>NW_022436956.1:26073891-26079808 GCF_009761245.1 Sapajus apella | reverse complement strand
ACATAGTGAAACCCTGTCTCTACTAAAATACAAAAATTAGCCAGGCATGGTGACAGGCACCTACTAGGGAGACTGAGGCAGGAGAGTCGCTTGAACCTGGGAGGCGGACGTTGCAGTGAGCCGATATCGCGCCATTGCACTCCTGCCTGGACGACAGAGTGAGACTCAGTCTCAAAAAAAAAAAAACAAAAAAAGAGGCAAAGATGCTCACTATATTCTCTACATTAAAAGAGGTCACAAATATAGTAATAATGCAGAATGAGCCATTAAATAATTGCATATTTTCATGAGATTATGAATCATTTTTCTTTCCTGTCTGCATTTTGTATCTTTCCTTTGGTATCTACAATGGTTTGTTTTTTCTTTTTAAAAAAGGGAGATAAGAAAACCAAACTGCTTAAAGATTATTTGTGAAAAACAAGAAGTGTGACATTTCTTGGCGCATGTGTGGAAGAACCATGGGATGAATGTGTAGGAAGCAGTGGGGGTGGGGCGTTCCTGGGTTAGAAGAGCTGGACAGAAGGGAGGTCAGTGCATGAGTATGAGCTAAGCAGCTCTTATGAAAAGACCCCGAATTCAGTGGGATAAAGAGCGAAGCAGTTTGTCTAGTATGCCTCAGGTAAGCATTCCTGGACCATGGGCAGTGCTGTCCACTTCTTAGAGGACCAGATTCCTTTCAACTCAAGGCTCTGCCCTTCTCCAGCACTTTGCCATTCACTGCCTGGATGGCCAAGGCTGAGTCACAGCTGCACGTGGGAAGAAAGCACATGGAGCAGGAGGTCAGGGCACAGTGTTGGAGCTGCAGGCTGCAAGTGGTCCTGGCTGTGGCACATCCCCCTGGTAAGAGCGTCATCCACAACCTCACCTAACTGTAAGGGAAGCTAAACGGGCAAATGTAGCATGGCTGGCCAGCCTCGTGCCTGGCTTTGATTCTATTCCTGTGGAAAAGGGAAGAGTGGATTTTGGTGGACCAGCCTTCTCCACTGTTGGTGTTGTCAGAGCCAAGTGAAGTCACAGCAAGCAGTGGGACGAGGAAGCAGAGAAGAGAGAGGAGGTGAAGAATGGAAGCCACTGCTAGCACCGTTCAACGAGGGTGGCTTGTTTGATGCATCAGATGATGGTGCCCAGTGCAGGGATGGATGATGTGCTGGTGGGCTGAGCACTCCTATTCATATTCCTAATGTGCCAGCGTCACTGCCTTCTCTCCCACGCCGGAAAGAGTGTCAGAATTCAAGTCAATACATCATTCAGAGCAGCCTGGATTTCGGCGGCAGACTCCTAACTCATCATCTCACCGTCCCCAATCTATTATCCACTCCCCAGCCAGATGAACCTTCTCAACCAAATCAAAGCAGCTCCCTACCTGCTTCCAGCCCTTTGGAGGCTCTCTGTTGTTCTCTGGATAAGGTTGAAAACCTTTCCCTTGAGTCATGCTGTCCTTTGTAATAGGGCCTCTGCCTCCTTCAGCAGCCTGATGCTTTGCCGTTCTCCAGCTGTGCTGGCTGTATTAGCTCTTGGGTATAAAGAATCTTTCTCTCCTGCCTCAGGGCCACCTTGAGCAGTCTTCCCCTTGTTCTTCTCCTGGGTAACTCCTTCTCATCCTTCAAGATCTTTGAGTAAACATCACTTCCACACGGAGACTTCCTGTCTCCCCTCAATCTGCGGAACACACCTGTGCTATATATTTTCATACCCCTTGCACGTTCATATGGCCTACAAAACACGCAGCTCCTCACGTGATAACATTTTCTTCATTTAATAATAGAGAACTCTCAGAGGGTTCTGATCTGTCTGTCTTGTTAGAGTCTGTGTTAAATGCGTGAAGAAATAAAGCATTGGGTTCTTCAGTCATGGTGTAATCATTTCAAATGGTGCACTTTCGAACCAGGTGGAAGTTATCTTGGGGAAATGTTACCAGCAAAAGGAGAGATGCTCTTCTTTCCAAGAAGAGTGTGAAAAGGTGAGCAAAGCCTTCACTGACCTTGAGGGAGACGCCTGAGTTTTGGATACAGAAGCTAAAATAGGTAGGAATCAGATATTTCAGAAGGTGCAAAAAATAAGTGTGTCTGACCTTGTCTTCAGAGCGTTCCTGGCCTCTGGGATATGTTTGTATGCAGATGTCATTTCGTATTTATAAATTAGCCTGGAGGGGCTGTGTGTGGGTCCGTAGGTGGACTGAAGGACAGTGGTGAGTCTGTAAGGGTGAGAGATTAGAGCAGAAAGGCTGAAAAAAATGTCCAGTCTTCAGCATTTTGTACATCCATTTAATAAATAGCTTTTGACAGCTTACCAATGTGCCTGCCACTGTGCTGGATGCTTCTGGGGACAAGAGACATAGGAGATACAGAGATAGAGGATGGAAAGGTCAGGGTGTATGGGAGCACGGAGGAGAAAGCAGCAATTTGCTCAGTCCAGGTGGGAGAAGGCATCATGGAAAGGGCAAAATTGAACTGGGCCATAAAACAATAAATTAGAATTTCCAGCGGAAAGAGGAAAAAGGGCATTCTAGAAAAGCAAAGAACGGGAGCTTGAAAAACGTCCGCATTTGGGCAATAGCGAGGAGCCAGTGTGGATGGGGAACCCAGGCCGGAAAGCAGGGATGATAATAATGATCGCCGACATTTAGCAGACATTTCTTATGTGCCAGACACTGCTTAAGTGCTTTGCCCATATAATCTCAGCTTATAAGTGGCAGAGCCAGGATTTTGAGCCAAGGCAGTCTGACTCCAGAGCTCATGCTTGTAAGCACAGGGCTATTCCACATTGTCAAGGAGACTGCATGCCAGGCTGAGCTCCTGGGAGGGGTGAGGGTTTGGGAAGGATTTTAGCTTTTGGAAAATGATGCATTCAGACTGTGCTTTGGAAAGACCATTCTGAGACCTCTGTGAATACAGGCTGTGCAAGCTGTCATGAGGGGCAGAAAACACTGGATACTGCCTCACCAACGGGAAGCGTAGAGTCTCCTTAATAAGCAGACCTCACAAGTGTGCCGATTAAATGCTAGGGTTCCTACCACTGATAAAATACAAACTCTGAAGGAGTTTAGAGACAGCAGAGAAAGCTAAGCTGGGCAAATGGATGCAGCCATTTTAACTTCAGGGACAGTAGAGATGAGTCCAAATCAAGATGTCCTTTGTCTCTTTGCAGTGGAATGGCCCATTTTTGTCCCCAAATATACTGGTTTGAATTGTATCCCACAGAACTTCTTGCCCCTGAACTTCAGGGTGTGACCTTATTTGGAAATGGGATATTTTGGTAAAATTAGTTAAGATGAGGCCATTCTGGAATAGAATGGGCCCCAAATCCAGTGACTGCTTCGTTGTGTGTGTGCGGTTTTTTTTTTTTTTTAGAGGCTGAGGAGATGAAATCTTGCTCAGTCACCCAGGCTGGAGTGCAGTGGCACAATCTTGGCTCACTGCAACCTCTGCCTCCTGAGTTCAAGTGATTCTCCAGCCTCAGCCTCTCAATACTAGCTGGGATTACAGGCACCCGCTGCTATGCCCGGCTAATTTTTTTTTTTTTTAATTTTTAGTGGAGACAGGATTTCACCATGTTGGCCAGGCTGGCCTCAAACTCTTGACCTCAAATGATTTCCCCGTCTTGGCCTCCCAAAGTGCTGGGATTATAGGCATAAGCCACTAGGCCTGGCCGACTGCTTTCCTTATGAGAAGAGGAAGTGAGAAGCAGCGACACACACACAGGACACAGACGCGCAGGGAAGATGGTCTCATGCAGGTGGAAGCCGGGATTGGAGTGATCCCTCTGTAAGCTAAGAAAGCCAAAGATTGCTGCCAATCACCAGAAGCTAGCAAGAGGCAAAGAGGGATCCTCCCTTGGAAACTGCGGAGGGAGCATGGCTGTGCTGATGCCTTGCTTTTAGATATCTAACCTCCAGAACCCTGAAGGGATAAAATTCTATTATTTTAAGTCACCTCATTTGTGGTAATTGGTTATGGCAGCCCTAGCAAACCAACACACCAGAGAAGCTGAGAAACCAGAAGTCAGGGTCCTGCTTCACTCTCCTGATTTTAAGGACAATAGTCCACAGCCACGTTGTTGAGGTTAAGCAGGATAAAGACAGGGTGACTGAGGGCACGGGCTCTGGATTTCAAGTCCTGCCTCCTCTGCCTACTCTCTGGGTGACCTTGAGCAAATTACTCAATTGCTGTGTGTTTGGATTTCTTACCTGTAAGGTATTTGGGGATTAAATACTTAAATATTTAGAGCAGTGGTTGCTCTTACTCTTATTGTTGTTGGTGGCATCATTTGCTTGGATTTGGGATGGGAAATAAGATGTCTTAGATCTTCAGCACTGATCCCCCCTGCTTTAACAAGGCATGCCCTTGCCTCTGTGCAGCATTTACCCAACATTCCACAGCCATGCTCACACAAACATAGCCTTAATGAAGGCTACAGGGGCTTCTTGCCCAGATTAGGCACAAAGCTGATTAAACATGCATGTGCATCTCAGCTTCAGGTTTGCATGTGCCAGTGCAGGGCTCTGCTGCCTGAGAGCCATCTGTGATTTAGATGGCACCAGGTCCCCGGGGTCAACACACCAGGTCTGCTTTGAGATTGTTTGCTCCAGAAAATGTGGTACAAGTTGCCAAGCAATGCAGAGGCCATTGCTGTTACATCCCAGGAATTACACCTCCAGGTCCCACAAGGCCCACTTCTAATGCAACGACTGGGGGAGAACTCCAAACACATTATTTGGAGTCTTTCTTTTCTAGTCTCAGCCTATCCACGGGTTACAGGATAGCAACTGCTGAGCACACCAAGTCTGAGTTTCATGCTGGCAGCAAAAAAGAGTTTAGAAGAAATTGGAAGTGTTCTCTGGGGTTCTCACCCTGTTAATCTGCCCTGGTTTCTTAGAACTTTTGGCTTCTCTAAATGCAGGCCCTCCTAGGTCTGGGTGGACAGTCATTCCTTTTACTCTCCGGGGCTCTGACTTACAGAATATAAACACAGAGAACTGAGCCAAGCAGGGGTCCACAGGGCACCTTTATTTACCAAAGTAAAGACTCTCCAGTAAACTGTGTAGGCATGAGGCCAAATAGAACTTTCTGTGTTTTCCCCCACCTCAAAATCTGACCTATCCATTATGGTAGATAAAGATGGCTGCATATCCTTTGACTTTCCTCCTATTTCAAGTGGGATCTATGACCCTATTGTTGAATCAGGGTGGGATCTTCGGCTTCCTTGATCAATAGTATATGGGCAGAAGTAACATTGTGCCAGTCACTTAGTGACTTCTTTTTCTGTTCTTTTGAAATACTATTAGAACCCGGAGGGGCAGGTGAGATGTCCAACTTACCTGCTGGGAAACCACACAGTAGCCCTAAGACTCCATGGAGAGAAAGAGGCGCCCAGCTGAGCCCAGCCTTCCAGCCATCCCCACCATGTTGCCAGGCATATGAGTGAAGATATCTGACCCACCCGCCCCCCGGAGACCTGACCCAGACACTAGACAAACACCATGAAGTAACACTAGTCAGTGTCATTTGGTGCAGAAGAATGCTCAATTGAGTTCATCCCAGATTCTTGACCTGCAAAATTGTAATCTATTATGAAATAACTGTTCTTGTAAGCCATTAAACTTTGGCATAGTTTGTTACTCAGTAATAGGTGATTGGAACACTCACCCAGTCTCAGGTAAAGAAACCGGAACACAGAGTAGAGATTGGGGTTGGCATAATGGGCAGGCACTCTCTGGTTCTGCTTAGCAAAATGTTTCTGGGAACCCAAGGAGAGCCCAGACCTCCAAAACCCAGAGAACCATAAGAGTGAGAGGTGAGACCGGGCGTGGTGGCTCATGCCTGTAATCCCAGCACTTTGGGAAGCCAAGGCGGGTGAATCACGAGGTCAAAAGATCGAGACCATCCAGGCCAACATGGTGAAACCCTGTCTCTACTAA
>NW_022436956.1:26043069-26073791 GCF_009761245.1 Sapajus apella | reverse complement strand
AAAACAGTGAGAGGCATGATCAGCCCATACATAACTTTGTTACAGTGCAGGGGCCTGCCCGCTGTCAATGGGCCCAGTGAGTATCAGCTTTTCAACAGTTCACATAAACTTGTCTACAGAAAAAAGCAAGTAAAAAGGCAGAAAGAAAGATCAAGTATCCCTTCCTGGGACTTCTTGAGTGGTTTGGAGTGTTTGTAGATGTTTCTTCTTCTGTGAAAACCTTAGAGCAGAGGAGTAAATATCAGATGTTCAACATTAAAAAAAAAAAAAAAAAAAGAAAGAAACAGGTTATTTGGTTTGACTTTGCAAGGAAAGGACATACTTGGAATTGGTAAGATAGAATCTGGCAAAATATTGGCTTTTCTCTTTCCAATTTGCCTTTAGTCCGAAGCAGGCCATGTTCCATTATATGCTCTTGGCATTTTTAATTCCTCTCTTGGAGCTCTTATCACAATTGTAATTAATTGGTCATAGGATTCTCTGTGCTTTTCTATCCTGAAAGCCATGACAGTGAGGACTTCGTTCTCTTTCGAATCCCTGGGGCCTAGGGCCTAATAGATGCCCAGTCAGTATTTACTGAATGGACACCTGAATCAATTAGGTGTGCCTGAGATTCAGCTTATAGAGTTCTGATCTCACCCACTCCTAAGGCCTCATTCTGTGAGCCAGCACCTCAGCTCTCCTGTTCTTTAGCCTTATGAGGAGGACTTTCAGCAGGGTTTTCACACCCCTGGTCTAGTTCTGTAACCCACTTGGTCTCCTAGCCTTACCATGTGGCACACTTGTAAGGTAATTACCATCTCTTCTGTGTCAGTATGAGTTGTAGAAAATGCTAAGATCACCTTCCATTCTAAACCTGCTGTGTGACTCTAAGCAAGTCACCTGACAAACTGAACCCCAGCCTTTAATAAATAAACACAATCTCATCTCTGCTGACCTCACATGGTAGCTATGAGAATCCAATCTGAAAATGAGGTCAAGACATTTCATAAAGCTCTCTTCAACTATTAGCAATGGAAGTACACTCACAGGATTGAAATAATATTTCAACCAGCTTTTTTGCCATGGCTAAGACATCTTTAAAAAACAGCTTTATTCTGGTATAATTAACATGTCATATAATTCACCATTTTAAAGTGTACAGCCCAGTGGTTTTTAGTATATTCATGGAGTTGTGCAGACATCACCATAATTAGTTTTCAAACATTTTCATCATCTTCAAAAAAAACCTCATATCTGTTAGTAGTTACATCCCATTTCTCCTTCAGTCTTCCCCACCCAAGGCAAACACTAGTCTACTTTCTCTCTGTAGGTTTCATATAAATGGAATTATAGAATATGTGGCTTTCTGGGCCTGGTTTCTTTCAGTTAGCAGAATGTTTTCAAAGTTCATCCATGCTGTAGTGTGCATCAGTGCTTCATTCCTTTTTATTGCCAAATTATATCCCATTGCATGGATATACCATATCTTGTTTATCAGTTTTTAGTTGATGGACATTTGACTTGTTTCCACATTTGAGCTACTATGAATAACGCTGCTGTGAACATGCATCTACAAGTTTTTGTGTGGACCTACGCTTTCATTTCTCTTGAGTAGAATTGCTGGGTCATATAGTAACTCCATGTTTAACATCATGGCTCAGGAATTTGCTGGCTGGAGTATAGAAAAGTGAGGCTGTTCCAGATGGTGGACAGAGAGAGAGAGAGAGAGAGAGAGAGAGAGAGAGAGAGTGTGTGTGTGTGTGCCTGCGTGTTATATGCAAACGTGTGCAGAAGCAGTGCTGCTGGGAGCAGCAACTTTTGACCATCATATTCAAAGTAATTCTCAGCCAGTCAAATACCTGGTAACCCTGAAATTTCTGCCCATCTGCTGCTTTGTTTGAATGTTGCCCCTAGGAGGTGGTGGTCCTCAGACAGCTCTTCAGTCAATTAGAAGACTTTGGCAAAAATCGATGAAAGCATTCTGGAAGAATCAATTAGTTATATGAAATGTACAGTAGAGAGTATTATAAATGTTATTATTAGTTGTCACATGTGTGTTTTACACCTTTTATATCTACAACATTTATAATAAATGAATGGACATATACATGTATATACATCTTTGCCCCCTAAAGAGCTCTTGTGGACATGTGCTTACACACGCCGGGTCAGCAGTGTTAGCAAAGCAGTGCCACTGGGTCGTCTATCAGTGTTCTGAGCAACTGGACTAGGAGCTCTGGCGAAGGTGGGAGCAGAGAAGGAAGGAGAGTGTTTAAATTTACCAGGACAACATTGGGTAACTGAAAAAATATTGACTGTCATCCTTCCACACCCTCATCTTGCCCCTCTATAGCAATCCTTCCAGGGCCTCTGAGAAGGGCCTGCTCCTTAATTAGAACAGCTCCTTTTAGGACTAGCTTCTTCTGGGCTTGCATTTCCCCAATCACTCTGAATCCACCACCCCACCTCACATTAAGGGGTCCCACTTAAGTCAACTTCTGTGTCCACCTGGGCCTGAATTCCAAGACGGCATGTTTGTGCTGGTCTTTTTCAACTGTGGTCCCCCTTTTGTACAGCAGACTCTCCTTTTACCCTGCCCTGATTTCCTATCCTGGAGTCCTATACCCTGTGTCTGGCCAAGATGTCCATGACAAACACCCATCAAGATGGTCCTGGTATGCTTCTCCTTTGGTAAAAATGGCCCTTGACAGGAGAATAATCTTTGGACAGACATCAGAAAGGTAGTCTTGTGCTTCCATGCTTTGATCGCACGTGCTTTCCTTGCATTGCCTTTTGTTGGCAGCGCAGATGCGAAGAGCCTGCTGGCATCACTGGGAGTCAGCTGCCATCTCTGGAGTAGGTGCCTCCTGAGTTGAGGAATGTTAGTTCCCAGTTAATGACATCTCTGATAATACTTTCAGCTTTTTCTTTCTGAGCCATTTCCCTGTGGCTGACTCAGTACTGCAAGATTTAGTGGCTTATTTTCTTTTTTTTAAGGGATGCTTCAGACCTCAGTTCACCTGTTCACTTTTCCTTTAAACAAGTCTGCTCTTGGAAGGACTCTGGTGCAATGATATTCCTGCCTGTCCTAGCAGGGTCTCAGGCTCTCGGGTGGAATCTCTGTTGCTCTTTTTCTGCCTCCTGCTTCCCAAGGCTCTCGTCATTTAGCCACCTACCAAACTTGGGAGAGAGCTATGACACTAGACTGGGAGATGTCAGGGGACCAGAGTGTTGGGGAAAGTGAGGATGGGGTAAGAAAGCCACTTGTTTTCTGTCTGGTCCCAGGCTTGTAGGTGAATGCTTGTTCTGCCTCCAGATTCCCATCGCTTTTATAGCATTGTGTCAGATCATCATACTCCTGGAAGAATAAAGAGTCTGCCTCTTATGCCTGCCACCCGAGACTGGGATTGCTTTGTGTTCAGAGTCCTCAGTCCATAGGTGGGCCTGAGTGCTGAAATGTCAAATCTGCAGAAAAAAAAAGCCTGACAGTGACAGTTTTGAGAGAGAAAACCCTGTTACTAAGTGCATAAAGGTTTTTTTTGCAGAACCAACATGATTTAATTCCATAAAAAATTGGCATATTGATCCCTTTGTCAGTGAAATAAATTGCTCAGGTGCTCACATCATGCCAGTGGATCAATTTTACTGCCACTGATGAGCTGAGAGCATTCTTCAATGCATAGTCTGTTAACACTTTAATTGATATATCTCATAATTTTATTGGCTTATAGCCACAGGATTGCTTCTGGGGATAATAATTTATTTTTTTATTGACAAGAGGTTCAGGGCAGATTTTGTGTGGTATTTCTCAAAAGTGGTTAAAACTGAGACATGTGTAACAGCCGGAAAACTCCTCTGGCCTTTGGATCCAAAGGAGACTGTTCCTGGTCGGTGATGCTCCGTGCAGTTCACGTGGGAATGAGCATCTCTATCCACAAGTTTGGAAAGGCCCAGTAAATACCAGGTGTTCCTGTAATCCCAGCACTTTGAGAGGCTGAGACAGGAGGATCGCTCGAGGCCAGGAGTTCAAGACAAACTGGGCAACAAAAAGGGACCTCATCTCTTAAAAAAACCATTATCTGGGTGTGGTGGCCTGAGCCTGTGGCCATAGCTGCTCGGGAGGATGAGCCTGGAGGATCACTTAAGCCCAGGCAATGGAGGCTGGAGTGGGCTAAGATTGTGCCACTGTACTCCAGCCTGGGCGACGAAGTGAGATCCTGTCTCAAAAAGAAAGAAGGAAAGAAAGAAACAAACAAAAAACCCATTAGGTGCTCATAATGGGTTTGCGACTATGATTGGTTTATTGTAGTTGAGTTGCACTGACCTAGACTCTGTTCCAGTTTCCTAGGGCTAAGGACCTACCCAGTGTTTCACCAGCCACTGAATCCCACTTTCTCTGCCTAATTTGTTTTCCTGGTATCATTGGGGAGACTTGAGCTTTCTAGGATGCTGGAAACTAGGGCAGACCCACTTCCCCTGGAGGCTGGCTTCTAACGGTGCTGACAGCCCTCACCAGGTCCAAGTAGAAAAATAGAAGGCTGGCTTCCCTCAGCCACTCCTCACCTCTCCATGCCTCTGCCATTCAAATCTTTCCCAAATATTTGCAGGCACACACAAATCCTGAGCAAATAATTGCCCACAGAGTTAAATTGTAGTATTTAGTATTCTGTGCTGCTAGAGTCTCTCACACACTCCATGGGTTTTTTGTTGTTGCTTTTGACATGGAGTCTCACTCCACTGCCCAGGCTGGAGTGCAGTGATGTGATCTCGGCTCACTGCAACCTCTGCCTCCTGGGTTCAAGCAATTCTCTGCCTCAGCTTCCAGAGTAGCTGAGATTACAGGTGCCCGCCACCACACCTGGCTAATTTTTGTGTGTGTGTTTTTAGTAGAGATGGGGTTTCACCATCTTGGCCAGCCCGGTCTTGAACTCCTGACCTCATGATCCACCCACCTCGGCCTCCCAAAGTGCTGGAATTACAGGTGTGAGCTACCGCACCTGGCCTCACTCTATGAATTTTAAATGCAACTGGCAGCAAGCACATTTTGGAGGGTGTCCGCAGCACAGAGGCAAAGGGAGTGTGTGCAGAACTTCTGGTCCATTCCAGCCCTTTCCCCTGCCCCTCACTAAGCACCTGATGTGATTATTCTGTGCTAAAAATAGAAGTGTTATCACGGCTTTTCTGCAGGTGGGAAGCTTTGTGGAAAGAGATTTGCTTTTGTGTTTTCAGCTCCCTTTCCAAGTCCTTGAGTGCCAGATGGATGAATGTGGCTTTATTATCATCTACGTGCAGGGCACACTGGGAGGTGAGCGGGAGCAGCTCACCACTCATGCGCATGGTCAGAGGCAAGGCCAGGGTGGAAGGACTTTCCCAGTTCTCTCCACAGCCATGCTCATTTCAAACTGTGGCATTAAAAACAGTCACTTGTAAATGTGTTTTTAAAAATTATCTTGGAAAAATGCTGAATTTTGCTCTTTTGCTACCATACTTGGGATAATACTTGAAAAAAGAGGGTGATTAGGGAATATTAGATGTAAATGTCAGGAGAATGAATCTTTTTCAAATTATGTATTTATATTTATTAATTTTAAATTAGAGATGGGGTGTTGCTATGTTGCCTAGGCTGGTCTCAAACTCCTGGCCTCAGGTGATCCTCCTGTCTGGGCCTCCCAGAGTGCTGGGATTACAGGCATGAGCCACTGTACCTAGCCAGTTTAAAAATATTTATTCAGTTCCTGCTTTATACAAAGAAAGAAAGGTCTCCACACATTTGGTGGCACTAAGAGTTTATAGTCTAGACCAGGAGTCAACATATAAACATAGAAATTATGATAATACAATAAATAGTTTCCAATAGCACCTTTTTAGCATATATAGGGTTTTCTCTTATTTATTCCAGAATAGGTATTCTATCTGATCGATGAAGGCAGCGATCAGAGTGATATGCTGCTGGAGTGGCTATGCAATGTACCTGACTAACCCAGTAACCCCTGTCGCAGGAGGAATAGATGGGCAGGGGTGAGGTAGGATGAAGAAGGGGAGGACAGGTGGTGGGATTCTCTAGAAAGCCAACAAGGGGGCCTCTACTCACATCACCATGAGACTCCTGTTCGTCTGCTTCCTCTATTCAACTAGGAACTCCAAAAAGGCTGGTCTTTTCCATGACTGTATCTCTGTTGCACAGCAGAGTTTCTGGTACATTAAGGCATTTAATTCACACTGAAAGAATAGAGGGTTGTGCTTCTAGTTCCAATATCCCCAACACAGCTGGAATTTGGGGGACTTGATATAGCCACAGAAACCTGCTTAAGTGAATTGAGGAAATAAAATTCCTTCCCCGTCCCTCTTCCATGCATAGGTAAACTACTGGGAATGTCACAGTGCCTCCCCTTTCTAACTTCTGAAGGATGGAGTTAGTTACAGCAGCGCATTTAGTTTTTAAAAATTTTGATATGTCCCAACTGTCTTTTTGTTGAGACCACCTTGTAATACACCTTTGAGGTATTTTAATAACCAAATCCCTTTGAAAAGGATCCAGGATGGAGCCTCAGGAGAACAAATAGTGCTCTAACAAAGTTTCTGCATATTACTGTCATCATTGTCTTCTTTATTTAAACATGGCTTGCAGAGAGAGAAGAGAGGTCATCTGTAAAATGCTCATTTAAAAGTAATTTCTAAGCATCTGTCTGCACTGAGCCCTGCATTAGGTACTAAGTGGGCAGAGCGTGTTCAATTGAGATCCTAACAAGATTGTGCTGAAGCACTTACCCACTTGGTGCTCGCTGGGAGGGTGGGGACACTGTGACCCGACTCTAGGAGGCACTTGGTAAGAAAAAGCAGAAAAAGAAATCTGTTTTGTTCTGACCTAAAAGCATTTGGCAGACTTCTTGCACCTGCAGTATCGATTGTGGGGCATTTGCGTTCGGGACTTGGTGATGGATTTCCTGTGGGTGGAGCTTACACATCCATTTTGCCTCCCCACATGTGCGTCCTTGGAGCCTCTCTTACCTCTGGTGGTCTCAGAGATAATCTATGTAGTCTGGGGCTGTATGGGCTGCCCCAGGGTTTTGTAAAGACCTGGCTGGCTATGAATCAGCCCTTCCCCTCCTTGTTCTTTTAGAATCAAAAGACATTTACATAAAGCATCCAAGAGGGTTGCAATGGGGCGAGTAAGGTTCTGTACCCTCTACGCCTTTCATCTCTCAAGTGGTAGACGAGTTGCAGCCTAACCTCTCCTAGCTTAGAGGTGTCTATGGGGAAGATGACTATGTATTTACTCTGCCCCCTAGATGTTGAGGGGTCGGGGGCAAGGATCACCAAAAAGTGAGGAGAGTGGTTATCTGTGGATATGTAAGGAGGGAGTTGGAGAGTGTGGCAGCAAGTGTAATGTTGCTAGACAGCAGTCCCTCTCCAGCCCTCTTCCCCACCATGATGAAGAGCATCTGAGGAGAAGTGAAGAGACTGCATCCTATTTTAGGAGAATCACTCTTTATGACCGGTTCTTTCCCATGGTAAATTCAGGACAAAAACCAGAAGCCCCATCAGAGGTTTTGAGAGTGCAGATTGTAGCAGTTCCATTCTTGGGCTTTGGAGACTAAATTCCAGCTTTGCCTTTATTTTCTGAAAGGCCTTGGTGAAGTGACTGAACCTTGCCAAGCCTCAGTCCCCTCCTCTGTAAAATGGGCATAATGGTAGAGCCCACCTCAGAAGGTGGTTACGAGAATTACACAAGAAACTCAGGTAAAGCTGCTTATCACAGGACCTAGGAACAAAATCCAATTTTGATACATCAGCTATTGTTGTTATTATTATTATTATTATTATTGTTTTTAAGATTTTCTTTCTTTCTTTTTTTTTTTTTTTCTTACTTTAAGTTCCAGGGTACATGTGTAGAATGTGTAGGTCTGTTACCTGGGTATACATGTGCCATGGTGGTTTGCTGCATCTATCAACCCGTCATTTAGATTTTAATCCCCATATGCATTAGGTATTTGTCCTAATGCTCTCCCTCCCCTTTCCCTCCACTCCCTGATAGGCCCCGGTGTGTGATGTTCCTCTCCCTGTGTCCATGTGTTCTCATTGTTCAACTCCCACTTTTGAGTAAGAACATGCGGTGTTTGGTTTTCTGTTCCTGTGTTAGTTTGCTGAGAGTGATGGCTTCCAGCTTCATCTGTGTCCCTGCAAAGGACAGGAACTCAGTCTTCTTTATGGCTGCATGGTATTCCATAGTGTATATGTGCCACATTTTCTTTATCCAGTCTGTCATCGACGGGCATTTGGGTTGGTTCCAAGTCTTTGCAATTGTAAGTAGTGCTGCAGTAAACATACGTGTGCATGTGTCTTCATAATAGAATGGTTTATAATCCTTTGGGTATATACCCAATAATGAGATTGCTGGGTCAAATGGTATTTCTGGTTCCACATCCTTGAGGAATTGCCACACTGTCTTCCACAATGGTTGAGCTAATTTACACTCCAACCAACAGTGTAAAAGTGTTCCTATTTCTCCATATCCTCACCAGCATCTATAGTTTCCTGACTTTTTAATAATTGCCATTCTGACTGGTGTGAGATACATCAGCTATTATTACTGTTGTTATTACTATTTCAATATGTGGAGTTCTCCTCAAGGGTTTCTTCCTGGGCTTTCCTTTTTACCTTGCATTACTGATTAGCTGAGAAGACAGTGATGTTTCAGGATGGGACTGAGAAGCAAGTCAACTGGCCAGCCATGTTGAGATGGCCTATGGGGTAGAGGTGCCCTGGTGTTCTTTGGCTGGGGGCTGTAAGGGATTCTCTGTAGCTGTACCTTGGAAATCTCAGACAGACTTTGCTCTGTCTCTTCTCAGACTTCCAACTTCCAGGCTCTGATCAGACTGGGTAACCTTGCCTCCCTGGGAATCTTGCTTGGTTGCTAATTTAAACAGTGCCCTGACTAGTGTCACTGTGGCTCAAGTGGTAGGTCCTGGATGACATCTGACAGCTAAAGTGAACCCACGGTAGTTTAAGAAAGGCCAGGAGCCACCTGTAGTGACACTAGGACTTGATTAGCCAGTAGCTCCTGAAATCAGTAAATGATCTTAAAAAATAAACAGGTTTCACAGTCTTTGGGAAAAAGCACACAATAAATAAATCCTCTGAATGCAGTATTTGCTTTAGGAAAATCCCAGAGACTCATGAGGCTCACCAGTATCTGTGCTCTATTTTTCTTGCTGGGCCGTGGCTGGACTGTGTTTTGTAGCCCTCATTGCTATTAGGTAGGTGAGTGAGTGAGGAGGCATGTAACTGAGTTCAGGCCAATACAGTATGAGTGGAAGAGGGATGAGGCCTATTTCCAGCCCTGATCCATAAGAACCTACCATTTCTGATCATCTTTCTCTCCTCCAGTTTACCAGTGGACTGGAGAGGATTCCAAAGAGTATGGGGACCTAGGATGCAAGGCATCTGGGTCTTTGCATGACCATGTGTTCCTGTCTTGTGAAATGATGATCCTGTCTTATAAGAAACAGATCATAATGGTATGACACCACTGAGATTTGGGGGTTGTCATTCTAGCAGCTAACTTTATTTACTCTCCTACAGTTTGATATGGTTTGGCTGTGTCTCTACCCAAATCTCATCTTGAATTGAAGCTCCTATAATTCCCATGTGTTGTGGGAGGGATCCAGTGGGAGATAACTGAATCATGGGGGCTGTTTCCCCCATAGTGTTCTCATAGTAGTGAACAAGACTCATAAGATCTGATGGTTTTATAAGGGGAAACCCTTTTGCTTGGGTCTCATTCTCTCTTGCCACCACCATGTAAGAAGTGTCTTTCCCCATCTGCCGTGATTATAAGGACTCCCAGCCACGTGGAACTGTGAGTCCATTAAACCTTTTTTTCTTTATAAATTATACAGTCTTGGGTATGTCTTTATCAGCAGCATGAAAACAGACTGATAAGTGGCTTATTTAAGATTATACTTTGCTCACATGCTGCAAATGAGTGTCTCAATTCTGGGTAGATTGTGTAGGTGAATGTGATGGCCTCTTGTATTTGAATGTATACTCTTTTTTCTTTTGGTCAAGGCCATTGGTGATTGGTTGTTTTGTTGTAATACGCCTTCAAAAGTAATTCATTTTAAATATATTTCTCACCCATCTCTGTTCTCCCATGGCTAGGATGGGAAAATGACAGCCTCTTTGGGGTCAGTGTTGTCCGGTTGCGGGGAGACAAGAGGAAAGATGATTAGAAGGTGAAATAGAGAGGATGCACTGGTCACTGCGAAGGTGAGGCAGGTGGGAGGAAAGGGGGAGTCAGGGGTGTTGCCAGGTTTTTGCCTTGGGCCACTGGATGGGCAGCATATACAGGAAAGGACCAGCCTTAAGGGCAAATATAAAGAAAGCTGGCATCCATGTGTACTTCCCATATACCACCCTTTCTTGAGACGTTACATGACTTCCCTTCGGCTTTTCTGGGCCACGTCACCAGGGAAGAGTTTGCAGTGGCCCTCAGGACCCTCTACTGAATTTTAACCAATTGTAACATAAAAACTAAAAGATGATTTGGTTCATGTTTTCATCACACAATGTGTCTGTGCTTCATGAAGCTCATTTATGGCAATGTGTACCTTTGCTGGCTGCCATGGGTGTTTTTCTTCTGTGAATATTGTTTCTTTACATATTTATATTTATCACATTTAATCACACATACAAGGCAGTCTCCAAAAAAGTTTCTTAAAAGGGAACTCAGAGACATATTTGGAAATGAAATCGAGATGCTTGTTTTTTTTTTTTATCTTTTGCTTTTTATGTAATGGGACTAATTTTTCCCGAGCCTTGATTGTCTCAGCCACTGGTTCCCATTCACAACTGCTCACCAAGATCACCTGGGAAGCTTTCAATTGACACAGCTTCTTGCCATGATCCCCTCCCCCAGGGGGCTCTGATTCACTGGGGATGTGGCCTCTGCAATTTAAGTTCGTCAGAAAATTCTGATGAGCAGGCAAGTTTGGGAATCACTCATCTGAGCCACAGTCTCCAGATTTATAACCCTAGCTTTGGATACATCAGCATTTTATTTTCTTTGAAAAATTCGTGGGCATTTTAGGGTAGAAGTAAATGGTGTTCTATTAACAAAAACTAATATTACATCACTGCATACTTGCTATTGGGCTAGGTTCTTTTTAAATAATTATGTTACCTAAAATAATCCTCATTGATGAGTTATAGAACATCTTCATGTTTCAAAGCCAAGAAAACTGGAAGCTAAAAGAAGCTGAAGAAATCTTTGAATGACTAGTCAGGTGATTAAGTGGAGGAATATGGTTAAAACGGAAATATTTCTAACTCTAAAAGAAGCCTGTCTCCGAGCCACTACCCTGGATTGCCAGTTTACAGGATTAGTGATGCTTCCAGAATTTCTCAGTTGCTTTTTGCCTTTTGGAGATAAGACACCTTCCTCTGTTATTAGTGGGAGGGCAGTAAGTCAAGGCAAACACATCCTACAATTGCTGAGTGCTCTGGTGAAGAAAATCCTTGTTATTTCCCTGCCAGAAGAACTAGAGAGAAGGCCCTTGTTAAAAATGATAAACAAAAGCTGAGAAGAAAAGTGAAACCAAAAAAGATGCTTTCCTCCTTGATACTCGCCCTTGTTCAGATCTTTTATTCTTACCTTTTTTTCAGAGTCAGGATTGATTTATTACTGACAAATAATACCTTTTATTACATAGCTAATATGTCCAGTTAAACTACACCCATATGACCACATGCTTCTTCTGTTTGTATCGTCATAAATCAATGAAAGACTGCTAATAGTAGCACTGGCTTAATCACTCTGATGCTTCTTGTTGCTAATGGGGATTGTAAAAATAGATAGAGGCGTGAAGCAATGTGTTTTCTGAAACTTGTCAGGCTTGAATGGAGCAGAAACATGGGCCTGGAAAGCAAGACCCATAAAAGCCTTTGGGATGAGGATGTGATGACAACAGCTCCATCACTTTACTTTTGTGTGGCTCTTCATGAAGCATTTTCCTTTAACCTTCCAAGAGTCCTGGGAAACGGGAGTTTTGGCCTCCACCCTGCAGGTGAGGAGACGTAGACAGATTCCTGGTCCAGAGCTTTCTCTCCACTCGGGGCCCAGAGGGACTTGTGCCATTTATGTTTGTTCTTTGTAGCCCACTGATCCTTCTTAAAGACTTCTGGAGCTTGCAGCTTTCCCGTGGGCTTGATGCGAAGTGAGGTAGGCTGAGTCCAGGGCAGCTGCAGGCTGCACAAACATACTTCAGTCATTGGTAAAAAGGAAACAGAGAAGCAGAATGGTCGTTAAGTACCTCAGAGGTGAATTTGTCATAAATTCTCAGCCTTTTCAATAGTTGGTTTTATTAGGGCATGAGTCAGTGATATTTTTCTTCATTTCCTAACTTAGTGCTCACACAAGGATTATTACTTTGTAATATTTAGTTTTCTTGGCATTGTAGCTGAATTAAATGAAGACCAAGTGGGAGCTAGAAGGAAATGTCTCCTCCCCTCTGATCTACCTTCTCGGCCCAGTTTCCTGTTTTTAATTAACACAGTGGCGAACATAAGGATTGACCCACATGCTGTGGGCCTCCACAGAACCAGGACAGGCCTTGCAGAAATGAAGAAAAATTTCATTTAAAGTGTTTCTTAAATTGGATTGCTCCTTTTTTTTTTTTTTTTTTTCATTTCTAGCAGGGCTGTGTACCAGGCACCCAAGTGATTTTCTTGTTAAAAATAGGCTGAGTGGGGGAGGAGAGACATGCACAGTATATTTTTTTATTTTTTTGTGTGTTTTATTAACCAGGGTGTACGCTGATTTTATCACACTCCCAATTCCAATTTATCTGCATCTCTGAGGCTAACTGGCAGCTGGAGCTGTGAGTACTGGGACCAGGTGGGCCTGGAGGCTCTGTAGAATTGAGACAGGAATTTTACAACAGAACTAGACACAGATTTAGTAAGAGTGTGGGGACAACCATCAGAGTTCTATGGAAATTGGCAAGCAGTTGATCCTGCAAATGGCTTGGCCCAGGGAAATCTCAGTATCCCAGGAAGAAGGATGATATCAGTCTTGTGGGGACTTCTGGTCCCCCTGCTGCCTAAGAGGCCAGTAAAGAGCTGAGCAGTGGTCCAACGGCTTCTCTCTTTGCGGCTGCTGGGGTGCCGGGCACTTTCCTCCTGCAGCCTTGGCAGGACCTGCAACCTGCCTGCTTTTGCATTACCAGTCCTTGGAGAAAGAGACTCTGTCCTGTTTGCCAACGTCAAGCCGACCTGATCCCACTGAGCCAACAGGGAAAAAGAACATGCATCTGAAAGATCCTACCAGCTGGAGAAAGATGAGTCATAACTAACAGAACACAATCTCAGCAAAACAGAGCTGTTGGAAGAAATGGGTAAAAAAGTAATAAGAAAATCTAAAGAAATTTAAGTGCATTACAAAAGGACTTTCTAAAGGCAAGAAAAGTCCTTACCAATTTAGTAGATGTAGCTGAAGGAGTTAATGGTCACTGTTGAGGCCCACCCATATTGGTGGCTTAGAGGATCAAAATACAGAGCAAAATCGGATGAAAATCATGAGAAAAAAGCAGAGAAAATCATGAGGGAAAAAAAGAGAGAGAGACTGTGAGGACAGAACCAGAAGACAACTTGGAAAGAATAGGATTTACAACAGGATACAAAGAAACAGCTAAAGAAGAACCAATAATTAAACATATAAGAAAAATCTCTGAAAGGACTTGGGTCTATATATTGAAGGATTTCTCCAAGTTCCAGGTCAGGTTGATGAAAAAAGTGAGACCTGACATTACTCTGCTAAAAATTCCTTAACTCTAAGTATAACAAGAAAATCCTCTCAGTTTTTAGACAGGAAGGACAGATTACTTATAAGGGAATAAGAGGAAGATTAGCATCAGACTTCTCATCTGGAAGCTAGGAGATACTGGAACAAGATCTATAGAAACTACACAACCTAAGAATCCTATGTTCAGCCAAGATATTCTCCCATCAAGGCAAAACAAAAACAAAACAAACAAAAACCCACCATGGTTTGAAGACATGCAGTTCTCTAGTGTATATTTCACTCCCATTCACTCTCTCAGTGAAATACTTAAAAAGGACTCAAAACAAATAGCAAATGAACTAGACTGGGAAGAAAATGAAGTGGAGAGAAAACAGGATTGAGCAAAGAACCTTACTCTCTGTAGATCCTGAACCACTAAGCACTCTACACTGAGGCTAGAAGTGTAGAGAGCAGAGACGAGACCAAGATTTGGTGAAAAAATTTCCAATGAAAATAGGCCACAAAACTAAATGGGTTCTTAACTCAGATTTATCCCATAGTTAAAGAAAGATAGTTGCAATGTTATATAAACTTTTCTAGATTATGGAAAAATGAAAAAGATGTTAATTCACTTAATAGCATCCATCTTATTTTAATATTAAAATAAAGTATAATTGGAAATTTAAAAACTATAAATCAGTCTAACTTAAGAGTAGTGATGCAAAAAATAGAATAAACAACAGAATCTAGTGGAGTTTTATAAGAATACTGTACTGTGACTTAATAAGATTTACTTTAGAAATACAAGAAAGGATGGATATACATATCTGTATCAATATAACTCTAACAAGCAAATGGAAAGAGATTAAAAGAGCTCATTAAAAGAGAAAAATTACAAAATGACATTAGTAGCTTTTGAAAAAGGCATTTTACAAAATTCTTATAAAAGACAGCTAAGTAATGTAGGAATAGAAGTAAACAACCTTAATATAGTAGAGATCAGTCATGATACCTACCAGCAAATATTACCTTAAGTGACAAAACACTACATGTATTTCTGTCAAAATCAGGCACTGAAAGGAATATTCTCACCATCATTATACAACATCGTGTTGGAGTTCTAGTGAATGAAATAAGTCAAGAAAAGAAGTATGCTTTTTTCTTAACCTTTCAAAGCCCCCACGACTCTACTTTTAGATATTTAAAAAGGCTACTCAAGTTAGTAAAATAATTTTGTGAGGTAGCTGGAATAAGATTCATATACAAATACCAAAACGTGTCTTTTTTTAGTAAGCAGTCAGAAATGGGAAAAATTCATTTATAACTTTAAGTACTAAGCAAATATACCAAGAAAGACACAGACTTATATGAGGAAAACTATAAAACCTTATTGAGGGACACATGACAATATCTAAACATTTGGAAAGACTTTCTTTTAACAAAGGTAAACATTTAGTACAAAAGTAATTTCTTCAAAAATTTATGTGCATATTTTAGGTAATTTCTGTCAATATCTCAACAGAGTTATTGTCTTGGAAATTAGCCAATCTTACAGTGCATATGGAGGAAGGATTTTTTTTTTATTTTTAAATTTTGAGTATTTTTAATTGACACATAATTATATATATATTTATCAGGTAGAATGTGGTATTTTCATAAATGTGTACAATGTATAATGTTCAAATCAGGGTAATTAGTATATTTATCACCTCAAACATTTATCATTTGCTTGTGTTGGGAACATTCAAAATGTGCTCTTCTAGCTATATGAAAAGATGCAATAAATTGTTTATTAGTCACTCTATAGTGATATAGAAAACTATAACTTACTCCTCCTATCTGGCTGTAATTTTCTGTTTGGAAGAGTGAGTTTTGTTTTTTTTTTTAGACTAACAAAGAGAATTATGAAAAACAAAATTGAAGGGGAGACTTCCCTTACCAGATATTATGACCCACTTTTAAGACAATGAGATAATATCAACATGATACTGGTGTTGGAAAACACAAAGAGATTAGTGCAACAGAATAGATAATCCATAAACAAAGCTTGATTTGTGTGAGAATTTAATGTATTCCAGCAGGAGAGGGCTGGATTTAATAATATGGTTTTGGGATTCCTTGTTCTCCATCTGGATGAAAGCAAAATTGGATTCTTTTCATATGCATACGGTAATACAAATCTTGCAAAACAAATTGGGATTTAACTTGTACAGTCTGATGGCAGGGGAGGTCATAACCAAAGGAAAGATTTTACCAAACAAAATGAAAGAAAACTAAGTACATGATAGTTATAGAAAAAAAATCAATGAAGAGCAGGATTAATAGCCATACATCTAATAATTTACAAACAACCTTTACAATTATCAAAAAGGGACAAACCTCCCAGTGGAAAAATTGACAAATGGTATGCAGAGACTATTTGCAAAAGAACAACTCCAGATGGCCAAAGCCTTATGAAAAGATATTAAAAGTCACTGGTGTTCAGGGAATCCAATTTTAAGTAACAGTGAGATGAAAAAACCCCAAAGGCCAAAATTTAAGAGAGCATTAACTTCCGTTGCTGTTGGGGATATGGAGAAGAGTTGTCCTTTTTTTTTTTCCCCCTTTATTTCTTAAAAAAAACACAAAAAACCAAAAAAAACAAAAATGGGATACATGTACAAAATGTACAGGTTTGTTATATAAATATACGTGTGCAATGGTAGTTTGCTGCACCTAGTGACCTGTCCTCTAAGTTCCCTTGCCCCACCCCAAACCACCCAACAGGACCTTATGAGTGTTGTTCCCCTTTCTGTGTCCATGTGTTCTCAGTATTCAACTCCCACTTATGGGTGAGAACATGCAGTGTTTGGTTTTCTGTTTCTGTGTGAGTTTGCTGAGGATGATGGCTTTTAGCTTCATCCACATCCCTGCAAAGGACATGATCTCATTCCTTTTCATGGCAGCATAGTATTCCCTGGCATGTATGTACCACATTTTCCCTATCCAGTCTAACATTGATGGGCATTTGGGTTGTTTCCATGTCTTTGAGGAGAAGACGTGGAATGCTGGTGGAAATATAAATTGTTATTCTCTGTGAAAATCAAACTGTCCAACGCCATTAAAATTAACACTGTACATTCCTTTCTGTACAGTAATCCCACTGCTGTGATTTTGATATGGTCTGTGTGTTTGTGTCATGCCCCCAAATTTATATGTTCAATATAATATATATTATATATAATCAATGAGATGATATTAGAAGTTGAGACCTTCTGGGAGGTGATTAGAGCAAGGGGTAAAATCCTAATGAATGGGTTTAGTGCCACATAAAAAAGGCTTGCAAAAATGCCTTGCCCTTTCCATCATTGAGGGTACTATGAGAAGGTACCATCTATGAACCAGAAAGTGGGTCCTCCCCAGATACTGAATCTGCTGGTACCTTGAGCTTGGACTTTCCAGCCTCTAGAACTGTGAGAAATAAATTTCTGTTTATCAGCCATCCAGTTTAAGGTATTTTGTTATAGTCACCTGAGCTAAGTGTGGCAGACTTTATCCTATAAGGACAAAAACACCAGTATGTGGAGATACTGTGTTGGATAATTTTATGTGTCAATGTGATTGGGCCACAGGGTGCCCAGATGTTTGGTCAAACATTATTCTGGGTGTGTCTGTGAAGGTGTTTCTGGATAAGATTAACATTTGGATCAGTAGATTGAGTAAGGCAGGCTGCCCTCCACAGTGTGGGAGAGCCTCATCTAAGCAATTGAAACCCCAACTAGAACAGCAATGCTGACCCTCCCTTTGGTAAGAGGGACCTCCTTCTGCCTGACTTTCCTGAGCTGGGACATTGCTCTTTTCTTTCCTTCTGCCGTGAACTGAAACATTGGCTCTTGTTGAGTCTTGAGCCTCCTGGCTTTTGGACTGGAACTTAAACCATCAGCTCTCCTGGGGCTCCAGCCTGCTGACTGCAGTTCTTGGGAATTTTCAGCCTCCAATTTTATATAATGAATCTCTTTTTATCTCTCTATCTTGATTTTTATGTGTGTGTGTATAAGATATATACATAAAATATACACACAAACATACACATGAGAAACAAAGTGAATGTTTTTCAGGAGGGGAGTGGTTTTGTCAATTATTATTGACAAAATATATACCATAATACCTTATGCAGGCATTAAAAAAGCAAAATCAAAAGCAAAGTCAAACAAAAACAAGCCTGTAACTCCAATGCTTGCCTTGGAAGGACTTCCATGAAAAGATATTAAAAGTCAATGGAACAGCTTCTGTTCCGTTGTTAGTGAATTGGCCCAGCCTTCTATAGGGCACTCAACTGCTTGCCAAGAGTCTGGGGCAGGGCGGGGGGGGGGGGGGGGGGGGAACATTGCAGTTGCATCATGGTCTTTCTGCCCTCTTAAGAGGAGATAGTGGCATGAAGATATCTGAATGGGCATCACTTAGATATCTCCCTGTCTGAGGAGAACACTGGGTTCCCTCAAGGTAGGATTTCCTGCTTGGCTTCTGCTAGTATGATGTCAGCACAGACAGTGGCTGGATTTTCTCCCCACTTGGCCATCTCATTCCAAAGATTATGTTTTATGAAAACCAAAAGGGTTAAACAAATTCCTTCTGTCCAAGATAAATGGCATCACCCTGTTCTCTGTGTCCCTTCTTTATCTTGCATTCTTGTGTTCCAGCCTCCCCACCCTGTCCTTGCACTGCAATGTTTGCCATTGTCAGCCAGAGCATTTATTTAAGTCTCCATAGGTTTGCATCTATACTAGTGATTGACATCTCAGATGGACCTCTGGAGACAAAATACATTTTTATTTTTCTGAATGCTTTGAAAGAATCTTTTGACCAAAACCAACTTGGGGTTTGGGATGTTTAAATTTCATTTGGTGAAATGCCAACACTATTTGATTAGTACCAGTCTGGAGTTAGAGCAAGAAAGAGCACGTGAATGAAGAGGGGATAAATTATGGCAGGTCCAGTCATCAGGATATCCAATTTTTCAGGCTACAGACTGGGACACATAACCTGGAAGTATTATAATAAGGCAGACTGTTTTACATTTTGGCTATCTCAGAACTTAGAGGAAAGCAATAAGCGTCTCTCTAGGTGTACAGAACAAGGAAACAGAGTGAACCACGTGATTTGAATTCCAAGGAAAACAAAATACTTGCTTCATTGCTGCCTCTGAAATCCCACCGTTCCTAGAGGATTTCAGAGGCAGGAGCCCTACTCTATTGAATAATTATTTAGGGAGTCACATTATGGCATAACGTCTGCCGGCTTCTCAAGTCAATGATTAGAAAATTGATTAGGAGTGATTTCTGGCCAGTTTTATGGACCTGGCCTCCAGATTGCTAATGTTTCAAGGAGGCTAGGAAATAAGTAATTAAGGACATTTGCTGTAGGTTTCTGTGCTGGGTCGTGCTTCTGGGCACATTCTGCACTTGAAAATGAAATGAGAAATTTAAAACCACAATCAACATCTCCTTTGCTATTTTCTAGTTTCCGGCCAAACCCCTGGTTTCTGTCTTTTATGCTCCAGGAAATGAAAATGGACTCCTTGATTACTTGTGGCCCCAAGTTGTTGCTCATGTGTCCATTGAGAGGCATGTTAATTGCTCATACAGGACAGAAATATAAGCCACCAGGATTTTTCAGGGTAGAACCAAATTGTTGTTCATGTAAGATTTCTTAAAATCACTCATAAGGGACTGAAAACATTTTATTTTGAATTTGGAATATGTAAAGAAATTGCTTTAATTAATTTCCATCTTTTCTGATAAACTTTTAAAAAATCAAATTTGTTTCAAAAATTGCAGATAAATTGTGCCACATTTACGTGTATAGTTCTTGCTTAAAAAATAACATTATCTTCTTCTTATCTCTAATGAGGAAGCATTTTAAAATATCACAGAGTCCTAGAGCTGGAAGGGGCCTAGCAGTCATGATGTTCATCCCCTTCATTTTATAGGTAAGACATATGCACAATGTTCAGAGAGTTTGTACTTGCCCCACAGGTAGTTAAAAGTTCAGCAAGATTGGCACCTGGCTTTCCTGACTGTCTGGTGCTCTTTTCACTTTACTATATTGCCCTAAAGAACACATTGGCCAACTGTCTTCCTTACCTTGAAGACCACGGTTTTCAATACAGCTAGAGGTTGCTATGGCTCTGCCCTGTTGGTACAGTCTTCAAATGACTCCATAGCTTGACCTGATCATATGGTAGTTCTATTTTTAGTTTTTTGAAAAACCTCCAAACTGTTCTCCATAGAGGTTGTATTAATTTACATTTCCACCAACAGTGTTTGAGGCTTCCCTTGCCAGGGTGTTGCTGCCTGTCTTTTGCATAAAAGACTGGTGTAAGATGACATGTTATTGTAGTTTTGATTTGCATTTCTCTGATGTTCAGTGATGTTGAGCACCGTTTCATATACCTGTTTAGCATTGTATGTCTTCTTTTGAGAACTGTCTATTCAAATCTTTTGCCAACTTTTAAATTAGATTATTAGATCTTTTTCTATAGAGTTGTTTGAGTACCTTATCTATTCTGGTTATTAATCCTTTGTCAAATATGTAGTTTGCCAATATTTTCCTCCCATTCTGTGGGTTGTCTCTTCACTTTGTTGATTGCTTCCTTTGTTGTGCAGAAACTTCTTAACTTGGTGTGACGCCATTTTTTCATTTTTGCTATGGTTGCCTGTAGTTTTGAGGTCTTACTCAAGAAATCTTCACCTAGACCAATATCCTGAAGTGTTTCCCCAATGTTTTCTTCTAGTAGCTTCACAGTTTTGGGTCTTATATTTAAGTTTTTAAGCCACTTCGATTTGATTTTTGTATATTGCAAGAGCTAAGAGTCTAGCGCCAGTCTTCCGTGTATGAATATCCAGTTTTCCCAGCACCATTTGAAGAGACTTTCTCCAATTCATGTTCTTGGCACGTTTGTCAAAAATGAGTTCACTGTAAATGCATGCACTTAGTTCAGGGTTCTCTATTCAGTTCCATTTGTCTATGTGTCTGTTTTTATGCCAGTATCATGCTATTTTGGTTACTATAGCTCTGTAGTATAATTTGAAATCAGGTAATATGATGCCTCCAGTTTTGCTCTTTTGGCTTAGTATAGATTGTGTTTCCATATACATTTTTGGATTATTGTTTTCTATTTTTGTAAGAATACCATTGGCATTTTGACAGAGATCACATTGCATCTGTAGATTGCTTTGGGTGGTATGGACATTTTAACAATATTGATTTTTTCAATCCATAAACATGGAATATCTTTCTACTTTTTGGTGTCTCTTCAATTTATTTCATCAGTGTCTTACAGTTTTCATTGTAGAAATATTTTACTTCTTTGGTTAAGTTAATAGGTATGTAATCTCATTTGTGACTATTGTAAATGAGATTACTTTTTAAATTTCTTTTTCATATTATTAATTGTTGGCACAGAGAAATACTGCTGGTTTTTATATGTCAATTTTTTTTTAATCCTGCAACTTTATTGAGCTCGTTTATCAGTTCTGATAGTTTTTTGGTGGAGTCTTCAGGTTTTTCCAAATATAAGCTCATATAATCTGCAAACAAGACTAATTTGACTTCTTCCTTTCCAGTTTGAATGCTCTTTATTTCTTTGTCTTGTCTGATTATTCTAGCTAGAATTTCTAGTAATATGTTGAATAACGGTGGTGAAAGTGGGAATTCTTGTCCTGTTCTAGATCTTAGAGGAAAGGTTTTTAGATTTTCCCCATTCAGTATGATACTAGGTGTGGGTCTGTCATATATGGCTTTTATTATGTTGAGGTATGTTCCTTCTAAGTTTTTTTTAAAAGTCATGAAGTGATGTTGAATTTTATCAAACGTTTTTTCAGCAGCAATTTAAATGATTTTATGGTTTTTGTTCTTCATTTGGTTAACATAATGTAAGGTATCACATTGATTGATTTGCATATGTTGAATTATCCTTGTATCCCAGGCATAAATCCTGCTTGGCCATGGTAAATCATCTTTTTAATATATTCTTGAAGTCAGTTTGCTAGTATTTTGTTGAGAATTTTGGCATCAATATTAATTAGAAATATTGGCGTGTAGTTTTCCTTTTCAGATGTGTCTTTGGTTTTGATATCAGGATAATACTGGCCTCATAATAGAGTTTGAAAGTATTCCCTCCTCCTCACCTCTGAATTTTTTTGGAATAGTTTGAGTAGGGTTTGTATCCTGGGGCATAGGCTTTTCTTCGCTGTGAGACTTTTTATTATGGCTTTGATCTTGTTACTTGTTATTAGTCTGTTCAGGTTTTGAATTTCTTCCTGGTTCAATCTTGTTATGTTGTATGTGTCTAGGAATTTGTCAACTTTTTCTAGATTTTTCAATTTATTAGCATATAGTTGCTCATAGTAACCACTAGTAATGCTTTGAATTTCTGCAGTATCAGTTGTAATGTCTCCTTTTTAAAAAATCACTGATTTTATTTATTTAGATCTTCTCTTTCTCTCTTTTTAGCTTGTCTAGCTAAATATTTACCAGTTTTATCTTTTCAAAATACAGTTTTTTTGTTTCATTGATCTTTTGTATTGTTTTCTTCAATTTCATTTATTTCTGCTCTGATCTTATTTTGATGCTGGTAGATGTTCTTTAGTGTCTGGACATTGAAGAATTAGATATTTATGGCAGTCTTCATTGTCTGGGCTTGTTTGTACTTATCCTTCTTGGGAAGGCTTTCTAGAAATTCAAAAGGACTTGTGTGTTGTGATCTAAGCTGTATTTGCTTTAGAGGGTACCTCAAGTCCAGTAATGATGTGATTCTTGCAAACTCATAGAGGTACTGCCTTGATGGTCTTGAACAAGATCTGCAAGAATTCTCTGGATTACCAGGTAGAGACCTTTGTTTTCTTCCCATACATTCTCCCAAATGAATGGAGTAATTTTCCTCTGTTCTTAGCCACCTAGAGCTGGGGATAATGTGACAAAAGCACCCCTGGGGCCACCACCCCTAGGACTGTATTGATTCAGACCTGAAACCAGCACAGAATTGAGTCTCTCCAAAGGTCTGCTGTAACCACTCCCTGGTTATAGCCTATGTTTGCGCAAGACCCTGGGGCCCTACCATCAGCAGGTGACAGAGCCTGCCAGGCCTATGTCCTTCCTTTCAGGGTAGCAAGTTCCCCCAGCCCCCATGCATGTCCAGAGGTACCATCTGAGAGCCAGAGACTAGAGTCAAAAACCTTGGAAGTCTACCTGGTGTTCTATTGTATAGCAGCTGAGCATGCACTCAAACCACAAGATGCAGTCCTTCCCGCTCTTCCCATCTTTTCCAAAGGCAAAGGAGCCTCATCCTGTGGCCATGGCCAACACAGGCTAATAAAAAGTACTGCCAAACTACCACTGATGTTTCCTTACATGGGCTCTTCAGTCAGCATGTGGTGAATGTTGCCTGGCCTTGGAATCACTGTTCAGGACAGCAGGCTCCCCTCTGGCCCAGGGAAAGTCCAGAAATGCTGTTCAAGAGCCAAGCTCTGGAACTGGGGACCCTAAGAGGCCACTTGGTATTCTGTGCCCCAGTGGCTGAGCTGGTACCTAAGGTGAAAGACAAAGTCCCTTTTGCTTTTTCCTCTACTTTTCTCAAGTGGAGGACATCCTACCCTGTAGCCACTACAGCTGGGAATATTCTGAGTCTCACTTGAAGCCAGCAAGTTTCAGAGTCTCCCCCAAGGGCCTGGACATGGTATCTGGGTATCACTGCTAATTATTCAGGGCCCATGGGCTCTTTAGTTAGTAGATGATAATCCTGCCAGGACTAGGTCCTTCCCTTCAAGGCAGCATGTTCCCTTGTGTCCCAGAATGTGTCTAAAATGTCATCTGAAAGCTATGCCCTGGTAACAGGGCCTCGTGACTCTGACTGGTACCCTATCCTTCTATGGCTCAGCTGATATCCAAGGCGCAAGACAAAGCCCTCCCCAGTCTTCCCTCTCTTCTCCTCAAATGGAGGAATGGGGTCTCTTTTGGAGCTGTGAGCTGCACAGCCTGGGGTTAGGGAAGGGTTAATGCCAGCACTCAGCCACCTTGGCTGGTGTCTCAGGTAGAGACCCTTGTCTCTACCAGTCCCTGTGCCTCACCTGTCCATTGTCTCTGGGTCCAATTCAGTAGAAGGACTTGCCTAGGGATTGCAGTCCTTGTGGCCTAGATGGCCTTTAAAGCTTATTTTGAGCCCCAGAGCACCAGAGCCCTCAATGGCAAAGCTTGCAGGAACTCAAGTTTGGACCACTGTGATTGGTGGTTCCCCTATGCCTAAGGCTGATTTAAATGCTCCCTCTGTGGACAGGTGTCAGCTGAGTTTGGTTGTGTTTTCTTTTATAACAGGGCAGTACTGAGTTTACAAGCATCACTTCTGTTTGTGCTTTCCATTTAGTAAAATATTATTACTTACATGTGTAAATATCAATTAAATCAGGCACAGACTGAACTAGAACTAAAATATTCATCGTTTTTGGTAGGACCTCAGGAATCACCTTGTTAAACTACTCATTGTAGTCTCACTATCATCAGGGTTTCACCTCTCTTTCCTTCTCAAGGTAGGCTTGCCTGGGGCAGGCATAATGAGGTATTTTTCCTTCTGGAAAACTGACCCCTGAGCTCAGGTCCCTTGAGTATTTCTATTGGAAGAAAGGACCAGAAATGAATCAAATGGGAACACAGGCATTTGTCTCCACATTTACTTTAATAGCTTCAAGGAAACAATGAGTCAAGATCTTAGGGTGGACACGGTGGCTCACGCCTGTAATCCCAGCACTTTGGGAGTCTGAGGTGGTGGATCACGAGGTCAGGAGATTGAGACCATCCTGGGTAACACAGGGAAACCCCATCTCTACTAAAAATACAAAAATTAGCCGGGCATTGTGGCACGTGCCTGTAGTCCTAGCTACTTGGGAGGCTGAGGCAGGAGAATTGCTTGAACCCAGGAGGCGGCGGTTACAGTGAGCTGAGATTGTGCCACTACACTCCAGTCTGGGCAACAGGGCGAGACTGGGTCTCATAAAAAAACCTTAGGTAGGGGTATCTTATAGATGGCCCTCCTTCAGAAGCAGAGCTAAGTTTCTTGTGAGAAGATGACCTGAATCTTTTGTATTCTATGCTGATATGGGTTTAGGTACTTGGTTGTTGGGTTTGGAGGGAGAGTTGGTTCTTGAACCTTCTCGCTCACTCCTCTTCCCTGTGGTCTTTCTTTTGGGAGATCTACACATACAAAGAACAAGGACCATATAGGATATGATTATATGTTTTCTTTCAATTAACCCTTCTCTGTAATCTTTTCATAAGAGTATTTTCAAGTAGGAGAAGGGGAGAATACATTGCCTTTAGTCTAGCATATTTTTCCAGATGTAATAGATAGAGTAGATCTAATATCCTATTTCCAGTCCCAAAAGAGAGTAAGCAGTAAAGTTCTTTTAACAGTATAATCTGTAGATTTACAGTAGCACATAAGAAAATTTTAAGTCCTTGCTTTCAAAACACTCAAGACTCTTGGAGATAACATTAAGAAGCTTCTTCTTGGTATAAGATAATTAATAATAATATTATTAGAAAATTACATTTTTATGAATATGACAAAGATATTTTTACAAAACCCCAAATTCTACATTAATGAAGTCTAAATTCATGAGGTTTTACTCTACTCAATGTTATCCATTAAAATTTATTTTATACCCAATTATGAGTTAAGTTTAAATTCTTTTGACTAAACTTGAAATCTATCACTGAAGTTTTCACGTGAGAAACTTAAATCCTGGGAGGAAATTATAATTTGTCTATATGTAATTTCTAATTTGTATTGTGCTATTTCGGTGTAAGGATAATGACATGAAATAGTAATTGTCCTTTAATAGACAGATGAAGGTAATTATAGTGATTATAAAAGATGCTGGCAAATATTGCAATAAATGGCCTAATTTAGTTCACATTACAGAAACTGTTAAAACTAAAGCATGAAATTATGTGTGCAATATTTATTAAAAATTACACAGCACAAATTCCTTTGAATTGGTAATTTTATAGAAACCACCTCTCATCTTTAGCAACCCAAATTCATGTTACTTGTTCACAAATCAATAAATTCTAAAAGTTAGAACCCAACAGTATACTCTTCTTTGCATTTCTTTTCACTTTCTATCACTCTTCTGTCCTCTCTCCCTCTCTTTCTCCCTTCCCTTTTCTTTCCTTGACATCTGTAAGAGTTTGTCTCTTTCTCCATGTGTATTTACACCCGAGGAGTTATATATCCAAGCCCTTTGTCTTGACAGGGGTAGAGCCATGAAGAAATGGCCACATGGTCAGGGATTAGAGTTTGAAAAGGAAGAAAACCTTCACATCCTTAAAATATTGTGGTCCACAGTTCTTTTCATGCTGCTCTGCTTCCTAGAGATGTAAGACATTGGATAGTATCAATGGATAAAAAGACAATATCAGAGCTGAAATCATCCTTTCTACATTGATGACAACTTTTTACTTGCAGGATTCCCTTCTTAGTGGATCTTTCTGGGAAGTTCTCATTTGCTAGGTTGACTTATTTGGTCCTGGATTCATCTGGAGAGCTTGGCCTGCTTGGCCTTTGTGTCTCTTTCCACTCCCTTCTCAGAATTAATGCTACTTTTCAGAATCACTTGCAAATGCTTTTTCTAAACAATGTTCTCGGCAAAGCAAGAATCCTAATAATTATTCCTTCTGAAGCAGATGGCCTACTGCCACCTGCTCCCCCTTTCTTCTTCTTTTCCAAAATAAATTTTCCTCTTGACCAAACTCTCTTGATTTTGTACTGGCATTTTATAGCATCGTACAAATTATGCAACACTTAAATCACACCTAATTACCATCTCTGCCAGCAGGGATTCCTACCCAGAATGGAAATGGGAGAGACCTAAAAGAAACCAGAGGAGAATCAGCCATTTGAAAGGGGGAATCAAGTAATTGCCGTTGACCATTTTCTGTTAGGAAAGTCTAGGAACTCAGGCTATCAGTTCTTAACCCACCCACAGCCTAGTGAGTAATTTAGAAAGCCTTCTTCTGACTGAGTTGCTGCAGTAATAATACTATGTGCCTCTATCTGACAGGAACAGTTCTGTAGTTCTTTGAAAGGATTCATAGAAATTGAGAATGATTATGTCAGTGGAGGAGGCTTGGGCAAGGAAGGCCACAGCAAAGATCTTGCAAAGCCACCTCTTTTAATGGAGGGAGCTGATGCTTTGATTGCAGAGACTGTCCCAATGATCTGGGTTTTTGTATTCCTTTATTTAAACAATTTCCAACTTGGTTTTATTCCCCAATAATTCTTAGCCAGATTTCTCCCCTTTACTTTAATTTGTAGAAAGCTCAAGAGATGTACAATAATTTTAAATATTGATTCGAGTCAAATATAATTAGATGTTAAGTCTTGCAGAGCACGTTTTAAATAATCTGAAATATAACCTGTGCATACCCAGTTCTAGCAACCCAAAGCCCGCTGTTGAGGGTTGGTGAATACATTAATGAATTTCTAAAAATTTCTGGTGTGCCAATGGCATCCTTGTTGTTTCCATGCTGACATAAATGTCATTTAAATGGAGTTTAGGAGCTGTTTAAAAATTAAATGCATCTACTTAATATACCATTTAGTAATACTATTTTCAGATCTCATGTCTTCACCTATGTTGTCTCCTTTCCCTGGATTGTCTTTTTTCCTTTACCTTTAGAAGCTTTTTTAAATTCACCATCAGCCCTCCTCCCCACTACACAGAGTTAATTTTTCCCATACCTGGGCTACTCATGTTTCTTTAACATTGTTGCACTTCAGTTTACTTGTTGGCTTGTCCACAGAAGACTGTGAGTTCTTGACTTCCTTTCTTGCACATATATAAAATTGGAAGGCTACAGAGAAGATTACCATGGCTTCTGTGCAAGGATGACACACAAATTTGGGAAGCACTCCATATATTTTAAAAAGAAGGGGAGTCTCATGGAAGAGAATAGAGAACCCCAAAATAAGACAACATACCTATAACCACCTGATCTTTGACAATTCTGACAAAAACAAGCAACGAGGAAAGGATTCCCTATTTAACAAATGGTGCTGGGATAACTGGCTAGCTATATGCAGAAAATTGAAACTGGACCCCTTCCTTATGCCATGCACAAAAATCAATTCAAGATGGATTAAAAACTTGAGAGTAAAATCCAAAACTATAAAAACCCTAGAAGAAAATCTAGGCAATACCATTCATAACATAGGCATAGGCAAAGATTTCATGACAAAGATGCCAAATGTAATTGTAACAAAGGCAAAAATTGACAAACGGGATGTAATTAAACAAAGCTTCTGCACAGCAAAATAAACTATCATCAGAGTGAACAGATAATCCACAGAATGGGGGCAAATTTTTGTAATCTATCCATCTGACAAAGGTCTAATATCCAGCATCTACAAGGAACTTAAACAAATTTACAAGAAAAAATAATCCTGTTAAAAAGTGGGCAAAGGGGGCCAGGTGTGGTGGCTCACACCTGTAATCCCAGAACTTTGGGAGGCCAAGGTAGGCAGATCATCTGAGGTCAGGAGTTCGAGACCAGCCTGGCTAACATGGTGAAACCCTGTCTCTACTAAAAATACAAAAATTAGCTGGATGGTGGATGCCTGTGATCCCAGCTACTCAGAAGGCTGAGGCAGTAGAATCGCTTGAACCTGGGAGGCGGAGGTTGCAGTGATCTGAGATCTCACCATTGCACTCTGGCTTGGGCAACAAGAGTAAAACTCTGTCTCAAAAAAAAAAAAAAGTGGCAAAGGACATGAACAGATACTTCTCAAGAGAAGACATACATATGGCCAAGAAAAGTGAAAAAAACCTCAACATCACTGGTCATTAGATAAATGCAAATCAAAACCACAATGAGCTGGCATCTCACATCAGTCAGAATAGCTACTATTAAAAAGCAAAAAAGCAACAGATGCTGGCGAGGTTATGGAGAAAGAGGAACACTTTTACACTGTTGGTGGATGTGCAAATTAGTTCAACCATTGTGGAAGACAGTGTGGTGATTCCTCAAAGACCTAGAGGCAGAAATACCATTTTCTATTCCCAAAGGAATAGAAAAAGTTCTATTATAAAAATACATGTACATGTATGTTCATTGCAGCACTATTCACAATAACAAAGACATAGAATCACCCTAAATGACCATCAGTGATAGACTGGATAAATAAAATGTGTTACATATATACTATGGAATACTATGCAACCATAAAAAGAAACGAGATCATGTCCTTTGCAGGTATGTGAATGGAGCTGGAAGCCATTATCCTCAGCAAACTAATGCAGGAACAGAAAATCAAATACCACATGTTCTCACTTATAAATTGAAGTTGTGTGTTGAGAACACATGGACACATGGGAACTACACACTCTGGGGCCCATTGGAGAGTGGGAAATGGGAGGAGGGAGAGCATCAGGAAGAATAGCTAATGGATACTGGGCTTAATACCTAGGTGATGTGATGATCTGTGCAGCAAACCCCCATGACACACGTTTACCTATGTAACAAACATGGGCATCCTGTACATGTAGCCCTGAACTTAAAAGCTGGAAATTTTAACAAGTCAAACTTAGAGAAAGAAAGAAGGTAATTCCCTGCACTCAGTGGCTGTGTGTTTTTGTTTTAGTAATCACTACATCCTCAGTGCCCATCACAATGCTGGCACACAGTAGGTACCAAGTAGATGCCACTGCATTGAGGAGAATAGCAGTGTTGCTGCTTAGCTCACCCATGCTACCTGTCATTGCTTTCTTGGAGGAAAGTGTTACCTTACAACAATATTGCGTTGTTAGGATTTGAGCTTTTAGGTGCAGGGTGCTGCTGTCGTTAGGGTTGCCATGACCACCTGGGCTGGAAAACAATGGGAAAACAATCTCTTAAAGATGTCAAATGGATCTGACACAGAAATTGACATCCATGTTCTTATACCTGGGTAAAGGGACTGAACACATTACCATTACGCTTCAATAAAGCATTCTTTTTTTCCCATTTGAAAGAATAAAAGTGGTTGTTGAAATCTTTGTGGAATGTAGCAAAAAGTAAAATTTTATAAAAAGTAAAAAACTGAAATAGTTAAAATTAAATTGTCACTGAAAACCATCAAAATCCTATCTTAAAAATTACAATTATTTTATATTTTATAATATTTGATACATAAAATATCTTACACATTTGCCATTAAACATTAATAAATGCCATAAACCTAATATTTAGACTATAGAACTAGAACATTAAAAATACAGTTTCATCTATCTATATGCTTTCTCTTCACCCCAGACTTCCATCTCTACTTTCAAGTAATTGTTCTTTTGAATTTTGGGTTTATCACTCCCATCTGTTTGATTTTAAATGATAGTGAGATGCAGCTTAATTGTCACTTGCCACTCACTGATACGGTTTTGATATGAGTCTGCAAGCAATTGATTTATTATGGTCTCTGTGCAGTCAAACCTCTATGCTAATGTTAATCTATATTTGCAGCTAGTCCTCAGTGCTAGCATTGCTGCCTGCCTCTACCTCAGATCATCAGGCATTGGATTCACACAAGGAACCAACAACCTGGACCCCTCACATGCACAGCTGACAATAGGGCTTGCACTCCTATGAGAATCTAATGCTACCACTGATCTGACAGTAGCAGAGCTAAGGCGATAATGCAAGCGATGGAGAGCAGCTGTAAATACAGATGAAGCTTCTTCCTTGCTCACCCACTGCCCACCTCTTGCTATGCAGCCTGGTTCCTAACAGGCTATAGACCAGTACTGGTCCATGGCCCAGGGGTTAAGGACCCTTGGCCTAAAGAATGGGAAAAAATATTTGCAAGCTAATTTTTACACACACACACACACACACACACACACACACACACTCTCTCTCTCTCTCTCTCTCTCTCTCTCTCTCTCTCTCTCTCTCT
>NW_022436956.1:25953785-26043059 GCF_009761245.1 Sapajus apella | reverse complement strand
CTCTCTCTCTCTCTCTCTCTCTCTCTCTCTCTCTCTCTCTCTCTCTGTCTGTCTCTCTTTCAAAATCTGGGTATTGGAAGACAGTCCAGAAACTCAGGAAATGACTAATGAAACATTCTTACTTAGATCTTAAAGCAAGGATATGTAAAAATTCAGTAAGAGAAAATATCATACTGCTGGTTGAATAGGACTTGTCAAGAAGATGCTGATATATCACACAGACACCGTGGAACACTACCTAGCCATAAAAATAATACAATTATGTATTTTTCAGCAACATGGATGGAACTGGGGGCCATTATCCTCAATGAAATAACTCAAAAACAGGAAGTCAAATATCACGTTTGTACCTGAAACTGGGAGCTACACAATGGGTACCCATGGATATACAGAATAGAGTAATAGACATAGGAGACTCCAAAAGGTGGAAGGGTGGGAGAGGGAGGAAGGTTGAAAGTTACCTGTTGGGTACAAGATTCCCTATTCAGGTGACAGGTACACTGAAAGCTCAGACTTGTATGATGCAATATATGCATGTAAGAAACTGCCCTTGTACCCCCTAAATAAATAAGTAAAAACACATTTTTCAAAAATCTGTAGATATTAGTGAGGGCACTCTGCTTCTGAGTCGGAAGTGAGGGATTCCATTGACACTAATGTAGTGCCTGTAAAGCTGAAGGCCTGGCACCCTCAAATGACAAACACCCAGTGTATCAAGGCGAAAATATCGCTAGTCTCCTTGCCATGTTTTTGTAGCAGATCTAGGGTCTGCTTTGACAAGCAAGCTGATTAGGTATAGGCAAGACTACATAGACTGAAAAAAGAAGACTTTTATCTTCCCAGGATTAGTTTAAACCCTTCTCTGTAGTCTTCAGTGAGAATTAAAAAAAAAAAAAGGGAGAAATTTATTACCTATCCATTCAACCTATACAAAGGGACTTACAAGTAGATGTATATTCATTTGCTACAAGGAGAAGGCTTAAGTTCTCAGGGTCTTAAGTTGAAAGAATAAGTTGGCCGAGGCTTCTGGAAGATGAATGGATGTTTGCTCCCAAATTTGTGGCCAATAGGTTTTGGCTAGACTCACTATGGGCTCATGGGTAGCCACAGTTAGAGTTCACTGGGGGCACCTTCAACAGTGCTTTGGATGTAGATCCAACAGATCTCCACCCAGGTTGGGTTAGTAATTAGCTAGGGTGCCTGGTGGCTCAACTGGTAATAAAAGTCACCAATATTTATGAAGCATTTACTTTGTGCCAGGTACTGTTCTAAGCCCTTTATGTGTGGAACTGACTTCCTTGTCACTGCGATCCTATGTTACAGGACTTAGGCACTACTATAATCATCCTCATTTTGCATCTGAGAAACCATTGCCCAAAGAGGACAAGTCACTTGCCTAAGGTCTCACAGCTTGTGTCTGGACATGTAGTATTGGCATCTAGGCCATCTCTTTAGAGCTTGCACATGTAAGAACAGGGCTGGTCTGGTTTCCCAACAGGGTCAGAGGGATTTGGAGGAAGTATCTATATTTCCAGCTTGTTCCTCTGAATGGTTTCATGGACAGAATTGTTTGAACAAATTTATATGTTGAAGTCCTAAACTCCAGATTCTCAGAATGTGACAGTATTTGGAGATAGAGTTTTAGTTTTATTTTATTATTTTAAAATTTTATTTTATTTTGAGATGGAGTTTCGCTCTTGTTGCCCAGGCTGGAGTGCAATGGTGTGATCTCAGCTCATCACAACCTCTGCCTCCCAGGTTCAAGCAATTCTCCTGCCTTAGCCTCCCGAGTACCTGGATTACAGGCATGCACCGGGCTAATTTTGTATTTTTAGTAGAGATGGAGTTTCTCCATTCCATGTTGATCAAGCTGGTCTTGAACTCCCGACCTCAGGTTATGTGCCTACCTTGGTCTCCCAAAGTGCTGGGATTAATGGCATGAGCATCTGTACCTGGCCTGGAGATAGTTTTTAAAGAGATAATTAAATTGAAATGACTTAATGAGGGACGGGCCTAATGAGTCCCATCAGCAAACTCAACTACAAGGGCAGGCACCAACATTACCCTGGTGTCCTTACAAGAAGAAAAAATTTGGACATGGACATGTATTGAGGAAAGACTATGTGAGGATGCAGCAAGAATGTGGCCATCTACAAGCCGAGGAGAGAGGCTTCTGCAGAAATCAACCCTGCCAACAACTGGATCTTGGTCTCAGCCTCCAGAACTGTGAGAAAATGAATTTCTGCTGTTTAAACTACTCTGCCTGTGATACTCTTATGGCAGGTCTAGCACTGACAGATAGTCAAAGGTGTTCATTGTTGTGTCCACTTCTGTTTTCCTAGATGGTATTGCTAAGGAGCTAGGCATCTCTGTCCATCTGGTCTGGACTGAAGGGCTAGGCATTTTGTCCTTTGTTGGGTGGCTATGGTCAACAGAGCCCTCTCCCTTTCTGTTCTGCAGCCCACTGATCTCTGGCTGTGACTGGATTTGTAGAGCCTTGTTAAACCATTATCTAATGCAACATATTAACTACAGTAAGCTCTCTGAGAAAGACGTGTTACTGAAGACTTCTGGGTCTTTCTTTTGTAATTTATGGCTTCTTAGAGACAGAAATAAAAGGTGCGAACAGGCACCTCTTGAAGGCTGAAGGCTGGAAGATCACATAGGTGGTTGAAATTCACATTAAATCCCTCCTGACCTTTACACCCCAACACAGGGCAGCCCAAAGAGAAAAGAGAAAGCTCTTAGATCCTCCTGATGGAGGCTGCATCTTTAACACTGAAGATTTCCTTCCCCCAAGCTCATTAGTATATATGGAAAATTAGAAAATCCAATTAAAACAAGATCCCAAATGGCATTGTCTTAATGTGTCTGAGCTTGATATCAGGTAGGCCTGAGGAGATGGGATCTAAATTCTATTCTGTTTGCCTTCTTATGTGAATATTGCTGCTTTATATCACAGACCAAAATATCTCTTATAGATTTCCAGCATGGAAAACAGTGTACTGTGAAAATGGAGGCAATTTCTAGTTTATCCTCTCTTCACTTTGGCCATAGAGGAGAAAATGTATACACACACACAGACACACACACACACACACACACACACACACACACACACACACAGAGGCACACACGCACAGAATTAATTGATATCCACTTAAAAATCTCTTTTAAACCACACAGATCTCAAAACCCACCCCTCATCCTTGGTTCTGATTCTGGAGCAGAATTGTTTGGCTTCATCACTTCCAAGTTAGTTTGGGAGTGTTTATGCTGTGTGATTAGCTTGTACAGAAGGGTGACACATCCTGGAGGCAATCAGATAAGTATTCAGAGCTTCCAAGTGTGCTGTGCAGAGAAAGTTATCGAAGAAGCAGGAGGTAAGGTTGGTTTCTGCCCTTATAGTTGAGTTTGCCGACAGGATTCACTGACTGGAAATAATGAGAGAGCTGCAGGATGCTACCTGTGTGATCCTAACGCCAACTGAAGGGGCAGTGCAGCCAAGAGGGCTTGCAGGGCTGGCAGACAGCACCTCTCGAAGAGTCTGCTGCTTGCAGCAACCCCTTGTTCCTAGAAACCACCACCCTCCATCCACAGGGTCACAAGTTTACCCCACAAGTATACCTTGGAAGCCATGTGCTGGCTCTAGCAGTGACAAAGATGGATGCCTGAGCAAAACGGAGCCAACTGGCTTTTTTCCAGCGAGTCTGTGAGACTGGAACTGATCCTGAGAACTCAGGAGGTGCGGGGGCTATCTTCTACCTTGGGGTAGAAAAACAGAGAGAGCCAATCTATGGAGACACAGGGGAATGATGCTGGTGTTCAGGCAGAAGCTGCTTGTGGCATTCTCAGTTCTGCTCTTGAGTTCTGTGAGAGATGGCCCTTTACCTTCTTACTAGACTCATTTTGACATATGCTGCTCCATTTGGTTCCTGTAGCTTGCAAATCAAGATTTCTAACTAAGGCAACTGGCTCATCAGACAAGAAGGTCCATTAGGACTGGGGTGAGGGGTTTATGGGGAACCCCATCAAATGAAAACCCAGTATTTTAGGGCAAGAGAGACTTGTCTAGATTCCCCTGGTGAGAAGGGACCTGGAGTCTAGAGAATTTTCTAACTGGGTTTATAAGGAAGGACTGATCTTTTGTGTGACTGGCTTTTGGGAAACATGAACAATTATTCTTGGCTTTTGTCCGTCTTAGCACAGCAATCACTGCCATTGTCTGTGAACTTAAGGTAGAAATATTACTTTTATAAGCTTCCAGGCACCTTCTTTAGCTTATTCTGTGGAACCCCATACAGAAAATGTCATTTTCCCCTCGTCACAACTGGAGAAACAGAAAACTGAAAATATATGGGAAAATACAAAGAAGAAAAAAAAAATCACTGAAATTCTGCATATAGAGACAACCAGTTTAAATCTTTTCTTACCGATAAAAAACATTTAGCCTGTAGCTATCTGTCTAGGTAGCTCTATGTATCTAAATATCTAACTAGCTAAACATCTACCTGTCTAGCTAGGTAGTCAACTCTATTTATATTATATGTTTTCTTAATAAAAATGCAATCATGTGGCACTTGCTGTTTGAGGATCTAAACATTCTCCCTTTGCAACATATCATTAACATTTTCCCTATCGTAAAGATATTCTATTACAGCATCATTTTAATGAATGTATTATATTTCTTTATAAGAATATACTATTAGCTATTTCTCCAGTCTCAAATATAAATAATATTAATTAAGCATCTTTATCAGAGAATCATCATACATGGTGATTTCTAAAGAAAACAATATGCTTAAAAAACTACATGAGACAATGGTAAACTACAAAAGCCAATGATGTTTGCCAGATAACCTCTCAAAATGATTATACTGTTTACCTTTTCCATCAACAATTTATGAAAAGCACCCATTCCCCCAAACTCTTGCCAACATCTTGTGCAGGCTTTCGTGCAAAGAAATCCATTTCTGTCATTTACTGTAATAGTTGTTAATTTGTCCAAATTTTTTAGTTTCTCTTAGCCTCATTTCTTAGTCTGCTAAGTAAAGAAAAATAAATCCTTTCTAGGATTATTGTAAAGGTCAAAGAAGATAATTTCGGCACAACATTTAACACTGTACTTGGCACACAGAAAACATCCAACGACTATCTAGAAGAGACAGAAGAGTAAATGGCCAAGAATATGGTTTTGGAGTCCAAGTATCTGGATTAAAATTGTGTCTTCAGCACTTACTAGTTGTACGAACCTGGTATGTCACTTGCCTCTCTGTGACTCATTCCCTTATCTGTAAAATTTCGAGAATAATAATAGTAATTTCCTCACAGTTACTTATTGGGAAGATTAATGAATGAATTCTTGTCAAGTTCTTAGAAGAGAATCTGGCTTATTGTAAACACTCAATAAAAATTAGCTATTGTTAGAAATATATATATATATATATATATATATATAAAATACTTTAAAAATACGTTTAATGTTTAATTTACATTTATTTGATTACTAGTAAGTTTACATAGTTTGAGAAGTTATGTGTATTAGTTACTTGCATTTATTTTGCAAATGCCCATTCATGTTCCCTGACCATTTTTTAATTGGCATGTTCATTTATTTTCTTTGAGATTTCTAAGACACTCTATGTATAATATACATAAGAACTATTTTTTCATATATGCTGCAAATATTTATCTTGATTTAATTCTTGTCTTTTGCTTTTCTTGCCTACTAAGAAATTAAAACATGGCATGACTCAATGGAAAGAGATTCAGAATTCCTGCATCTGCAGGGTTTCCCTCATGGAAATTACAACTTAGTAAAGAAAATGAGTCATATACAAATGGAGATATAATAAGTAATGAGAGGCAACAGAGTAAACACTAAATAATTAGTGTCAATAATAATGGTGAGACTTGTCTACCTTTGCAAGAAGCTGTTTCCACTGTTGTGCAGTTCAGATGAGCAATTTTTGTATCCTGGAGTTGGTGAGTAATATTTACCATTGAAGTGTCTGTTTTGAGTGATGTTTACCCTTGAAGAAATGTGAAGTTTGGATCGAAGATGATTTAAAGCTATGAGACTATCCAGGAGAATGTTGTCATAATCTGGGAATGAGGAGGTGAGGAGCTTAATTAGGATATGACCTAAAAACCTTAATGGCAAATGAATCTTGAAAATGTAGCTCCCAGTCTTCTAGCCTTTTGATACAGGTAGAGAGCATACTCCCTGTCTCAAGGAGACATCTTTCAACTGTTGTCCTAATAATCCTGTACTTACTACTCACCTCGAATTGATCCCACTCTTCACACATCTGTTTCCCTCTGAGATTATGAGCTTCTTGGGAGTGAAAGTTACCCCATTTCTCTTTGTATCTTCAGCACCAAGCACAGAGCCTGCTTCAGAGTGTTCAGTAATTACTCCTGAATACACAGATGACCCTGCCAGAATCACTGATTTATCATGGGGAGATCACATTTTTTATAAACATAGAGCAAGGAGCCAGACGAAGGAAGGACAGCAGGATAGACTGGAGATAGAGGAAACAGATGGGAGGCAGGAAAGATGGGAATTAGAGAGGGAGATGGAATATAGAGAGGAGAGATGGGAGATGGTAGGTAGAGTGGGAGATAGAGGGGGAGATAGGAGATAGAGAGGGGAGGTGGGAGATAGATAGGGTGGTGGGAGATGGGGTAGATAGAGGTAAGAGATAGAGAGGAGAGATGGGAGATGGGAGGAGGTGGGAGATAAAGGGGGAGGTGGGAGATAGAGGGGAGAGGAGATGGGATTGTGCATAAAAATGAGATGCCGGAGGTGATAAGAGTGAATGGGATCAAGAGCAGGTGGAAGGATTAGTCTTGGCAGAAAAGCAGGACACGTCTCAGATATGACAGTGAAGGAAGTTCTGGAGATATTTTAAGGACAGCCAGGAAAGCTGAGGAAATTTACATTAAATTGTATAATCTTCATAGTGAAAGTAAAATTACCTATAGAAAGTGAGGTGGCACATTTGGAATTAAGGCTAAGGAAACAGGAGTGGCTGCTCTGGGCAATGCCATTCACAGAGAGCGCCAAGAGAGCTGAATGAAAGAGTTCTAGCAAGAGGGAAGACCCTGCTAAGATTAGTATTTGATCTTAGTAGTTTGTATGTGATCTTACATTGAAAGGAGCTCAGGGTTATTTTATCATTCTATTTCCATATTTTAGGATAACTAGACTTTCTGGAGAAAGTCTTGGGAAAGAGAGGTCATTGCTTAGCTGTGGAAGGGTCACATTTGGGTAGCAAAGGAGGTTCTAGGATGGCAGTGAGTGCATTGTCAAAGTGAGATGTGGGCAAATGGTCCCTGAGATGGGTGATGGATGGGGAAGCTAACACAGGTGAGGAAATGGAGATCACAAGAAGCTAGAGAGGTGGAGTAAAGGACCAGGAATGGAGACGCTGACAATTTATAGACATGGCGTGATGCTTTGCGGCTGTATAGATCCATGAAGACAGCTGTGGAATTCCTGTTACTCTGCAGTTTCCTGTGGTTGAGTAGAGATTGGGGTCACTAGCTTTGCAGAGAAACTCAGAGACTAAGGAATGAAAAGCACATTAAGAAAGAATGTTGGAAACCTTGGGGATGACAATAGAGGGCATCATAGAGAAAGGGCTGTGATGAACAGAGAAAAGCTGTGGCCCGAGGGCCTGCACATCATCTGTTGAGGGAAAGATATTGAAGATTGGCTCAGAATGAGAATGGGCACGAGGAGAAGTCACTTTCACTGATCAGGGTTAGGAGGAAAGTTGAGTAAGAAGATCAATATGTCACTTAAGAGAGTTCTCAGGATGGGGTATCTGAGCCAGTGTAACATGGACTCTGACATCAGGCAGACCTGGTTTGAATTCGACTCCTCTAAATGCAACTGGAGATTAAATCTTCTGAGCCTCAATTTGGGGGTAGTGGTTATCGCCCATGCAACATCAAAAGGTTACAGTGAGAATTCTATGTGAAAATGTATACAAGTGTGCAGTATGCAATAAATGTTTAATAATGATGCTACTATTAGTTTTCCCATAGGGAAATTTATAACAGCATGATGGTTCTGAAGAGCTAAAGGCAGAAACCCATGGGTTGTTATGAGTGGGGTGGAGTCTGACCCATTTGGACACATCTGTGAGCATAGGCAGAGGAAGTAGGAGGGAGGGGTATACGGTCTCATGGCAAGTTGTAGGGACTAGGAGGTAGGAAAGGGTGACATGTTAGCAAAGGAAGGGCCAGCACATCCTGGCAGCTCTGGAAGACATTGGAGAGGGAGGCATGGTGGTGGGCACCAGGCTGGGTGTAGATTAAGTCCATCTCTGAGAAATCTGTAAACACAACGTGGTAGAAGGAGCAGAGGCCTGAGTTCATAAGACCAGGAATTGACTGAGGCCTGCTTCTTCCACCTAAACCAGCCAAGGGCTGTGTGGCCTTGGGGAAGCCACAAGGGGAGGAATGTGAAAGTGGTTTGTAGCCTGTTAGGTGCTGTGTGGTGTTGGGATGGGGGCCGTCGAGGACAGCCTTGGGACTGTCAAGACATGAATGCATGCACACAGGGAGCATTACACACCAACATGAGAATGAGTCTGATGACACTGACTTTGATGTAATTAAAAAATAGGCTTAATTGTAAAAAGTTTAATGAAGGTAATTTTTTTAGAGCTGGTTTAGATTCAAAGCAAAATTGAGCTACAGATACAGAGATTTCCCATGTACTCCCATATGCTCTTACTCCACATGTGCACAGCCTCTCCCATTACCAGTATCCTCCACTATGCTTGCTATAATTAAGGAACTTCCATTGACACATCATTATCACCCAGAATCCATAGTTTACATTGGGGCCCAGTATTGGCATTGTACATTCTATGGGTTTTGATAAATATGCAATGGCAGGTGTCCACCATTATAGTGTGCAGAGTAGTTTCACTTCTCTAAAAATCCTCTGTGCTTCACCTCTTCATCCCTTCTCCCTGCTAACCCTTGGCAAGTACTGATCTTTTCACGGTCTCCATAGTGTTGCCTTTTCTAGAATGTCACAGAGTTGGAATAATATTAATAGTATGTGGCAGTCTTTTTTAGAGTTTGCAGAGGACTTTCATAATTACAGCAACCTTATGAGGCAAGTCTTTTTATCCCCATTCAACAGAGGAGGACGCTGAGGCTCTGAAATTTGAAGTACTTGGCTGGAGATCCCATAGCAGGGGAAGCATGAAAGCATGGCCTTCTCTTGGGTCTTCGGATCCCCTTCCTGAAATCATGGCCTTCCTTGGGGGAGGAGGAGAAGGCTATGGTGACTTATCATTGTCCTGTTTTTGCAAAGCCTTTTTCTGTAGCCCTGTATTTTTTCTTCTTTTCCAAGGAGACAGTGTATTCTGAATATGATTTTTCTTCTGCCACTGTTTCAGCCAGAGATCTGATTTTCTATTTGCTCTAAAGCTCCATTTGAAATGCTGCTGTCTCCTTTTCTGTCAAGTCAGTCCTGAAAGACACTCCTGCCTTGTTGGATCCTCATGACTACCCCTGGCCAGTCACTCTTTGTTTCTCCCCATCTCATCTCTGTCAGTGATGGATTCTCATTTCAGCCAGGGCACCTTCCTCAGAAAGTGATGTTCTTGGTCCTTTCATTGCTTACGTTTCCTTCTGAATAGCCAGCTCTCAACCCCCAGCGTTCTCCTTTTAGATGTGTTATCTTGTGATTCGTTATGTTTAGCCAGGCTGTTTCATAAATGAATTCTACAGAGGGACAGACAGATTCTATAAAAACCATGATTCTGTTTTGTAACCACAAGTGGCTGACAGTGGGGGACATTGAGGTAGCACCCTCTGAGCTGGGGTTTGGGACAGAGAGCATCTGTGTAGCAAGGCTGACTGTGTGCAAGACGGAAGTGAGCATGGACTCGGGGAGCTGAGCTACCTTTTTGGCTTCATTATCCCTGGATGGTTAAGGGTCTAGGCCTGCCCTCAGCAAAAAAGAGAGTGGAAGTTTACCTTCTACTCCTGCTCTCTTTCTCTGAGGCTGTCCTCCTGCTTCAGAGGCAAATGACTGCTCAGTGTCCTGGCGAAGGCTTGACCAGATCACAGATGGTCACAGACTTGGCAAAGGCTCCTGTGCCCTTTACATGGCACAGAAACAATGGTGGCAGTGGCAAACACTGGGTGTTTAAGTGGTTTCCTGTGTGGACAAATGACCAGAGTTCAAGGGAGCCTCCTTGATGTGTTGGTTCTGCAGAAAACCCTGAGAGCTCTGCAAACCCCAGGGGATAAGCTCTCCCCACCACCTGTAACAATTGAGATGGAATTTTCTGCCACTACATTAAAGGGTACCTCTGCATTGGATTTAAGTTGATTTGAAGTGCATGCAGAAATATGGTACTAACGCATATCTCAGTTTATAGGCCAAAATTTAAGCCTACTACACCTTAAAGCAGAATACAAAACCTTCTAGAGCCTTGGCCAGTCTTGTCCCTAGACACCCCCTGTTCCAGCTTTACTTTTCAATATGGCCAAGCAGCTTGCAGTTCCAACCAGAACTGCTTTTCTACCTTAGTACTTTTGCTTGGGGTGCTGAAGAAGATGCTTCTAAAACAAAGTCACTTATATATAGGTTAGTGTGTTTCAAACTGTGTGATATTGCTGCTTTCAGTGTTGATAGCTAGGAAGAATCATGTGACACAGACACCATTGACCAGCATTCTTAAAGTGGCCTGGCATGAGAGCTGTCTGTCCAGGAGGGCCACTCTATACTGGATGGGCCTTGCCAGTGGATTCTTTTTCTTGGTGAGTTCAAATGCAATGAACAGAATCAGCAGACAGTAGGACAGGAAGAAGCCAAGACATATAAGGAAAAGATGGTAGACAGAAGCTCAGTGGCAATAAACACCATGAATAAGCAGAATTTGGAGGGAAAGAGACCCCAAAACAAAGAAAGCATCTTTTACTGGAAACATGGGAATAGCAAAGCAGAGGAGAGAGGCAGAGAGAGAGAGAGAGAGAGAGATGCTAATCACCAGTGTGACAGATAACTAGAATTAGGGGCAATGGACCCACTTCTCAGAAAACCCAGGATAACTGAATGCTAAGAATTGTGTTGGTTCCTGAATATCCCAAAGGAGATCTGATTATTCTGACATAGAGATGGCTTCCTGTCCTTATTTCCTCTTGTATCTTTATATTAAATTCCTATTAACCAAACCAACTTTTTAGTCTTTCAATCTGGAAAAATCTCATACAGTCTCCTCTGCTGAGATTGCTCTTCTGCCTGTGGCTAATTTAGAATCTTACTTTAAAACTTAGTTCAGGTGCCCCCTCCTCCTGGTTTCGTCTTGTGTTGGACTGCTTGGGCTGCCACACAAAATAAACTGGGTGACTTATAAAAGATAGAAATTTATTTCTCACGGTTCTGGAGGCTGGGAAGTCCAAGATCAAGATGCCAACAGATTCAATGTCTGATGACAGCCCACTTTCTCACAGATGGCACTTCTTGCTGTTGTCCTCACATGGTAGAAGGGGCAAGCTAACTCTTTGGGGTCTCTTTGTGTATGGGCACTAATCTTTGAACAGTATATTGAGGATTAGTTGTGATTTGTTATGTTTAATCAGGCTGTTTCATAAATGAATTCTACAGAAGGACAGACAGATTCTGTAAAACCTTGGTTCGGTTTTGTAACCATCTGTGGCTGACAGTGGGGGACATGGAAGTAGTACCCTCTGAGCTGGGGTTCGGGGCAGAGAACAACCATGTAGCAAGACTGCCTGTATGCAAGGGGCCATCTCCCAAAGTCCCCACCTCCTAATGCTATAGCCTTGGGGGTTATGATTCAACACATGAATTTGGGAGAGACACAAACATTCAGATCACAGCACTTCCCTTCTCTCTCTTCCCCCCAGTCTCTCATCCTTTGTGATCCCTAAGTCTATGAATATCTCCATCACTGCACTTATCTCACTGTGTATAATCATCTGTTTATCATTCCTATTAGATGTCTGCTTCTTGATGGCAGGGATTATATTTTATTCATTTTGAAATCAAACTAGCAAATGTCAGAGTTTGAAATTGAACTCAGGTCTTGACTAGTAGTCTCTTTACTACTGCTTTATTCTGTCAATAGGTTTTATCAGCAAGAGATTTTTCTTCCTAGTATCTTTAAACTCACATAAGTTTGGACCTTGGTGTTTTCTGAAACCTGTCTACTCTCAGAGTAAGACACAATTATTTGTTATTCTTAGGTTTGCTTGCTAATTTTTTAGCGGAAAAATAAAATTTGTGGTGATTTCTTTCTCTGAAGAGTAGTAAGGCTAAAACATTTATAGTTAAACAAATCTTTAAGATCTATTCCCAGGTGCAAACCATGTCAAATATACCAGACACATATGTAGCAAAAAAGGCCCAGAGATTTATAGTGGATTATGAATGAATTGAAGAAACAAGATTCTGGAAGCTTGGCTTCAGAAAAGCTAAACATAGAAGGAGGAATGAGGAACCTACTGACAGGGAGGGGACCAGGGTGCAAAATTAAAGGATGCATCACTCTCTGGTTTCTGCATGGAACTCGTGGGCAAAGACTCCTTAAATTTTGCATCCTCATCTACGGGTTGGTTGTTTTAGAACCGAAACAACTTTCTTTTTTTAAAAAATGCTTTTGTGACTGGGACATTTAAGAAATGGGATGGTGTCTGTTTTGTTTACTGCCCTGTCCCCAGCACTGAGCGCAGCTCCTGGCACACTGTCAGCACTTGATGGGTATTGATAAATGTTTGTTGAATGAGTAACTGAGGAAGATTTGGGAGGACCAAAGTAGGTTCAGCAATAAGCAGTGTTATGTCTTTTAGAGCAGACAAGAAATAAATTTAAGTTTAGAACAGATGACAGATTAGGTTAAGAGGATGAGAAACAGATCCTTGTATTTCCAAAGCAAGGATGAGTTATAACTAGTTTCTTCTCTAGTGGGCTTTTACAAAGAAAACACTAACATAAAAAAAAAAAAACTAGTTTAGGCTAGTGATATGGGATTAGATGAGATGGAATTTGGAAGAACCCCCAAATCTTTATTTTGTTATTATTCATTAATTTATTTTTCTAACAATCATTTATTGAACATCTGATTGATGTCATAATTGACACAGCTTAATTGCTGTGGCATAATCGAAGTCCTGGATCTAAATATGAGAGCCCTTTTGACCTAGCTGAATGAATTTGGAGGAGGAGGTGGTGTTACCTGAGGGAGGCCTTCTGCAACTAGGCAGAATCCAGCACCATACTATTCTAAAAGCCCTTTGATTCTATGTGATCAGCACTAGCAGTTGATTTAACCAATCAACTGAAAAAGCTGAGTAAAATGAAGAAGCATAAAACATGATTCATCAGTTCCCTAGACATGCTATTTTAACTCAATCTGGATAAATGTGCATTTATTTGCTGATCTTTTGACACAAAATCATGGCCTTTGAGTATGGGTACGTCATTGTGGAGTTCAGCACTGTAATTCTTGCATAACCATACCCACAGTACACCATCTGTGACTTCCAGTTTCAGTTTCTGTAAAATGGAATTAGAATTTAACACTAGGAAGCAATCTGAGTGTAGAACACTTCAAGATTTGTATAACACCCTCCTCTCCCAATCTTTTCTTTATTTTTAATTTTTTGGATACATAGTTCAGTACATAAATTTGGGGGTATATGAGCTATTTTGATACAGGCATGAATAAATTACATCAGGGTAAATGTGGTGTTCATCACTTCAAGCATTATCCTTTGTGTCACAAACAATCCAATTATACTTTTAGTTGTAATATATGCATGTACAATTAAATTATTGTTGACTATAGTCAACTTGTTGTGCTATGAAATACTAGGTCTTATTCTTTCTAACTTTTTTTTTTTTTTGTATCTATGAACTATTTTGACTCCCCCACAGCAGCCACTACCCATTCCAGCCACTGGTAACCATTCTTCTGCTGTCTCCATGAGTTAAATTGTTTGAGTTTTTAGGTCCCATGAATAAGTAAGAACATAAGATGCTTGTCTTTCTGTGCCTGGCTTATTTCACTTAACATAATGCCCTTCAGTTTCATCCATGTTGTGGCAAATGACAGAATGTCATTCTTTTTTTATGGCTGAATAATACTCCATTGTGTATAAGTACCACATTTTACCTATTCATCTGCTGATGGACACTTAGATTGCTTCCAAATTTTGGCTATTGTGAATAGTGCTGCAATAAATATGGGAGGGCAGATATTTCTTTGATATATTTTGATGATTTGGTCATGAAGGCACTGTTCAAGGATTAGTGCTCATTCAATAAGTTTGGATTTCCTTTCTTTTGGGTATATACCTAGGAGTTGAATCTCTGGGTTGTATGGTAGCTCTATATTTAGTTTTTTTGAGGAACTCCCGTACTATTTCCTATAATGGTTGTAGAAATATACATTCCCACCAACCGTGTACTGGTTTTTTTTTTTCTCGACATCCTCCCTGGCATTTGTTATTGCCTGTTGTTTGGATATAATCCATTTTAACTGGAGTGAGATAATGTCTCATTGTAGTTTGAATTTGAATTTCTCCAGTGATCAATGATGTTGAGAACCTTTTCATATGCCTGTTTGCCATTTGTATGACTTCTTTTGAGAAATGTCTATTTAGACCTTTTGATCATTTTAAAGTCAGATTATTAGATTTTTTTTCCTGTAAGAGTTTCTTGAGCTCCTTATATAGTCTGGTTATTAATTCTGTCAGATGGGTAGTTTGGCAATATTTTTTCCCATTCTGTGGGTTTTCTCCTCACTTTGTTGATTGTTTCCTCTGCTGGGCAGAAGCTTTTTCACTTCGTGTGATCCCATTTGTCCATTTTTGCTTTGGTTACCTTCTGTGGTATTAATAAATCTTTGCCCACTCCAATGTCCTGGAGAGCTTTCCCAAAGTTTTCTTTTAGTAGATTAATAGTTTGAGGTCTTAGATTTAACTTTTTAATCACTTTGATTTGATTTTTGTATATGGCAAGAGATAGGGTTCTCATTTTATTCTTCTGCATATGGATATCCAGTTTTCCCAGCACCATTTATTAAAGAGACTGTTCTTTCCCCAGTGTATGTTCCTGACACCTTTGTTGAAAAAGTTCACTGTAGATGCATGGATTTGTTCCTGGGTTCTCTATTCTGTTCTACTGGTTTATATGTCTCTTTTTATTACAATATCATGCTGTTTGGTTACTACAGCTCTGTAATGTAATTTGAAGTCAGGTAATGTAATTCCTCCAAGTTTGTTCTTTCTACTCGGAATAGCTTTGTCTCTTCTGGATCTTTTGCCGTTCTGTATAAATATTAGGATTGCTTTTTCTATTTCTGTGAAGAATGTCATCTATCTAATCTACCTAATCTATCTATCTATCTATCTATCTATCTATCTATCTATCTATCATCTATCTGTTTTTTTGAGACAGTGTCTCACTTTGTCACCCAGACTCGAATACAGTGGTATAATCTTGACTCACTGCAACCTCCGTCTCCTAGATTTAAGTGATTCTCCTTCCTCAGCCTCCCAAGTAGCTGAGACTACAGGCACATGCCACCAAGCCTGGCTAATTTTTTTTTAAATATATTTTTAGTAGAGATGAGTTTTCACCATGTTGGCCAGATTGGTCTCAAACTCCTGACCTCAAGTGATCTGTCCATCTCAGCCTCCCAAAGTGCTAGGATTATAGGTATAAGCCACTGCACCTGGCTGGTCATTGGTATTTTGATAGAGATTGCATTGAATCTGTAGATTGCTTTGGGTAGTATGGACATTTTAACAATATTGACTTTTCCAATCCATGAACATGGAATATATTTACTTTTTTTGATGTCCTCTTCAGTTTCTTGCAACAATGTTTTATAGTTTTCATTATAGATATCTTTTACTTTTTTGGTTCAGTTGATTTCCAGGTATTTAATTTTATTTGTGGCTATTATAAATGGGGTTACTTTTTAATTTCTTTTTCAAATTATTCCCTGTTGGCATATAGAAATGCTACTAATTTTTGTATGTTGATTTTTTATCCTGTAACTACTGAATTTGTTTATCAGTTCTAAGAGTTTTTGGTAGAGTCTTTAGGCTTTTCCAAAAATAAGATTATATTATCTGCAAACAAGAATAATTTGACTTCTTCCTTTCTGATTTGAATGCCCTTTATTTTGTTTTCTTGTCTGATGGCTTTAGCTAGGGTTTTTGGTGCTGTGTTGAATAACAGTGGAGAAAGTGAGCATCCTTATTGTTTTGCTGATTTTAGAGGAAAGACTTTCAGTTCTGTTTAGTGTGATACTAGCTGTGGGTCTGTCATCTATGGCTTTTATTATGTTGAGGTATATATTTTTTTGCATACCATGTTTTTTGAGGGTTTTTATAATGAAGGGATGTTAAATTTTATCAAGTAGTTTTTCATCATCAATTGAAATGATCATATGATTTTTTTGTCCATTCTGTTGATATGATGTATTACATTGATTAATTTGCATGTGTTGAACCGTACATGCATCCCAGGGATAAATCATGCTTGGTCATGATAAATAATTTTTTTAAGGTGTTGCTGAATTCAGTTTACTAGCATTTAGTTGAGGATATGTGCATCAATAGTCATCAGAGATATTGCCCTGTAGTTCCTTTTTTTTTTTTTTTTTTTTTTTTTTTGTCTTTGGTTTTGGTAACAGATTAATACTGCACCATGGAATAAGTTTGGAAGTATTCTTTTCTCCTCTGTTTGTCAGAATAGTTTGAGTAGGATCGCTATTAGTTCTTCTTCAAATATTTGGTAGGTTTCAGCAGTGAAGCCACTGAATCCCAGGCTTTTCTTTGCCGGGAGACTTTTTATTACACCTTCAATCTTTTTACTTATTATAAGTCTGTTCAGACTCTGAGTTTCCTCCTGATTCAATTTTGCTAGGTTGTACATGTTTAGGAATTTATTCTTTTCTTCTAGATTTTCCAATTTATTTCCATATGGTTGCTCATAGTAGCCACTAATGATCCCTCAAATTTCTATTTCATTTCTCATTTTATTTATTTGTATTTTCTCTTTTTGTTTTTAGTCTGGCTAAATTTTTGTCAATTTTGTTTACCTTTTCAAAAAACAAAGTTTTTGTTTTATTAATCTTTTATATTCTTTTCTTTGTTTCAATATCATTTATTTCTGCTCTAATATTTATTATTTCTTTTCTTCTACTAATTTTGGGTTTGGTTTGTTTTTGCCTTTCTGGTTATTTAAGATGCATCATTATTATTTACAGCTTTTCAAATAATAATGATGGGCAAATCTGTTTATTTATTTTGAAGGTTTTCTTCTTCTTTTTATGTAGGCACTTATGGCTATAAAATCCCCCTTTACTATTGCGTTTGCTGTGTCTCATGGGTTTGGTATGGTATGTTTCAATTATCATTTGTTTCAATATTTTCTTCATAATTTCTCCATTAACCCCCTGGTCATTCAGGAGCATATTTTTTACTCTCCATGTATTTGCATGCTTTCTAAAAATTCTCTTGTTATTGATTTCTAGTTTTATTTCATTGTGGTCAGAGAAAACACTTGGTATTATTTCAGTGTTTTTGAATGTTTCAAGACTTGTTTTGTGCCCTAACATATGGTCTATCCTTGAGAATAATCTATGTGCTATGGAGAAGAGTGTGTATTCTGCAGCCGTTGATGAAATGTTCTGTAAATCTCTCATAGGTCCATTTGGTCTATAGTACAGATTAAGACCAATGCTTTGTCATTTTCTGTCTGGAAGATCTGTCCAATGTGAAAATGGGTTGTTGAAGTCTTCAGCTATTATTTTACTGGGGTCTATCTCTCTAACTCTAATAATATTTGCTTTATATATCTGGGTGCTCCAGTGTTGGGTGCATATATATTTATAATTTTTATGTCCTCTTGCTAAATTGGCCACTTTATTATTATATGATAACTTTCTTTGTCTCATCTCATAGTTTGTGTCTTGAGATCTATTTTGTCTGATATAAGTATAGTTACTCCTGCTCTTTTTTGGTTTCCATTGTCGTGGAATATCTTTTTGCATCTCTTTATTTTCAGTCTATGTTTGTCCTTAGAGGTGAAGTGTGTTTCTTGTAGGCAACAAATGATATTTTGTAGGCAAAAAAAATCATTATTTTAGGTAACAAATAATATTGATAATGAGTCAAATACCTTCATATTAATATTTAATCAGTTTATAATATACAAGTATACCTACATATTATATAAAGTAATACATAATATGAGTATATAAAGTAATAATTAAATTATGTAATTATAACAGGTAAAGAGTTGTTTAAACTGTTTAGATGGCTGGGCACAATGACTCATGCCTGTAATCCCTGCAATTCAGAAGGCCAAGGTGGGAGGTTTACTTGAGACCAGGAGTTCACGACCAGCCTTGGCAACGTAGAGAGACGCTGTCTCTAAAGAAAATTAAAAATTAACCCAAGAAGTTGACGCTGCAGTGAACTACGATCATACCACTGGGATACAGAATGAGCCCTTTCCTGTCTCAATAAAATAAAACAAACCATTTAGATTGTAAGCATATAGTTCAGCTGGGAGAAATGTGTGTTAATAGAGACTGTGCTACCAGCTTAACCACAGCATTAAGTGTGCTATGGTCGTCAGTCTGTATGTTTTACAGAGGGCTGGAGCACTGCCAACTCAGTAAATACAGCTTAGTTAAGAGAATATCTATTAAATCCAGATTGTACAACTATTTCCCAGATTTGGTCTTCTGTTTTGAATGTCCAGAAACTCACCCTTGGTTGAGACAAAAGGTAATCAGACTTAAAATACTGGCTCAGATTAACGAATACAAATGGCCTAAGATCTATGGCAGTATATCAGCAGTTCATTTGCAATGAAAGATAACTGTCAGAGGGTCCTGGCTATTGGAAGGCTGAATGATGAGCATGTTTTGTCTATGCCTTCTTATTTGTTATTCTTTTATAATGTAACCTGTAATATTTTATAATTATTTTAATGCCAACTTATCTGGTAATTGACCTGAGGGTTGAATGAGGATTATATGAATGGTGTATGTGTGTGTGTGTGTGTGTGTGTGTGTCTGTGTGTGTGTGTGTGTCTGTGTGTGGTGTGTGCTTAGCTTTAACAGGCTTTTTTTAAAGAGTAGTTTTAGGTTCACAGAAAAATGGCATGGAAAGTACAAGAGTTCCCATATACTCCCAGCCCCTATATGTGTGCACCCTCTCCCATTATCAACATCCCCCACCAGAGTGGTACATTTATTACAACTGACGAACTGCCATTAACACATCATGTGGCCCAAAGTCCATAGTTTATATTAGGGCTCACACTTGGTGTACATTCTTTGGCTTTGGAGAAAAGTATAATGACATATATCCACCATTACAGTATCATATGGAATAGTTCACCACTCTAAAAATCCTTTGCTCTCTGCCTATTCATCCCTCACTTCCCTCTATTCCTGACCATCACTGATCTTTTACTGTCTCTAGTTTTGCCTTTTCCAGAATTTCATGTAGTTGCAATCATACAGCATATAGCCTTTTCAGATTGACTTCTTTCACTTAGTAATGTGCATTTAGGGTTTCTCCGTGTCTTTTCATGATTTAATAGCTTACTTATTTTTGGCACTGAATAATATTCCATTGTCTGGATGCCCCACAGTTTATTTAACCACTCGGGAGGGACATCCTGGATGCTCCCAAGTTTTGACAATTATGAATAAATCTACTACTATAAACATCTATGTGTAGGTTTTGTGTGGATATAAGTTGGTTGTCAACAAAGACAAAATGACAAGGTTGTTGTTGTTGTTTGTACTTTCCACTCAATTTTGCCGTGAACCTTATCCATCTTGCTATTTAACCTAAATAGCATATTTGGGTAATATACCAAGGTGAATGGGGATATTTTTGTTGGTTTGTCTTTGTTGTTATTTATTTTTTGCTAATTATGAAAAAGGCTTGAGGAGGTTGCATGCCGCTGGGAAGGATCTTCAGAAAAGAAGAAACTGAGGTTTCAAAGACAGATTACAGATAATTAGAAATACTTATTCTTGGATGGGAGAGAAAATTCTTTACATGTTGACAAGCATAACAGGTAATAATTGGGGGAAGAAGAAAAGAAAATGTGTCTGTATAGGAAGGAAGGTTGGCATGTTGGCCTGAAGTTGAGAGAGAGCTCATCAGTGGCTTTTATTTTCTTGGTGAAATAAGAGGTAATGTCATGAGGGTTTTAGAAGGGTGGGGAAGGCTTGGAAGAGTGGTCCTGGAAAAGAGCTTTCTCTCACTAGGGAAATAGCCAAGGCTGGCTGTGCTATTTGAGGGGCTGGATGGAAGTGGAGCTCATGACTGGTGGCAGCCTGGATCTCCAATAGCCCCAGAGTCCAGAGGTGAACATGAGAAGGTGGAAGTTGGGTTGCTCTTGGGTAGTTTTGACAGTTGTGAACAGGGAGCTTGTAATGTGATGGAAGAGACAGCTGCTCTGAGGCTTTCTTTGTTTACTTTTTGCTTTTTTACTATGTTTCTTTGTATTGGGACCTCTGTGAGGAGAGTGAAGTGTGCCTAGTGATAGGCTAACACACGTCTGATAGTGCTTAGGGGTAGTTTGTTGGACTTGCCTTATGTTGAAATGCCCCCAGAATGCCGCTCATGCATTTTTGCATTTGGCAATTCAACAGTTTAGGTAAATTAACACTAACTGAAAGTTTTTGTGGTTAGTGTCAGTGCCTAGAAATATAAAAATACATATGAAGGGGCTCTTGTGTTCCAGGAGTTCACAGTCTAGTGGGAGAGACAGACAAGTAGTTACATGAAAAAAAAAAATACAATGTGGTAAGTCTAAAGATGAGGACATTTGCCTGGGGTTGTGGGTACCCAAGGAAGGCTCACCCCCAATTTAGCTGTTGGCTTACCACATTGGAATGGCAATGGGTGGAAGAAGGCTCAGCTTCTGCCTCTCACATAAGAAGGGGTGCTGTGTAGGGCACAAGTCTGGATGTGGCTGGAGCTCTGGCCTCCTGCATGAAGGCAGGGACTGAGATCCCAGAAAAGACAAGTCAGGCTCCCTTTGGGGGCTGTGGAATCAGAGGGGGTGAAGCTTAGCTTGGATGGGCTTTGCCAGGCACTTCTGCCAGGCTGCATCAGCACTGCAGTGTGGATTCTCTATGGCAGGGAGCCTAGCAAGAACGATGATGAGCTTTGGTTGCATTCTGCATTAGAGCACAGACATTTGCTGTAAAATCTCACTCAGCAAAGGATCGGACAGGACAGTGGTAGTCAGAAAGGAGCTCTGGGATGCGGGTCTTAACAAGTGTAAAGCTTGGGACTTATCCTCACATCTGTGAGTCTCAATAGAGCTTCAGTGCCCGTGTGACTTTTTAGAACCAACACTGAGGTAAGGTTCAGAGGCAGCATAGGCAGAGGCCGTCTCTGGGTTTCAATCTTGTGATCTGACAAAGGAATGGGATTAATAATAATAATAACCACAACAAATACTCATTAAGCACTCATTTAATGAGTGACGGAATTTATCATTCAATGTAACTACTAACTCAGATTATATCGTAAATGTTAGCAGTCTTATTTTAAATAAAGTAAATCAAGGTTTGAAGAGACCGAACAACTTGCTCAGAATCATACAGTTGGGGTGATCAGCTGGGGCACAAGCAGAATGTATCTGACTTCAAAGCTCAACCTTTAACCACGACTGCACACTGCCCCAGAAACATTTATATCTGTTTTCTTTCCAGTATTCAAGCCATCTTTCCCTCTATTAGTTCACTTTAACTTCACAGTGTTCCTGGGAGACAGGAAGAACAGTTAATAATTGGTCTTATTATAAGGGCAGATGTGGAAACTGAGGCCCTGATCTAATAGGTGGCAAGCCTAGCGGTGCATGCTGGGTTTATAGCTGAGTTGAGCCTCTAACCAGTGTTCAGTGTCTACAGACTCATACTCTGATCGTGTTTCTCTGTTCTACCTAGCTGCACAGTTTGGTCTCCCTTATAGGACTACAAGAAGCATTCAGTGTCCTTAGGGGATCTTAAATGCCTTTGAAAACAGCCCAAACCAGGGAGGAGGAGGAAGCAGCCTTAGTTGTGGGTATTTCCAATACCTGCAGCTGTTAAGGTAACTACCAGGTGGTCAGATACTGAATTTGAAGAAAGACACTGCTTAGGCCAGGGCCTGGGGTTAACCCCTACATAGGGTAGATAGCTAGATACCAGGTAAAATCAGCCCAGGCAAGGCCTGCCTGGGTTGTTTGCTTTCACTGTTCCCCTCTACCCCCCAGGTTCTTGTGCCCAGTGGCCATACCTCTGCACTTTGCCTGCTCCTCATAATTAAGAATTATGTCTCTCTCACGCGTAGCCAGCACGTGACTTTACAAAGGCTTTTTCCTTACCTGCTCTTATTGGCCTTCTATAACATCCATGGAGAAAAGAAAGTCAGGCAGGACATTTTATAAATGATTTTTAGAGGGATCAAATAATGTTTTCAAGATATACAGGTATTAGGTGGTGGAAAAATGATTTAAGCATAACCCCATAACACTATGGTCTTTTTGCTAACCTAAATAATTTCCCCAAATCCATCAGGTGCCTTCCATTTCCTCAAGGCTTAAAATTTCTCTGGCTTATGGGTTACTGCTCTCAGTTTGTTTCAAGAAGATTCTGACAATAGAAATATTGAAAATCGAGTCCAAATTCCTAGGGGTAAGGAAGTTTCTTGGCATTGAAAACCTTTTTTAATCAGTGTTCCTCAGATCACATTCCAATAGGCATTTATTCACTTTCCTATTACCATGACCCAATCTCCCAAGTATTTCCATTGTTTCTATTTTAACTTTTATTTTAAATTCAGGGTTACATGTACAGGTGTGTTATATAGATAAACTTGTGTCATGGGGATTTGTTCTACAGATTATTTAATCACCCAGGTATTAAGTTGGGTACCCATTAGTTATTTTTTCTGCTCTTCTCCCTCCTCCCACTCTCCATCCTCTGATAGGCCCCAGTGTGTGTTGTTCCTCTCTATGTGTTCATATGTCCTCATCGTTTAGCTCCCACTTGTGGGTGAGAACATGTAGTGTTTGGTTTTCTGTTCCTGTGTTGGTTTGCTGAGGATAATGACCTCTAGCTCCATGCATGTCCCTGCAAAGAACATGATCTTGTTCTTTTTTATGGCTGTACAGTATTCCATGATATAGATGTACCACATTTTCTTTATCCAGTCTATCACTGATGGACATTTAGGTTGATTCCATGTTTTTGCTCTTGTAAATAGTGCTGCAATGAACATACAGAAACTTTCTTTATAATAGAAAGGAACAGTTCTTTCTTTATAAAGATTGGAACTGTCTTTATAATAGAATGATTTCTATTCCTTTGGGTGTATACCCAGTAATGGAATTGTTGGACTGAATGATATTTCTGTCTTTAGGTCTTTGAGGAGTAACCATACTGTCTTCCACAATGGTTGAACTAATTTACACTACATTAACACTGTATAAGCATTCCTTTTTCTCTACAACCTCACCAGCATCTGTTATTTTTTGACTTTTTAGTAATAGTGATTCTGACTGGTGTGAGATGGTGTCTCGTGGTTTTGACTTGCATTTCTCTAATGATCAGTGACATTGTCTTAACAATGCACTTGATCATGTGCCAGGTCATAAAGATGCTTAGTGCAAATGCATGCTCGCTGCTCTGCTAAAGTCATGCTCTGCCAAAATCATACTCTGCCACTGGTGAGTCAGAGGCTCCATTTTCTTATAGGGGAAGGAACACAATTGTTATTAATTTATCATTGTGAAGAACAACCTTTGACAACTGCCTGGTTTTACTTGCTTTTCATGAGTAAGCCAGCCAAGGGAAGAGACTTTGAGGGGGCTAAGGATGGACATAAAAATTACCTAAGAAATTTTATACCTAGAAAGAACCCTAGAGACTCCAGTCTGTCCCTCATATTTTATAGATGAAAATGTCAGTTGAAATACTTTGGCTGTGAATAACAGAAGACCCATCAACCATGTCTTACATCCAAAGGACATGAGTTACTTACTTAATAATAAGTCTGGAGGATGTTGTAGTCGAGTTCATTGGCTCAGTGATAGCCCTTCAACAATGTAAGTTCTTCTGCTCTTTCTTCTCTGCTGTGTGTGTGTGTGGCAACATCCAAGCCTCACATCTTCCATGAAAAGGTGTAAAGGAGAAATCAAGAGGGTATCTGGGGATGGTGAGAGAGTAGTTTCCTCTTATGTCTCTGTTTTCCAAGGATGATATGCACCTAGAATATCCCTAGATGACTTGCTCACATGTCTCACAGGACCCCGACTCCAAAAATGGCTAGGAAAGTGAGAGTCAGCATTTGTAGCCTCTGTAGTGGGATATGACCAAAGGGGAAGGGAATGCCTGATGGGTGGCCAACCATGGATATCTGGCCGATGGAGATACTGAGCTCTAGGGAACAACAGGATTTTTCTGAGATCACATAGTCTGTTGGAGCTAGGGCTAGCATCTAGATTTTCAGCGGAGTATTCAAAGTGGGCAACTGAGTGTGTGGAGAGGGAGAATTTCTCCACCACAATATCTCTTTGTCCCGTTAGATCCACAGAGATCATATGGCCTAATTTTTGGCTGATCAAGGTCCCGGAGCTGAAATTCGGAGTCTGATTCTTTACAGAGCAAAATGGCCTTAGCGGCCAAGAGACTGAATTTTTCCTTTTGTATGTTAACTTCCAGGCTAAGTTACCAGGCCAGTGGCTTTGGCCATCAAAGAAAATGCTAATGTTTCTCTGTCAGAATTCATCTTTTGCAAGGTGTTGATGATTTTATATTGGTCAAAGTACAAAAGAAAAATACTTGAGTCTTTAATTCTCTTAATATAAACTATTTTAGACACCCGCAGAAAAGTCAGGTAGGGAAAGATCAATAACTGCTTCCTGGACTCACAGCAGTAGATGGTTTATTTATGTGCCTGGGATGTTGTTGAGTGCATGTTCGATACCCAAGCCTGTGGTCACATGGACATAGATAACATCAAGCATTGAATTATTAAAACCAAGAGGGACTTCATTCACATCTCCTCTTGTGTTGATGCAGTAAAAAGCAACTTCTACTCTTGACTTCTTTGAAAAACTTTCCAGAGCTGTGATTTGGAATTACTTTTGCCAAAAATCTTAAGTTCAATATAGGTCAAACCCATCACATAACAATAATAGAATTCCTGGGAGAGTGTGCGTAAATGCTGTTTGGGAAAAATCACATGATACTTTAAATGCACTGAAGAAGCAGGCAAGTTAAAGTAACCTTGAAAAACAATCTTTGAAAGAGAAGACTTAGGTCGCAATGCCATTTGTAATGCAAATAAGCTCTACCCTACATACCTGTTTAATATGCGATATGCTAAGTTGGGATTTCTGGAAGTGTTTGGTAGTCATTGGCCCACACTGTGTTTCTATACTGTGAATGGGCAGAAGGACATTAAGAAACTTGTTTTCCTCTACTTTGGTGTATAGGATTCTGCCTCATAGCAGAAGAAAGGCTGAACATGTATCAGGAGCCACTGTAATGACTTCCAACATGATTCAGAAGGTACAGAAGAGCATGATGGAAAATTAACATTTGTGTGGAGAATGGAGGAGTGCATATAGGTAAATTCTAATTAGTATTCACAGGGACTTTGTAATCCTATGGTCAGATAATATGGAATGTCTCACACAGGCAGACTTCAAGCGTTCGCGGGCCTGTGATCATTGCATCTCACTGTGAGCAAAACTTTGTCCTATTTTAGTGTATTAATCTCTCCTCAGGGCTGATATCCATTCTCTGATCCTGCTGACCCTTTTCAAATAGAACTTCATTAGTTTCCAAAGCCCATGCAGTGCAGGCCCTTGTAAGGTTTTTATTTGTACTCATTTGCTGATGGAACTTGAGTACCCTTCTCAGACTTTTTGACAATGATTGCTAAGCACATTCCAAATGTAGGAATTTTCAGAGAAAGGTGGATATTTCCATCATGACTGGTCCCTTTTCTCTTGGGATTTTCTGGCAACCCAGGACCCTATTCCTTTGTCTTGGTTAATGGAGGACCAAATTCCTCCCTATTCTTTGAACAGCCAAGCTCTTTCGACCTCAGGGTACTTGTTCATGTTAAGCCTCTGCCTAGAATCCCCTCCACCCTAAACTTCATTGTCAATGGATGAAATGCTTTTGGTTCCAAATATCAGAAAACAAGTAAAGCTGACTTAAATTAAAAAAGAGAAAATATACTGGAAAGAAAATGGGAGACCCATAAATACCCTAAACACATGAATGTAACTGGGTATCAGGAACAAGGACCTGGGAGGCAGTAGGAATTAGGTTGTATTTTCTGTCTCTCATTTCTCCTTGGTTCTCATCTCTGCACATCCAATTCATTCTTTGCTCTTTGTAAACTGGCTTCCTTTTCTCCCTGCTCACATGGTGGAAGACATGGACTCCCCACAGCTCCCAGGTTTATCACCTGTAGATTCAATTATCCAGAGGCTAAGGCTTTTTTTTGGGTTCTAATGTCAAATTCCCAGGAAGGCACTCTGGTTTATTTAGTCGACAGCCCATTTCTGGACCAGTGAACCATGTTCAGGGGCCAGGTTCAAGCAAAGTAAATGAAACATATTACTAAATACAATGCCTATGGGCAAGATGGGCAGATTCCAGAGAACAGGGGTTGAGCAAGTCAAAGGATGTCTGCTATACCTCTTCTCCATGACTGTGAAATAAATATATTTATTTATATAAATACATATAAATTAATAAAATAACCCTTCCCTCCCTCCCTCCCTCCTTCCCTCCTTCCCTCCCTCCCTCCCTCCCTCCCTCCCTCCTTCCTTCCTTCCTTCCTTCCTTCCTTCCTTCCTTCCTTCCTTCCTTCTTTCCTTCGTTTCTTCCTTCCTTCCTTGTCTCAGGAAAAATCCTAGTTGCTAGAAATACAGTTTTTGTTTTTGTTTTTTTTTTAAATAGAGATGGGGAAGCAAGACATGGTAGCTCATGCCTCGTAATCCCAGCACTTTGGGAGGCTGAGGCGGGTGGATCACCTGAGGTAAGGAGTTCAGGACACACCTGGCCAACATGGTGAAACCCCATCTCTACTAAAAATACAAAAAAATTAGCCAGCATGGTGGCAGATGCCTGTAATTCCAGCTACTTGGGAGGCTGAGACAGGAGAATTGCTTCAACCCGGGAGGCAAAGGTTGCAGTGAGCTGAGAAGATTGCACCACTGCACTCCAACCTAGGCAACAAGAGAGAAACTCCATCTCAAAAAAAAAAAAAAAAAAAAAGAGATGGGGTTTTGCAATGTTGGCCAGATTGGTGTTGAACTCGTGGCCTCAAGCAATTCTCCTGCCTCAGCTTCCCAAAGTGATAGGATTACAGGCATGAGCCACCATGCTCAGCCTAGAAATACTGCTCTGAACAAAACCTGATCCTACCTCAGAGATCCTACAGATGAGCAGGAAACACAAATATATGGGAAACTGTTACTTTTCTGCCTAGTTCAAATGTCATTCATATTGGTTGGATACGTCTTCCCTGACCCTCTTCCTGTCCCCAGTTCTTACAAGTTGGTTGGTGTTACCTTTTTTTTCTTTATTTCCTGTGGCTCTATATACCTACCTCTACTGTAGTAATCATATTTCATTCCAGTTTTCTTTCCATGATTCTGTCTCAGTAGCCTGTAAATTCCCAGAGAAAAGAGATGGGCTCTGAAATCAGAGTAGTTGGCACAAGGTGGGTGTTCGTGAAAGTCTGTTGATTGAAAAAGCTGCTCTTCAGGAAAGAGTGAGGTCAGAGGCCTCCATTTCCTCTGGGGCATAAGGCAGATGAGGGGGACCTTACATAGCTACATGTATCAATATGGGTGGCCTGACAAGAAGACAGGGCTACCGTGAACACATGACCTATTCAATATGATCAGAGCTGGAAGTATTAGGTGTTGCCCACAAGAGCGGTAATTGATATATCCCTTAATAGTCTCAGTGAGAAATGCCTCATAGCTTATTTTTACTATGCAAAAGATAGGTCAGACCATTTACCTGGTGGACTTGTTAAATCTTCAGCTTTCCTCCCTAAAAAGGAGGCATAGGACTGAGCTCTCTTCTTTCTGACTACTCCATTATTCATTATTTTCCTACCCCTTCAAGCCCCTCTCTGTGACAGTCTCCAACGGATAGAATCAGGTTCTTAGCTTATTGAAGGAGAAAATAAGCCAAGTAAAATTCACCCAAAGCACTCACTGAGTGAGTCACAGAACAATTAGCAGTACCCAAGTTTGATTTAAATGGTAGTTTTTTTTTTTTTTTTTTTTTTTTTTTTTTAAATCAGAAAGTTTCTTAAAGTATTTAGCTAGGACTTGTTATGCTTGTCAGAACTGACTCACGGCCCTTTTGGATTTTTGAGCGAATGCCATTGTTAGTTTTCAGTGTTCAACAATGCATAATTGGCACCCCAAAGCCCCATGTTTTTCCCTTTTCCCCTGAGCCAGTTGTGAGTGGTGGGAGGCAGGCCCATGCTTCTGTTCTCCTGACGTGTCTGGTGTGATGCTGGGTAATTGCCGTCCTTGCTGGATTGCTCTCTAAGGTTCTGGCTGCTGAGGATGTTTGGTGGGGGAAGCTTCTACCACATCTACTTTGGGCATTCTTCTCTGGGTTTTCTTCTTATTCCACATTTTGAGGAGAAAATCAGTGGAAATTCTGCTCTGAATAATTGCCTGTCGCCCTCCGTTTTTGCAGGAAGGAGAATTCAAACAATGATCATGTTAGTTAGCAGAAGATTTTCTCTAATCAAGATGCTGTTAGAGGCTGGGCACGGTGGCTCACACCTGTAATCCCAGCACTTTGGGAGGCCAAGGCGGGCAGATCATTTGAGGCTAGGAGTTCAAAACCAGCTTGGCCAACATGGCAAAACCCCACCTCTACTAAAAATACAAAAAAATGAGTCAGGCATGGTGGCGCGTGCTTGAAATCCCAGCTACTCAGGAGGCTGAGGCACGAGAATCGCTTGAACCCGGTTTGAACCTGGGAGGCGAGGTTTAAGTGAGCTGAGCACCATTGCATTCCAACCTAGGCTACAGAGCAAGACTCTGTTTAAAAAAAAAAAAAAAAAAAAAAGAAGAAAAAGAAGCCATTAGTTCCCTTCTCTGTAAAATGAGGATAATAATGGAACATACTTCATTGGGTTGTTGTGAGGAATAAATGACAAAACACATCATGTAAAGCATGCATACTCCACTCTCTTGCTGTAGAGAAAGATGGAGGAGTCAAGATTCATCCCTGCCACATCTCCATGGTACTCACAGTCCTGTGAGAAGCTACCTGCTATGGCTGGGGCCACCACTGCTGACCAGTCTCCCATTCCCCATACTAAAGGTGCTCTTATCCCAAATTCTATATCCAAAAAGAAACAGATGACCTTCAGCTGTATGTGTTTTCAATCTATTCACAATGAGTTTTTGCTTCCATTTATCTCGCACTTGAAATGATTTTTCATGTTAAACAGTGAGCAACTGCTGAAAAATAAGAGTTAAGAAATCTGGATTCTAATTAACTTTATCACTAATTGTTATGTAATGCGAGTCACTATTTTTTGGGTAATTGTTATGTAACTGTGAGTCACTATTTTTTGGGTAAACAAGGGTGAGAAGATTAATGAAGGTTGTCAAGACCAGTGGAAGGACAGAACTGAGTTTCCATAACGATACCTTACACATTCAGTGCTTTGCTTCCTTTGATTGCTTTAAGCCTGGCAAAGGTAGAAGAGTTATTTCTGTCTTGCTCTGTGAGATAACTAAGGCACAGAAGAATAGAGTCATTTTCCTATGGCTTGGCTTTGACATTCCTTCCCCATGCTCCACTCTTCTGACAGAGTCCCCCTTGCTGTGTAATGTAATCATTGTTTTCTTATGTCTTTCTCCAACCAGAATGATATCTTCTCAGAGCTAAAATCCCATCTTGTTCTTTTTTTGTGTTTCTAGTGCCCATTTCAAGGGCACATGCCCAATAATTTTTGTAGAATGAATGAATGAATGAGTGAATGAATGAATGGAAGAGAACCAAGACTCAGGACTTGATTCTTAAAAGTTCTCAGGCAACTCTTCCTTTATTCCTTTTATACTGTTTCCCATCTCACGGTGACCATAATGTTATTAGCTGAAAAAGAGAAATGGCAAATTTTAAGGATATGCCTGGGAAATGCTAAACCACGCATATACATTTTTTTTATTTGGTTTTTTTAAAAATGAGAAACCTCCAATCTGACATTATGCAGTCACCATAGTTGAGCTCTGTATTGGGCACTGAGCTTAATGTTGCAGACTTGCTGTCTGACTTGGGAGTTGGGGAGAATGTGTGTGAACATACTGCTTAGGGTCAACGGTGAGCACTGATGATTGTAAGAGCTAGGGGTGGCCACAAGAGGGAGCCGAGTTGGGGCTGCCCTCATGGAAGAGGCTGGAGTGGGACTGGGCCTCAAGGATCAGAGGGAAGCCGCTAGAAAGTGAGAATGCAGGCCAGGTGGTGGCTCACACTTGTAAACTGAGCACTTTGAGAGGCCAAGGAGGGTGGATCACTTGAGGTTAGGAGTTTGAGATCAGCCTGGCCAACATGGTAAAACGCTGGCTCTACTAAAAATACAAAAATTAGCTGGGTGTGGAGACCTGCACCTGTATTCCCAGCTACTCCAGGAAGTTGAGGCAGGAGAATCGTTGGAACCTGAGAGGTGGAGTTGCAGTGAGCGGAGATTGCACCACTGCACTCCAGCCTGGGTGACAGAGTGAGACTGTCTCAAAAAACAAAAAACAAACAACAGCAACAACAAAGAATGCAGAGAGGATTCTAGGAGAGGGGAGGCAGCAGAGAGTGCAGTACAGGGTGTGTCTGGGGACTGCTGGGGACGCATGGCCTATTTGACTCTCATGGGAAACCCCAGGACTGTTAAGGGGGTGAGAAACTCCCCCAGGTCTTCCACGCCAAGCCAGTCCACTCTCACTCTGTATAGCGGTCTTAAGATGTGCTTTCTAATATGGTTGTTCTTTTGTTAGGAGAGTCCATATTAAAGATACTATAGGCAAGAAAGAAGAAAGTTGTTTCACCAAAGAAAAGGATAAATTGGACCGTGCCAAACTTCTCTCTGAATATCCCTTGCTTGCGCACTTCCCAGCATGGACATTTGAGTCAGACAAAAAGACTTGACATTTTTTTTTGTATTTGTCACTTTCTACATAAACTTAGTAGTTATTCAGCCTCCCTAAGCCTTGGTTTGCTTAGCCATACCACAGAGTAAAGAAAGCTACCTTGCAAAATTGCTGTGAGGATACAATGCAATGATGTGGGAAAAGTGCTTAGTACACAGTGAGTGCACAGTAGGTGTGGCCAGCACATGCTAGATACATTAGGTTCCAACTCAGTGCCTGCAGGGATTAGGTGAACGATGTGAATGAATAATGGAGACTGTATGTGTAAGATAGGTATCAGGGCCTGATGGGGACTAAATTTAAAAAAATAAAGAAAAAGAAAAAAAGAAAAAGAAAGGTTGCATGTACTCTCTAAAAGGTGCAACTATTCTTCAGAGTCACCTACTTGTTTCACTGGAATCTGAGCCCTGTGCTATCAGATCTTCCTATTTTTTTTGGAAGGAAGCCAGTAATCTAGAATTTCATATGAAAGCCTCTGATATCAGATGTGGCAACTATGGCAGGGACCCACTCTTCCCTTCTTTCTCTGAATAATGAATCCCTTAAGTTTTAGTGAGACCCATGCCCTCCCCTTCTCTCTACCCTCCACAGCTAAATATTCTATTTTTCCACTTTCCTTGCAACTAGGTGTAGCCATTGGTCAAGTCTTGTTCAATGGAGGATGAAGATGAGTGCTATGCAAATTCACTGCCATGTCCTTAAAAGAAGCTCCTTGGATTTCATTTCTCTTTCTCCCCTTCTTACTGGTGGTGAGCCTATTTCAGCCACATGGATAGGCTCATCACTTTCAGGGACAGTTGGTAGCAACAAGATAAGAGCAGAGTTGCTCACACTCCTGGACTGCCTACCAGTCCATATCTTTATTGAAAAAGAAGTAAATATCTGTCTCATGTAAGCTACTGTTATTTGGTCTGTAATAAAGCAGAAGGACCAATACCTTAAATAATCAACAACAAATTCATTATTAAAAAAAAAAACAAAAGGAACACCTTACATACAAAAAATATATTTATGGGTTGAATTTGCTGATAGGGTGTTAGTTTTCTTAAGGAATTGAACCATGTAAGATGCAATTCATGCTTGTTAGAAACATGAGTACCACTGGAAAAAAAAATCAGACTTGTGTACAAAGTGATTAACCCACAATGTAAAACAGAGTGTATAGACTCTGAGTGGTACAGATTTTGAGTGTGTTAAGAATTCTATGAATTAGGTACCAAAGAACAATTCCCTACATGCTTTGCTGGGTCTTTGGCCATGCATTTGCCATGCCAGACTCCTAGTGTGGAAACAGTCAAGGGGATACAGGTGGGTCTGGGGACAGGTCCCTTCTATGCTTGTTGCTCCTAGTTACCTTTCAGGAGACACAGAGGTAAGATGCTCTGGGCTGGTGGTGCTCCTGTTACTAAGCATCCACGCTTTGCATCCATTGTATCATTTAAACCACACTACCCCATTTACAGGTGAGAAAGCTGTGGCTGATAGACATTAAGTAACTTGCCTGGAATAATGGATAGAATAGAGATTCAAACCCAAGATTGCTCGGCACAAAGTTCTTGTTTCTTTCTACTGGTGAATGGCACCATCTGCCTCCTCGGTGTGCCACGGCAGGCTAAATGGTCTTGCTCATCATATCAAAAAAAGGCAAGGAGGAAAAATAACTCTGCGATCTGTATTTGGCATTACTGAAGTTGCTTGAAGTAAATTCATGAGTGAGAAGTTCAAAGGGAGATAGGAAAAGGATGAAGTAGAAGAGGCGCTTTATTATGATTCTTTTAACAGTTTTATCAAATCAAATAAGCCTAGAAGTAACAAACGGTGTTTGGAGCATCATTTACTAGAGATTCCCACATTTTGATCTCTAAGAAGAGAGGCTCATTAAACAGGAAGATTATCTGCTTATTTGGAATGACAAATCTATCCTTACAATCATGGCTACAAATACTTGGGAGCCTGATCATAAACACGTTTTCATAATCCTTGCAAAGATAAATGGATGATAATTACTTCATTCAATGGCAAAAGCCTTGGTTTGGAGTATGCATCATAGTAACAGTTTCTGCTATTCATATTCTAAAATGAATCTACATAATGTATTACTTATGAACCCTGCGCTTTTTTTCCTCCCTTCAGTTTCACTAGTAGCCTCTCTTCATTTTATAGTATAAAGTTAACTCTGTCATGACTGTCAGTTACTGCTTTAAAAATCACACTTTGGGTTTTAGTTCTCTGGTGAGCTAGGATCATTACTTATTTGTTGACATTGTGGCAGCAGGAGCCTTTGTTTTCTTCAAGTTAAATGAACTACCATTTCAATATTGAAGTTTTGGGAACACCAAAGAACAGTTCTGAAATTACACAGTTGATGCTCTTAATTGCAGTGTAGAGCCTGGAGACCATCACTGAGTTGCAAATTAATAAAATCTTTCTGAAGTGGAAAGGTCATATTCAGAGAGACTGCAGATTTAAGCTATAAAAACCTGAGAAGGCATCTATATTTGCACGGGAAAAAATTTACCCTGATGCAGCCCTGATTATTGCTGAGGAAGAAAAATAAGTGTTCTGAGCACCCAGAACAAGGTTAGCCACAGGAGAGGCAGGAGGTGGAAGGTGTCCAGCAGAAATGTGAGGGAGTGACCACATGCCACATTTGTCCAATTTCTTTCCTCTTTGCTCCAAAATGAGAGACACAGGAGAGTTTCTTTTAGGGAAAACTGTACAAATTCCTCTAACCTCATTTCTCAGCACGAATGCCACAAAAAGTTTCTACTTCTAGGAAAACACAGGCCAGGGGTTTCCTGGTCAACTTTTTAATCCCTTTAAAAATTCTCTTTTTTCTTAGCCACAAAGTCACATCCTTTCCTGGAAGTAAAACTCACTCCTATAGATTTTTACAAAAGATATTATTCAAGCTATTCGTGCAGAACAGGTTCTTACAATTCCTTTTCTACTGCTCAATAACCTCGTTTCCCACCCTGAATTTCAGCTCTAATCTCATTTCAGGTTCTTGGCCCACAGTACCTTTACTTTTTCATTTTTATCCCTCTTCTTGGTTTTTTCACTTTTCCATCGTGATTTGATTCATCATTTCTGCTTCAGAGAGACTCAGTGTGGTGAGCTCATGAATCTTCGTTCTTTCTTTTCTCTTTTTACAAGGCCCCAGAAATACTTCTTTCTAACAACGCTTTTCTGATATGATCTGTTTCTATGATCCTTAGCCTTCTGACTCCCAAATTTTTCATTTTTGGAAAGTCAAAACTGTTGGATCTCCAAATATCCTTTGACAAGGGTGGTTGTTTCAGCTCTCCACCAGAGACTGTGTCTTCATCTCTCAACACCCCTAAGAAGCAGACAGAATTCTCCGGCCTCTTGACAGACATTTTTGTATCTCAAAAAGCAAAAGAGCCTTGGCTTTTAGCAAAATCTCTTTTCATCTCAGTTTCCCCCTTTTAATTCTAAAACAGATGCCAGTCTTGGCCTCATCAGCGTATTCAGACTCTGTTCCAGCACTTTGTCAGCTCTGAGCCAAAATGCGTCTTCTTCACTGTCTTCCATAAGAAATTCAAATATGCTTACTGGATATCTGTAAGGTCACAGGGCAAGGTCCCCTCCCAGAGCACACAGCATTTCTTTTGGAAAATCTTTATTAATCTTGCCTTTTCTTCTGCTTCCTCCTCCCCACTTCACCTTAGCCAGGGGTTCTGTTTTTCTGCTGACACATCTTCCAGTCTCCCTTGCAGACCTCTGCCGCTTTTACTCCATTCTTCCCCATTTTCTTGACAGCCGCTGTTTCCTCTTTATTATGTAAAGTAGCTCTCTTTGCTCTTCCAAAGGAAATCTAGTGCCCAGCCCAGTACCCTGTCACGGAGGCTGATTCTTCTTGATTTGGATGAATGGGCTTATCCGACAGCTTTCTCTACACAGAAGAATTCTCTGACCAGCTGCTATGAACAAAAAAAATAAACATTTCTCCATATCATTACTCATAAAATGGGGTTATTAATACTTCCTAGGGTTGCTGAGAGGATAAAAGAATATAATGAACGTAGAGGATTTAGCACAGCGTCGCTTATCGTCATCGTCACTGAGTGCGATCAGATTCTGCAGTTTTTATCTTTTCTCTCTCTGGGTCTCTGTGGCTGCTTGCATTACAACACTTATGGCTGAGTTGTCTGAGGATGCTCCTGGCTTTGAGCTCCCCAGCAGCAAGCACTTTATCTTATTCATCCTTGTCTCCAGCACCTGCTACCATACCCAGTGCAGAGTGATGCGTGATAAATGTTTGTTGAAATGGAATCATTTGGCCTGAGGAGCTTCTGGTATATTTCAAAAGAGCACTTTATGTAGAGGAAAAGGCAGATCTTGGGAGAAATTAAAACTAAGGTCCAGGGCCCAGTGCTGATGCCTAATCACGTTCAGTTTTTTTTTGTTTTTTTTTTTTTTACTGTGGAGCAGCCAATGTACTGAAAGTGCTTTGCAGTGAGGGCCAGGGAGGGGCTGTGCTCTCTCATTTTTTTGCATCTCCTGTGTCTAACACCATGACGGGCACAGAAGAGATGCCAGGGCTCTCCACTCAGAGTAGACTTTTCACATTCATTTGTTAGCAGCTTGATATTTAATTGTTAAAGCTTAATAAGTTATTTGTTTTTCTAATAAGTAACTTTTAATGTCTATCAATGAGGTTCTAACTAGATGAACTGTTTGTCATAAACTGAAGCAAAACACAACAGAATGAACTACGAGAACCTCCGTGCTGTCACTCACATCACCCTGTGCTTTGCACCTCAAGTTCTCTTTCTGTTGTTTGAACAGTCACTGGGTTAACTGGGAATGGGAGGAGAAAGAGTCTCCCTGGCTGCCTGGGATCAGATTTTGTAGGATTCCTTCTCTCTGTGCTCTGCTTCTCTCAAGCCCAAGAAGAGAGTGTGTGTGGGAAGAGCTGAGTTATAACATGGAAGCGTCCCGGGAATATGCTCATAATTTTATATCTTATCAATCCAATATTCATTAAACCTTTGTTTGTCAGAGGCTGAAAACCTATCTCGTGGGGAAAGGATGCTGAATGAAGAGCTCAGGTTCTACTTACTGCTCCAAGTAATTCATAGTCGCTCCCCACCTCAAAGTTGTATACCTAACTTAGAAGAAGGAAATCTCTGTATCTTAGAAAGCAGCTCATTAATGTACCATTTCATGTTACTTGAATATGTTCCTGGGGTAAGTGAGGGGCTTATTCTGTAACACTAACTGGTGTTTCAAAATATTTTTTCCAACCACATAGAAAAGAAGCCTGAAAAGAGTTCTTATGCATATATGTTTTTCCATTTCATGACATTTCTAATGATGTCTTTTGCAAAGGCATAAGAATGATACAATGGATTTTGGCAAAGGGTAGGAGTGGGGCAAGGGATAAAAGACTACAAATAGGGTAGAGGGTATACTGCTCAGGTGATGGGTGGACAAAATTTCACAAATCACCGCTAAAGAACTTACTTATGTAACCAAATGCCACCTGTGCTCCAATAACCTATGGAAAAAAAAAAATTTCTAATGATGTCTTAGCATCTATGATTGATTGACACCCTAGCTGGTATCACCTTAATATTGTTCTGCATTTAGCTCTACCATATCACCAATTAATAAACACAAAATGCACTCTTTTTTTCTTTCTATCCTTCTGGTATTTCCATAGGGTGTTGATTGCAAAATAAACTGGCCTTATATCAGATCCTCTAGTTTGGGGAGATTCTTGAATTCTGGCCTAAAAAATTATCTTATAAATGTATGATTCCACCTATTGTATAGGAAGATATAATATAAATCTTGATATGATTTATGATTTATTTTGATGACTATAAGTTATTGTTATGTAGCGTTTGTTTCATTATTCTAGTAACTGGTGTCTGTTAACTGTGTGATTCTGAAATGCTCCAGGTTTTGTGTCTCTAGTCAGGAGTTTCTAGAATTACATTCTGCAGCATTTCCCACTAAAGTAGCCCTGGTAACTCTGGTCTGACTGAATAGATAGATGAATACAGCACTATCTGGCTTATAAAAAAAAACACTTTCTTTTATTTGGGCTGTCATGCCTTGAGCTGCTGCTCAAATGTACATAACTATAAAATATGGGAATAATGGTTTCTACCATGTTTCTTTCTCTCTCTTTTTTTTTTTTTTTTTTGAGACAGAGTTTCATTCTTATCACCCAGGCTGGAGTATAATGGAGTGATCTCGGTTCACTGCAACCTCCACCTCCTATGTTCAAACGGCTCTCCTACCTCAGCCACTCCAGCCTCTCTTGTAGCTGGGACTACAGGGATGTGCTACTATGCCCAGCTAATTTTTTTGTATTTTTGGTAGAGACGGGGTTTTACCATGCTGTCCAGGTTGGTCTCGAACTCCTGACCTCAGGTCAGGATAACAAGCATGAACTACCACTGTGCCTGGCCCCATGTTTCTTTACAGAGTGAAATCTCTTAATAACCAATCTCATTCTGGAATGTAGAGCACAAAACTTTGGTCCTGAAAAAGACCTCAGACATCTATTCCAACCACTTCCTTTTACAAATGAAAAACCTGAGAACAGAGAGTAAAAGACTTGCCTAGGGTTATTGGTCATAAAGTAAGAATCTCTTTTTATTTGCCTCTACGTGTGATTGTTGTTACTGTTGCCACTATCAGCATTTTGTTAGGTTCCTTCCTGTTGTAGCACATCTGAAGACTCCACCCATTTGGCATAGTTTATGTTACCCCAAGCCCCATGCCAATCTCTGTGATTAAGCTTGCCACGGAGGGCAAGAACAGTTCACAAAATCTAATCCCTTGTGGAAAATTAGCACCAGCTGTTGGGGTATTCTGATATCCAGATGGACACCTGATAGAATCACATCAAATTTTCAGTAAGGCAATTAGTTCCCTGCACTTGGAACCATTCAGTTTTATACTAACAATTAAACCGCAGACTACAACATTAAAATGCGATTAGCCCTTCACTAATAATGCGTAAGAAACATCAAGGTGATCATCAGAGAGGAGTGAGGAGATCTGAAGTGCAAGAAGATTCATTCTCAGACTATGTATTCTGCATTACTCTCCACTGAGTGAGATGGCAAAATGTCATTGGTGAGACATATGGGCCATTTCTTTTGTTGATGTGAGTGGAGAGTTCCATATTTCATATCTTTGACTGACATCAAGGGATTTTAAAAAATATCATGTGCTGCTCTGGTTTAGATAGCAGTCAAAAAAAACTTTTCAAGCAATGTTTCAAGAGGCTGAAACAACTGACCTACTGAGCTTGAAGAAGAGACAGTTGAAGGGTACTTGAGAGTTTTCTGCAACATGCCCAGTTTTTGTAGTTAGTGTACTGGTAGGCTATGCCCTACCTCTACTGAAGCCAGAACAGATTGAAGCTAAAATTTTAGTGGGTCTTGGGTTTTAAGTTAACTATCGTTAATTGAGAGCAATATTATCCAGAATTCTTGGTTGAAAAGGGGAGAAACACAACGTAAACTTCATCAAATGAAAAAATAATTTATTCTTCTTTTTTGAGTTGGAGTTTCACTCTTGTGACCCAGGCTAGAGTGCAATGGCACGATCTTGGCTCACAACCTCTGCCTCCCGGGCTCAAGCTATTTTCCTGCCTTAGCCTCCCGAGTAGCTGGGATTACAGGCACTCACCACCACACCCAGCTAATTTTTGTATTTTTAGTAGAGTTGGGGTTTCGCCATGTTGGCCAGGCTGGTCTTGTGATCCACCCGCTTTGGCCTCCCAAAGTCCTGGGATTACAAGCATGAGCCACCGTGCGCAGCCCTTTTCTTTTTTTTTTCACAGAGAAGATCACAGGTTATCAATTTCAAAGAAGGCTTGATCCAGGTGCTCATAAATACATTCACTACAAGCATCTATATGCTCCAGCTGTTGTGCTGGATGCTCACACATAGATTAATTTAGTCCCTATGATAACTTATGGTTAGATATTATACCCCAGATTTAGAGATGATGAAATTGAGCCTTAGAAAAGTTATCATGCTTCCAGTTAAAGAATGAGTAAATACTGGAGACAGAATAGGTTAATTTTTAATATGACACAGTATAAAAAAGAATTTTCAGACAACAAGGAGAATGAAACTTCAGAAAAAAGGTTAAAGAAGTTTTCTCCAGGGGACTTTGTATCAGGTCCATTCAGGAAAATAAACCACACCAGTTATTTTAAGAGAGACTTTGACAAAAGAAATATTAAACAGGTATTTAAATAGTTAAAGGCAAAGGGACACAGAAGTCACATAGGTGACTCTGGAGTTGGGGGGACACATGCAAGAAGTTGAGATTATTAGAATTAGAATTTAAGAGAAGGGGCCCAGGCAGCTGGCTGGTGCCGATATCTCAGAGGGAGTCCAATAAGGCTAGTTCTGGGAGTGTGGGAAACATTTGAAATTGGAACCAAGTACTGCTGCAGGAACAGAAAGTAGGCAGGAAGGAGGCGGAAGGGCCCTGCAGCCTCCCAGCTTCCTCCTAGCACCTCCTGTTGGCAGAGCCTAACAGGACGCTGGCTGGCAAAGCAATGTCCTTTGCAGGCTCCCAGCGGCGTCCCAAAGCAGAGTACAGCAGGGTGGTTGGGGAGCTGGGAGACAGTAGCTTAATTACCAACACTGCCTTTAAAAGTGGGAAGCTCTTACCTTTCAGAGTTCATAGTAAGACTGCTCACATATAAAATTAGAAAGATGGTTAAATGCTTTAATTTTTTTTTAATCCTACAAGCTTTATTTTTTGGAATTTAACCTTACTTTTCTAGGTTTGGGGAATTTGCATAAAGAAATCTGTCTTCCTGTAGGCAGATGATTACTAGGCCTCTCCTCAGTCCTATCCCAGGTAACATCAAGTTTGAAGCTTTTAGGCCATCTCCAATTCATTTCCATTCTGTAATTTATCCAAGTATTGCTGGGAGTTGATGTGAAAAGATCAAGGGCTATGAAGTCATAAAGGTGTGGATTCAGTCTTACCTCTGCCATTTTGTGGCTTAACCTTGGGTGAATTAGTCTTAATTTTCTCATTGTTTAAATGAACATGACGATTCACATCTATATCATGGGTTTTTAAATAAGGTTTACAAGAAATAATATATAGAAAGCAACTGGAATATTGTCTGGCACTGCATTGATACTTAGAAACAAATTCTACCTCCCTTTCATTCAGCTCTCCTACTTGAAATTAAACCATGGGTTTCAGATAGATCATCCTCCAGATTACAGAATCTCACTTTTGCAATGGCAGCAAAGACTGGACAGGCATTAATGTCCCCCTAATTATTTCTATCAGCTTTTCCTTAAAGCACCTCTAAGTAATCAAATGATCTAAGCAGCTGTAATCACAGTTTCAAAAGAAGTTTTATATTTTCTTCTTTCATTTAGATTGCCACCTCTGGGCTCCCTCCCATGGAGAAAGTCTGAACGCAAAGACTGAATGTTGTCTTCTTCGTACTCTCCTGAACTAATATAAGATTTATTTATTGAAAATTGGGGTAGGGGGCCAAAGATTCATCATTAAAGTATGCAGTGTAGGTTTTGGGGAATTGTGTATTCCAAGCATGCACTTCCAACATTTGGGAGATGCTATTTCTGAACTAACAGAAGCCTTCTCTCCTTGGGAAGTATGGGTTAGGGGTAATGCTGGCAAAGTATCTTGTGGGCCATTTTATAATGAAATTATAACTGGATAAATAGTCACAGATGTGGACAATTGTAGTGCCTGCCTCAAAATATATTCTCTAGGGTAACATGGAGAGAGAGAAAGAGAGAAAGGGAGAGAGAGAGAGAGAGAGAGTGAGAGAGAGAGGATTGCTTTATTTTTAATAATAATAATTTATATTTTCCTCATTAGAGAGCATAAACTTACCGAGCATCTCCTGTGTCCTACTGTACTAGTTAGGGTTTTCCAGGGAACAGAACCAACAAGGTATATATAGATATTTAAGAGGGGATTTATTATAGGATTTGGCTCATACCACTAGGGAGGCTGAGAAGTCCTACCGTATGCTTTCTGCAAGCTGGAGAACCAGGGAAGCTGGTGGAGTAATTCTTTCTGGGTCAAAAAGCGTGAGAACCAGGGATGCTGATAGGTAGTATAACTCTCAATCCAAAGCCAGAAGCTTGAGAACAGTGTGGGGAGGGTAAAGGGAGTGATCCTGGAGCTCTGATGCCCAAGGGCAGAAGAGGGGTGAATTCACCTTTCCTCTGCCTTTTCATTCTGTCTGGTGAGAGTGTGTCTTCTTTACTCAGTCTACCAACTTCAATGCTAATATCTTCTAGAAACACTCTAATAGACACACCTAGAAATAATGTTTTACTGGCTCTCTGGTTATCCCTTAGTCCAGTCAAGTTGGCATCAAGTGAACCATCACATCTGGCTTTTACTAAACCAGCAAAGATTCAATGTATGAATAAAACCTTCTTCGAGGGTTTTCACGAATGCAGCCTAGGATGGGAGGCACAGTTCCCTGCAGGAACCCCTGTGGAACAAGGTTTTACCTATGCTGCTACCATGTCTTTCCCAATTAAAAAGCATCATGGTGCTAAATGCATTCAGCTTTAGTATCCCTAGAGGCCTCTTCCCACATGGGAGTTAATAACCTGTGAAAACTCAAGTCTAAAAGCAAAATCATCTTCAGTTCACATGAGGGCACAAGAGCAGGGCAATTCTCTAGCTCTCCTCTTTTTAGGCAACGTGTTTCCTTTTTCTCTTTTCTGTTTGTTTATTTCTTCCCCATTTTTTATCTCTTCTTTGAATCAAACTGCTTCTTGCACTGCAAACACAGTATGTTGCTTCTCAGCCTCAATTGAATTTTTACAGCAAGTCATAAACCCTTGAAAATAGGATTTATAATGGAAACACTGATACAGCCCTAGCTAGCATGACCAGATAGGTGTTCTAATAACATCGGATAGTAATATTCTCCAAATCTAATACTCTATAGATTTTTTTTCTTGCTGTGATTTATACTGACCCAATTCTTTCTCTAACCTCTTCAGTGCCAAAGGCTGTGGTCTGCCACGTTCATAATTGACAAAGTCAAATGCCCTTTGGGCATGTCTGGATCACATTCATATCTGGAAAAATATGACACAGTTAACTCCTATAGGCACAGACTCTGGGTGGGGGAGTCCTGGATGGAGACAGGTTCCCTGGAGTGAGGCAGGCTTGGGTTGGTGGGGAGATGGGAGGCATACCTGGCTGTGGGTTCTGGGACAAGACTAGTCCCGGTAGACAGAACATAGCGGAAGGGAGAGTTTCTAGGTAAGCAGACAGGCTACCCTGACAGGTGTGCAGAGCACATTGATGGTGAGGCCAGGAAGCATTCACGGACACCAGGCAGGTAGTTCTCTTTAAAGAAGTCTGATGGCGGGTAACAGAGTTTCAGTCCTTAGCTGTTGTTCCTGGAGGGTTATAGTACAATTAAGATATATAAATTTGGCCTTTGCCTTCAGTTTCTGGCATAGAGCTTTAGAAATTGGAATTTCCTAACTGATTGGACAGTCTTTTTAAATTCTTTTTTGTTTTGTTTTTGAAATGGAGTCTTGTTCTGTTGCCCAGGCTGGAGTGTAGTGGCACGATCTCAGCTCACTGCAACCTCTGCTTCCGGGTTCAAGTGATTCTCTTGCCTCGGCCTCCTGAGTAGCTGGGATTACAGGCGTGCGCCATCACACCTGGCTAACTTTTGTATTTTTATTGGTGTCGGGGTTTTGCCATGTTGGTCAGGCTGGTCTCAAACTCCTGACCTTAGGTGATCCACCTGCCTTGGCCTCCCAAAGTGCTGGGATTACAGGCGTGAGCCACTGCATTTGTCCAGTCTTTTGTTACTCTTAAGGAGCCCCTTTTGCCATATCTGAGTTTATGCTAATGAGGGGACTCAAGGTGGCATCTCAGATAGTTTCAAGGGAGGGGCTGGCCACACACTGCAATTAGAGAGTTGGAATTTTCAGCCCCACTCCTCAATCTCTAGGGAGGAAAGTGGGGCTAGAGATTGACTGTAATCATCAGTGGCCAATGATTCAATCAATCATGTCAACATAATGCAGCCTTGATAAAAAAACAAACTTTTGAACTACAAGTCTCGGGGGGATCTTCTGGGTTTATGAACACACTGATATGCTGGGGGAGCAGTGCACCTGCAGAGGGCATGGAAGCTCTGCATGTTCCCTTCATAACCCATAGCTTTCCTTACGTGTCTCTTCCATTTGGTGTTCCTGAGTTGTAGCTTTTATAAGAAAACTGAAATAATAAGTATAGACTTTTCCTGAGATCTCTGAGTCATTTTAGCAAATTACTGGACCTGAGGACAGATCATGGGAACTCTGGAACCTGTAATTGACTGGTCTGAGGCAGGTATTCTGGGAATTCCATTTGCAGCTGGCATCTCGTGGAACTGAGACCTGTGGAATTTGCACCAACTGCAGATGGTCAGTGTCAGAATTGACTCGGACACCCATTTGTTAACAGACAATTAGAGAAATGATTGTTTGGAAAACAATGTAATGGCTAAGGAGAGGAGTGGCAAGAATAAGGCAGGGTCCAAATTTCTGAAAGAGAAAGACCTGGAATTAAATGCCAGATCTGCTGTTTACCAGATGTGGGATGGCAGGAAATTTATATTTTCCCATTTGCAAAATGAATATAATGTATTTGTTAATTCGTTGTATTTTTTATTTTTCATGACTGGCCTGTTATACATAATCAAAAATATTTGTGCAATGAATGAGTGAAGGACTATGTAAGTAATAAATAACTTACAACAGGGTCTCTGACCCAGGGAATAAGTGAGGAACTTAACTGTGCATTTAGAGCACATAATCAAGTTTAGACCCACAAGGAAATGTATCTTGGTCGTAAATATATATACAAAGCCATATAAATTATTTTACTACCTACCCCTGAGATCAAGGTTGGGTCTAGATTCTTTGAAGCTTGTAGGCAAACATTAAGAGATCCCAATTATAGGGAAACACTGTCAAAGTTGGGACATGGAAAAGGTCCGGCTTACACAGTGTGGCAGAGAGATAGAGCATGCAGGTTGTGTCCTCAGACATCCTGGGTTCTAATCTTGCTATGGTTTGCAGGGCTTGCCTCCAAAACTCAGGTGTTGAAACTTAACGGCTAATTTGATGATTTTAACAGGTGGGGCCTTTAAGAGGCAATTAAGAAGCATTAGGGCTCCTTCCAGGTGAATGAAATTAAGTCCCATTGAAAAGAGCATGCGCGAGCTGCTCGGTTCACTTACCCTTCGTCTTCTGTGAGGACGTGGCGTTCCTTTCCTCTGGAGGACACAGCAGCAAGGTACTGTGTTTGAAGCAGACAGCTGTTCTCACCAAGCGCCAAACTTGCTGGTGCCTTGATTTTGAACTTTCCAGTATCCAGAACTGAGAGACTGGAGTTTGTTTTGAGTGAGAAAAGAATTTCTGTTCTTTATATATCACCCGGCTTTAGATAATTTTGTTATAGTAGCACAAATAGTCTAAGGCAGATCCCAGTTCTGTATATTAGCTGTGTGAAAGTGGGCAGATTAATTTCTCTGACTTCTGGTGTTATTGTCTGTAAAGGAGTTAAGGCAGCACCGACTTCGTCGGGTTATTGTGAGGATAACTTGAGAAGGCAGCAGGCACCCACCCGAAATGCATAGAAATTGATTAATAAGTGTTACTATCTGTTTTTTGGCTGTCTATTCTTTATGACAGAGCCTGTTCAATAAATTAGGGTGATACTGTTCCAGAAAAAGCCAGGATGGGGTGGGAACTTCATCACCTTCCTTAGCAACTCCCAGGAAAATAAGAGCCCAGGACAGAAGATGAAAAGAGCAGATATCCCCCTGGAGCAGCTCCAATTCATCCCAGGATGAAGGGAAACTTAAAAGGTAGGGCCCAGGCACCCAAAGGGCTTCCCATCGTTTATCATGTCTTCTCAGAACCTGAAAGCACAATGTCTTTCTGCTCTGGCTTGGTGCATATTACCCTTGGCAAGCTGCAGTAGACCCTGCCCCTAGGTTGAAGTGTTGGTGAAGAAGCCTAGACAGACAGAGCCTTGCTAACTAGTGCTTGAACAGGATGGGTAGAGGGGTTGCCACAATGCCTGGTGGGCTGAGGTGAGGTGAGACGAGACTTCTTCCTTTTGATTGCCTGCTTTTGGGAAAGGCTTAGAGAGGTCTCACTGTGCACAGAAAAGGGGAACAGCAAATTGCTTCAGCTCAAAAGGTGCTCACAGTTTGCTGGATAGATTTGTTTAACTTTATACATGTTTGTGCCTGATGTTTAATGAAGGACGCTGAGGGTGAACTTTATAAAGAAATTCTGCGGGAGACTATGTCAGAAGCGGTTGTCGGATTTCCTTCCTATGTTTGCTTTTGCAAAGCCTCTTGCCTTTATCAAATAAATGCAATGGTAAGTTTTGTATAGGCAAGGGAAAGATGTGGGAAGAGCGATAGAGAATCTTACATAGAATGCAGTGTTGCTACTGTAATCTCCATCCACTGTAGGAGAGAGTTAAAGGCATTCTTTGCAGGCATATTTCATATGCCACTGTTTTTTGAAATGTGAAAAGAAGTTGGCATACTTTTGGACAAGCTACATTTCAAGCTTGTTTTTAATGTTAATTTGATGGTGTGTGCTACTTTTTTATATAAATCAAGCTGAAAAATCTTGATTGTTGGTGCATAGTAGACTTGATAACTATTTTCAAAATGCATGAATTTAGTAAAATTCTTTCTTTCTCACTATGCATGTGTAAATATTTGTAACCTGGCTTCCTCCTCCTCCAGTGGTATAAAGAATTGTGCCACCTTAAGGTTTGGGTTTTTTCCCTCCAGTAAAAACTCTGATACCTTATTTGATGTTTACATTAAAATGTGACATATATGACAATTCAAATATTTTGCTAGATGTCTAGTTTGAGGAATATCATTAAAGAAGGAATATAATGTTTGTCAGATAAAAAAGATTGCAGTGTTAGACCTGGACATCTCTTAGATAGCACTAAGTCTGATCCCCAGTTCTTTAGGTAAACAGCCTGAGGCCAGACAGAAGTGCCTTGCCTAAGATCACCTGGGTAATTTGTGCTAGTTCACAGCACAGGTGGGAAAGTTCATCTGTTGACATAGTTGACTTTCTATAAGCTGCTAATGACAATCACGCTGCATTGTTTTTGAGCAAAAAAGATCACAGATGTTCTTCTGTGGACAGAGAATAGCCAATTGGAGGAGTGCAGTAGGACACCCAGGTCTCAGATGGGAGCTCAGTGGCCTCCTGGAGAAGAAGGAGGTGTTGTAGAACTCTGCTGAATTAGGCTGTCTCAGGTACATATTAGGGTGGGTCAGTATCTCTAAATGGGGTCCTTTCCCACTGTGGCCCTTTCTAGGATTCAGTGGAAAAATATTTTTTTCCCCTGCTAGTATTTGGCTCTTATTTGATTCTCTTTAAAAGCTTTAGATAAGCAAGACCAGTGATTAAAGGCTGGATGTTTCTGTCCTTGTTTAGCCTGAAGGCCGTGTGTAGTTCTGGCAGTTAACCTCAGAAATTAGTTATCCAGGTGACCTTAAGCAAGGTACTTTTCTCTGGCCTCAGGCTGTTTACCTAAATAATTGGGAATCAGACTTGGTGCTTTCTAAGGGGCTTTTAAAGAAAATCATGCCAGTTTTTGTCCAACTTGGCAATTCTTGTGATTTAATATTTTCTCAGGGAGGCTTCATTTTGTACAGAATGAGAGAGATTGAGACCCAGGAGTACTCTATTTCTCCTCCGTTTAGTGATTTATTTTGGTCTTCAACGGTCATGGGCTGTTGCGTGTGGCTGCCCAGGATGTGCACTGCTGACTCCAGGTTTATGACCCTCAGATGTAAAGGAGTCAGTCAGATGCTGCCATTTTAGCAGCCTCTAAGCCTCACCTGTGTCTAGGATACCACATCTGCCTCTGCTGTTTTTGGAATTTTAGCTCTAGCTCTTCCCTGCTCTCCCACAGTCTCATCCTGTTTTCTGGCTTCCAGGGGACCCCAAATCTGGGTTCACCTATTCTGGGTGGCACTCATGAGCCACACTTGCCTTTACTCCTTTGTCCTAGCCAAATGCTGCTGTTCTGGATGTGGCATACCTACTAGGAGGATAGGCGTGGCGCATCCGGAGACCAATGACAACCTGAGAGAAAAGTTGTTCAGTGTTAGGGAGAGGAGCACTTTGGGAGCAGAGGAACTTTTGGAGGAAATCCTCAAGCTATCCCAATTATGATGGCTGCCTCTGCTCCCTCCCTTGGGGAGCTTTAGTTGGGAGAGGGATAATAGGCCAATTAGTCCCCAAACACCCCTTTCTGTTTTTGCATCATCCCACTTGAGGACCGGGCTTCTCCTTTAGTTGTCCTAAACACCACCTAATTCTGGGTTAGGTCCCTGCTTTTTTCTCATGAAACTGGACTTGGATACAGACGTTTTCCTTTTCTGTCCTCCAGGACAGCTGAGAAAGGATGACTTTTTCCAAGGAAACTTTTGTGGTGCTTGTGTTGGTAAGTAATGAAAGACACAGGCATCTTAAAATTGTTTGTTTTTTTCTTAAAAATTTTATAAGAACACGAACAAGAATCCAGGAATAAAGAGGACTAAAGAGTTGGTTAAAAGAAACAGTTACCTAGAAAATATCAGCTAAAAGAAACAACTAAAAAGGAATCTACAGATAAGTATTCAGCTTTTGTGTCCAGAGAGGAGGAACCATAGGTATGTAGCTATAATTGAAGGAAGAAAATTTGTTTGGAAGGAAAGGGCTTTTCTACAGTTCCAGTAGGGGGAAAAAATACATTTAAGGGGTAGATTCTTGAAAATATTTTAAAGTGGTTTTTTTTCTTTCTGATTTAATGACTTTCTCCTCATTCATTCAGCTAAGGATATCCATCTACCTGTAGGTATGTTAGGAATGTTGTAAAGGAATGCAAAGAATGTACAGAGTAATGTTCAGTTTCTGATACGTTAAATATTTAATAGAATGCAGTAAAATTGCAGGCTTGAAAGCTAGGCATTTTGTTTCAGAAAATATTTACTAATCTAGGTTCTGTTTAACAAATCAACAGCTAAGCCTGTAATATTCATAGCTTACAGTTCTCCCAATATGTAGGAGAAAGAGTGTACCCTTACTCAAGAGGATTTACATCATAGGTTTTTTCAAGGTGTAGACAATATCCCTTACTTGCAATGAGACTTGGCCACAGGTTAGAGGGAAAGAATGACCTATGGCACTGATGCTTAAAGTGTAGTCCCCAAACCAGCAGTGTCAGTATCACTTGGGAACTTGTTAGAAATGCAAATTCCCCAGTTTCACATTGAACTTACTGAAACAGAAATCCTGGAGATAGGGCTCAGCAATCTATTATATTTTTTCTTTTCAGCAAGCCTTTTGGGTGATTGTGGTGCACACTGAAATTTGAAAAACACCAGTGAAAACCTCACCCCTTCCAGTGCAGTGCACATGGGAGGATGAGGGAGAGGCAGAGTAGGAAGAGGTACAATTGCTCTATGTCCCCAGTTTTCTTTTCTCCGAGCTTAAACCAAAGAAGGGGATGAGTTTTAGAGCAGTAAGGGCAACCCAGAGGGAAGGGGGCTCTCCCACACATGTTCCTTAGTTGGAACTCATCCATTCAGCTGGCCTATACCAACTGAGGATGTCACCAAACCTAAGCAGAATTTGGTGGTGTTGTATGGTCAGGCTGAGAAGCTTTGAATTTTCAGTTTTTCTAAGCCTTCCTTAAGTCCCTCGTAGTATACACAGGTCCCAGACCTATCTGTGGGTCTAGGTAGGGAATTTATCCATAGGAGTGATTTTATCACAGGGATACTGGTTTAGATCATATTTTCCAGGTCAAGGCAGATGGGAGGAATAGTCAGATCTCAAAGGGTTCTCTAGCCTTAGGGGGCGCTGAGGGGTTCCTTACTTAACCAGATTGGTACAGGGCTCTTGTCAAGCAGAAAGAAGATGACACTAGCTATAGAGTGGGCAAGTGACATTGCCCTGGGATCCAGTAGAGCCAGAGGACTCTATCCTCCCCTTAATCAAACACTGCTATGAGCCACATACTTTATTCCATGTAATGAAGTGACATTTCAGAAGGGGGGAAGAGCTAGTGAACACTTTAATTTCCCCACACAGAACCTACCTAAAACAACTATTTAAATTACCTGTGTGGACTAAGTTTTTACCAAATAGAACTTACAGTTTTCTCCTCATTTATTCCATACTCAGCACCCTGAAAAGTGGGTAGGTACTAGCAGGACTAGACCTGTACCTCAGTTATGATATGCATTAAATTTGTAGCCATATTACACATGAAATTTAGTATCCAAAGACTTGGACTCCGAAGTACTGGCTCCACAAGTCACTTTACTTCTCTATGTCTTAGCTCAGTCTCACCTGTAAAATGGGGTTGGTAATATCTCTTTCATGCATTGTTATGATGGAGAGAGAAAAGGCTTTGTAAATGGCAAGGAACTCTCCTAATATTAGTTATCAAAATTATATAATACAATATAGAACTATACATCAGAGTGTTCGATAACAGTATTCTGATAAACGTCCTTCCAAAAGTTAAATATTAACTTATGATTCAACTGCTTATTATATAGTGTCATTTGGGTGATGTATAGATATCCCATAGTGAATGCCTTCCTCTTTCCCTAAATTCATTTCTCCTTCTAGTGGATATAGAATCAATTCTTTGAGAAAACTGCTTCTTTCTCGTGACAATTGCAGCCCTTGGCCATGCAGGGTAGGGAATGTTAACCCATGCCAGGTAATTCAAGACCTTACTCGTGATATTCTACTAACAGGTTGGTGGAAAAGAGTTATTTTTTCTGATTGTTCAGCTTTAAATCAGAGCTTCTGTACCCCATCCCCAGTAGGAAAGAATGAAACCAATGCACAGGTAGATACAAGGAAATGGGCAGAGAAAAGTGGCCCTGAGAGAGAAGCTCATGTTCCCAGTGCCAGTTTTTCCCAAGATCAAGTCACCCCTCTCCTTCCCAGTTATAGTAACATATTCCCTTTTAAGTTTGAATGGGGTTTCCATAATTTGCAAAGAAAAATACAGGTAAAATATGCACCTCAAACTCATGAGTGCAAAATGAAACTCATCTGTCCCCAGTCTGGCGCTGCTCTTGTATTTCATTTGCATTGAGGACATCCTCACTGATCCCATTTTCCAGATGCCTGAGTTTCGTCGTGGACTCTGTCATAGTCCTTGTCCTCTCCCCTACTACCTCTTGAATTTGATCAGTTTTCTTCACTCTACCCTAGTTCAGGCAACCATTATCCCTCTCCTGGATTACTGCAGTGGCTTTGTAACTAGTGTCCCTGCCATTAATCCTGTCTGCTCTATTCTTTTCTCCCCTCTCCAGCAAGAGGGATTCTTTCAAAGATGAAATTAAGATGAGATTTATCATGTGACTAATGGGCCTCAGCCCCAGACATTGGGCTTTTGTTATGCACTGTGAAACTCTAAGAGGCTTTATTAGACATAACATCTTCCTAATAGATTTGACCACAGGCTTTATGAAATATGGGGATAATGTTCTGCTGAACACAATTTGGGAAATAATATTCTAGAAAATTTTAAGGGCAGCAGTTTACACTCTTACGTCTACTTCACAAAAGTTCTGTACTAGAATTCTTTAAGTTCTTTAGAATGTGTCATCTTAATAATAATGCTGACATTTATTGAATTCTTATTATAGACCAGGCAATGCTAAATATTTCACATACATTATGTTATATAACTTCCAAAACAGCCCTTGAGTTTGCTATTACTATCTGCATTTCATAGATGAGGAATAGAAGCTTAGGTTAATTTGCACAAATTCATGCAGGTGATAAATGGACGAGTTGGGATCTCTTGATTCTAAAGCCTGTACATTTAACTACCAGCCAGTATTTTTCAAATCATATTTTTTTTTAATAGCCCTGGGGTTCTGCAGACATACCTCAGAAGCAGCTAGTAAGAAAGAAACCATGGGGAGAAGATGATGAAAGGAGACAGATTCTGTGAAGCTGAGGGTTCCTCAGGGTCACTTCAACCGGAGCACCCAAACCTTTATCTCTTTTATCATTGAGGGTGATGCAGAAAGTTTTTCTCAGACAAATGGTTGTAAAATGTTGGGAACTACTGCCTGACACGATACTGATATTTAAAGAAAATTTTCTGTGTCAGGAATCTTTTCTTTCCTATTTATTCTAATTCCTGAGTCTCATTTCCATAAAGACAGGGAAGGAGCATTTGACCTCTAAAGTGAGCTCATTCAGTTTGCATCATTTGTAGTCCCTGTTTATGAAACCAAAGGCTGCACAAAGTTTACTTAGCTGTATTTTGAAGTACATGAAGTACCGAGGGGTGGGTGTAATGGAATGCACCATCTAAGCCCACCTGTTCCTTATTTCAGATGTTATATTTAGGAAATTGAATGTCAGGTTAGGATATTGAGTGATTTCAGGAGACTGGATCCTAAAAACATAAAGTGAAATGAAAGGAAATACAAACTGAGTAGAAGAGTTTTCAAAGGGCAGGTTCCTTAAGCATCTCAATAAATTAGTTGAGAAAGTGATTCAGCATGAAATCCGCTTCATCTCAGACATCTATCTTCGAGCTGCAGACTGGCTGGCATAGATCTCTGCCATCTGGCTTGGTTCCTTTTCTTCCTATCCTTGTTCTCCCAACTTAGACACCATCTTGTTTCCTGCCACTCAGGAGCAATCTGCCTAAACATGTATTTATGCACCAGCCCCAGCACTTTCGCCTCCATGATATAAACCTCCTGTACTGCTGAGGATTTCTACTTTATTTCTGCTTTCTATCTGGGGGCTAGATCTAAGCCAGGACTCACTTTTTATTTTTTCTAATCGGGGTGGTTAATACCGTTGGACTTCAGTGAAGGCTCAGCTGTTCCTCATTCAGGTTGTTTTTAGTGATTATATGAATTCCAAGGGATCTACTCTACTTTTTCTTTTTGAGACCATCTTTTTCTGTCACCCAGGCCTGAGTGCAGTGGCATGATCTCAGCTCAATGCCACCTCAACCTCCCAGGTTCAAGTGATTCTCCTGCCTCAGTCTCCCAAGTAGCTGGGACTACAGGAACACACCACCATGCCCAGCATTGTATTTTTAGTAGAGATGGGGTTTCACCATGTTGACCAGGATGGTCTCGATCTCTTGACCTTGTGATCTGCCCACCTTGGCTTCCTAAAGTGCTGGTATTACAGGCATGAGCCAATGCGTCTGGCCTAGGATCTAATCTTAATAAGCTTTTAAACTATGGCCTTGAGGATGCTAATCTGATTTATTATTGCTTAAGTGATTGTTAATTAATGCTACTAAGGAATCAAATATTACGATACTTTAAGGTCTTGGGTACATGTGCAGAACGTGCAGGTTTGTTACGTAGGTAAACACATGCCATGGTGGTTTCCTGCATCTATCACCTCATCATCTACATTAGATATTTCTCCTAATACTATCTCTTCCCAATCCCCCCTCCCCCTGCTATCCCTTCCTTAACCCCCATCCCCTGAAAGGTCCCAGTGTGTGATGTTCCCCTCCCTGTGTCCATGTGTTCTCATTGTTCAACACCCACTTATGAGTGAGAACATGCTGTGTTTGGTTTTCTGTTCTTGTGTCAGTTTTTTGAGAATAATGGTTTCCAGCTTTGTCCATGTCCTTGCAAAGGACATGAACTCATCCTTTGTTATGGCTGCATAATATTCTATGGGGTATATGTAACACATTTTCTTTATCCAGTCTATCATTGATGAGCATAGGGTTGGTTCCAAGTCTTTGCTATTGTGAACAGTGTCACAATAAACATATGTGTCATGTGTCTTTATAACAGAATGATTTATAATCCTTTGGGTATATACCTAGTAATGGGATTGCTAGATCAAATGTTATTTCTGGTTCTAGTTCTAGATCCTTGAGGAATCACCACACTGTGTTCCACAATGGTTGAACTGATTTACACTCTTACCAACAGTGTAAAGGTGTTCCTATTTCTCCACATCCTCTCCAGTATCTCTTGTCTCCTGATTTTTTGATCACTGTTCTAACTGGCGTGAGATGGTGTCTCAATGTAGTTTTGATTTGCATTTCTCTAATGACCAGTGATGATGAACTTTTTTTCATATGTTTATTGGCCACATATATGTCGTCTTTGAGAAGTGTCTGTTCATATTCTTCACCCACTTTTTAATGGGTTGTTTTTTTCTTGTAAATTTAAGTTCTTTGTAGATTTTGGCTATTAGCCCTTTGTCAGATGGGTAGATAGCAAAAATTTTTTCCCATTCTGTTGTTTGCTGGTTCACTCTAATGATAATTTCTTTTGCTGTACAGAAGCTCTTTAGTTTAATTAGATCCCATTTGTCTATTTTGGCTTTTGTTGCCATTGCTTTTGGTGAGGAGTCAAATATTTTTGATTGGAGAAGTTTGTGCATAAAACCCCTTAATGTGGGGGAATTGTATAATGGATTTGAATCTTAGGAAGAAGATTATATTAGGTGGCTTCCTGGATTGCAACTCTTTTGATATATGTATTTCAAAGCCAAGTAGGAAGGCCACTAGGTACCCTTCAATTCATAGATGGCAGGGTAAGGCAGGCTTAAACCCAGAATTTCATCTGGTCGTAGCTATCCAATATGGATGCAAGTAAGAGACTGAACCAGGTAAAGAGAGGGCAAGGAGAGGTGATAGGTAGGAGAAATGTTGCCAGCTCCCCCTGCCCCCACCATGTGCTTGTGCATGGAGTTACTTATATTATTGTGAGGTGTTTATAAGGAAAAATTTCTCAAAAGACCTGAACAGACCCCAGGACCAAGAGCGTTTGATGAGTGGTGGTAGTGCCTAAGACTTTGGTGTCTTTCTTGGCTGAAAGAAAATTGAAAAATGTCATACATCCAAAAACGTGACTTAAAATTAATTAAACTTAGCACCCTTTTTCCTTAGGGATTCCCAAATCCTGAATTTCAGACTTTAAAAAGTTGCTGGAAAGATCATCAGGGATAAAAATGGTCATATTTAAACCCATAAAAGAACATTAATTTAAATTATGATAATATGACCTATTAAAGAGATACACTTTGGACTCCCACCAGACCAGGCTAAAATAAATCAATTTTTGTTAATCCTTTGGGGGTGAAAACAGAAGTTACTTATGCTAGTGGTCAGAAATTAAAAATAAGAGAAACTGGCTACAATATATCACCTTCTTTAATGGTGTTTACACAGCGAATGGATCATCTGCTTTCAGGCTAGCTACATTTCTTTAAGCTCTGCACTTCAATGAAAATTGATTAAAAACATCACAAATTTAGAGATATATCAAGCAGATTCCTGCCCACATCAGGAGGAGCATAGAGGACATGACACAGGTGTTCATGGCTGTAGAGGGAAGAATATGTAACAGTAGGTAGCATCTGTTCTTACTGGAGCTAATAATAGAGCAAGACAAATACTTTACATGAAAACTCAAACCTGGCTGGGTGTGGCAGTTCACACCAGTAATCCCAGCACTTTGGGAGGTCAAGGTGTGTATATCACAAGGTCAGGAGTTCAAGACCAGCCTGGCCGGGATGGTAAAACCCTTTCTCTACTAAAAATATAAAAATTAGCTGGGCATTGTGGCAGGTGCCTATAATTTCAGCTACTTGGGAGACTGAGACAGGAAAACCGCTTGAACCTGGGGCGTGGGGGTGGGAGTGCAGAGGTTGCAATGAGCTGAGATCTCACCACTGGCACTCCAGCCTGGTGACACAGTGAGACTCCATTTAAAAAAAAAATAAATACAAAAATTAGCTGGCTGTTGTGGTAGGCACCTGTAATCCCAGCTACTTGGGAGGCTGAGGCAGGAGAATCACTTGAATCCAGGAGGTGGAGGTTGCCGTGAGCCGAGATTTCACCACTGCACATCAGCCTGGGTGACAGAGAAAGACTCCATCTAAAAACAAACAAAAAACAACAACAAAAAACCTCAGACCTGACCAACACCTAAACCGCACTCTTAACTGTAACAGCATTTTCCCAGGAACATGGCCTCCATCCAAACCCCTCCTGTCTTGCCTGTGAATTCAACAGATAAAGTCGTGGTGTTCTAAGTAGGGAACTGAAGATCAGGTTTGGACTACCTCTATCATGGTGAACAAAATTTCAAGATGTCAAACAATTTGAGTAGAATTTAAAGCCAAAAAAAAAAAAAAAAAAAAAAAAAAAACTTTAAGATTGGGGTGGGAGTAGACACTGGAGAATGAATAAATGAATGCATTATCCCAAGGTGCTAAGATCACAAAAATGTCATAATGTATGACAACACATGAACATAACCAGTATATCCACCATTCTTGACTAATTCAAGTGTAAATGCAAAAATGTTTTGTTTCAAATCATTATAGCTGAATCATGTTGAACTTAGTTTTTATTCATTCGTTCTACATTTAGTGAGAATTTACTGTGATTTAGGTGCTGAGTGTACAGTGATAAAATAAAATCCTTGTTCTCATGGAGCTTGCACTGTCACAGATAAGAATTTTCCTTATCATAGTTAATTTTTTACTTTTCCAGATACTTTTATTTTTGAAGCCATATGATCTACTAAGGATCTCTTTGTTTTGGGTTATTCTGTATGCTGTACTTAATGCTAAGTAGAGTGGCAAAGTGTTGCATAACACTAGGGCAAACAGATATAGAGGTACATTTTTGGCTTTGGAATATAGAGAGCATGGCAAGCAACTGGGACAAAGAGCTTTGGATGTAAAATAAGCAGGACAAGAAGACCAGATTAAAAGCACAGGATAACAGGATAGTAGTAGATCTGAGTTTCCTGAGCACCAGGAACTAGTAGCTGAAACCAAATGAGACATCTAGAGTTGGTAGGGTTGCGGGAGAAGGCAGTGACTTCATACTCAAGACCTATTAAGAAGTTCCTGAAGCAGAATCTGTCAGGGAAGTTGGAGGAAGGCATAGATAATGAACGAAATTCAGGTGTGTGGGTCAGCAGCGAGTGCCAGTGAACACCAGGCTTAAGAGCTAGCTCAGGTGTCTTGGGAAAATAGAGCCAGAGATTAGTGGAAATGGAAAGACAAGAGTAAAGGCAATGAGAGGCTCGGAGGCAGCTGATTGAATGGGCCATATTAGGAGGTGGGATGGTTGCCCAACCAGTGGGTAGGGCAAGTGAGATGAGGCTTACAGGAGTCAGCAATAATTACAAGAGGAGGTTGCAGGTATGAAGGCAGAAAAACCTAAGTTGGAACAGGCAGGTACTCCTGCAAACAGGGTGGGCGTTGAGACTGAGTAATCTGAAGCAAAGAGGGAAAATTGTGGGATGGGAAGGAAGGTGGGAACCTGGGTCAGGACCTAATCAGGAAGTTCAAGGGCCTCTTAACAGGAGGAGTAGGCTAGTTTGAGGAGGGTTGGCAGGCTGGCTCTCTTGGGGTTGGAAAACCTTGGTTGAAAATGGAAGATGACTTTGAAACACAAAAATTTTTTTGGAGGGTTATCTGAGAATACCTAGGTTCCCCTCACTGGGGGAAAATCCTTCTCTTGAAGGACCCCAGTGCCTGGGAAAGGAAGCTGACATTTGTGAGCATGACTGTGCTTCGAAATGTATTAAGGAGTTGTATAGATAAATAATAGTGATGGGTGTTTTAATATGTAACTTACTGCTTCTACTCTTCCTTTTCTTCAGAAAACAGGAAAACTACTGTTTTAAAACATGAGTCAGGATTGGGACTACCAGGGTGGTGGTATGGAGGAGCTCAGTGGATCCTTTCCCCAGCAAAAGAACCATCTAATTGATAAAAGTTACGCATATCAAAAACCTATTTAAAGTCTCTGGAAATTGTCCTTAGAGCATGCAACAAATAACGAAATATTCAAGAAAATCTACCAAATTTTAATAAGAACAGCGAGAGTCTATATTGTTTGAGCTAGAACATATGTCCATCCTCCCCTCCCCTGGTGCCATGTGACAGAAACTCCACTATGGGTGCTCTGCTTTGGGCAGATGCAGCCAAGAAGATGGGGGCTTTCTCCCCACAGCTCCCGGTTTAGGGCTATTGGTGCATTGTTAGGGATAGGCTGCCAGTGTCTTTTACCTGTCCTCCAGCCTCCCAGCTCATGTCATATAAAGACTAGATAGGTGCTACTGAGAGGATTGGTGCTACCATGTCTCACCCAGCTGCCACTTATAGGGCAGGGGATATGTTCTGGGCATTGTAGGCCAAGAACACTGGGGCCCCATGTGCCCCCATCCCAGCCTGCTTGTAGGAGGGAGGCTTCATCCCAGCAGTAAAAAGCCTGTAAGATGAGGAACTATTCCTCTCCAGCCCTCTTCCCCAATACACCACTCCTAGAGCAATGGTGTCACTCCAGGAGAAGTGAGCTGCTGTCACCTCCCCAGCTCCAACCAAGTGATACAGATGTTCTGTTTAGGAAAAGAGACAGGATTTAGGGACAGCTAACCAACAACTCTGCTTGAGGAGACTAACTCTATTTGGAGTAAAGTATGGAGAAGTTCATGCATAAGGGTTTTATGGAAGACAGTATCTCGGTAGTGAGCAATTAAAAGGGGTTGGTAGTTCTGTGATACTACTAGTAGAGAAGGAGATAACCAAGGAGAACCCTCCTGGGTCACAGTCATCCCTGGAGGTCCAAAATATTGTGCACATGTGCCTGTACCCACTCAGGAGCAATCAAAGTAGAATGTGGAGTACACTTGGAAGTATTACCCAAGCCATACACAGATCCATCAGCAAAATGTGGGAGCCTGATGGGATTAAAGGATTTAAACATAATCTGTGACCAACAGTGATTATGTAATAAACTACTCTGAACTACTTACTCCTAGGAATCTATGCTTCAAAATAAAATTAAACTCTTTCCTGGTAGTTGGAAAAACTGTGTGATACCCAAAGCTGTGACTGCTCAGGAGTAAATGATGAAGGAACCTTTGAGCTGCTAGCCCCTGGCTGAACATGAGACAAAACTGCAAACTTCCTGAGCTGTGAATGTAATCTCTCAGCCACATATACTTTTAATGGTAAAGAGCACACATCTAACTTAATAGGGGGCTTAAGCTCAACTTTTGATTAAAAAGTAGTTTATACAGATCCAAGAGTGACCCCTAATAACTTCAAGGCAACCACTGTAAAAATGATCAAAGAACTAAAACTATGTTTAAAGATTTAGAGGAAGGTATGATAACAATGACTTATCAAATGGAGGCTTTAAAAAACAAATTTTAAGGAACCAAATGTAAATTCTGAAGCTGAAAAGTACAATAATTGAAATAAAGTATTTTAATAAATAAAATAACAAAGTAAAAATAAATAAGTGTTTCCTAGAGGGACTCAACACAAAATTCGAGTGGACGAAAGAACCAGAGAATTTAGTAGAGATTATATAATCTGAGAAACAGAAAGTAAAGATAATAAAGAAAAATGAAAAATTTCAGAGAAATACAAAAGACCATTTAGTGCACCAATATACAGGTAATACCAGGAGATGAGAGAGACAAAGTAGAAAGATATTAAAAGAAATCATGGTCGAAAATTTTCCAGATCTGATAAAAAACACTAATATACACAACCAAGAAACTGAATGAACTCCAAGCAGGACAAAGGCAAATAAATTCACACCCAGAGCATCATAGTAAAAAGGTTGAAAATGAAAGATCCAGGCAGAAAGAAAAATAGTGAAAGCAGCACAAAAATCTCATAATGTACAAGAAAACCATAATAAGATTAAGTGACCATCACAACAGAAACATTGGAGGCCAAAAGGCAGCGTGACAATGTTTCAAAAGTGCTGAAAGAAAATATCATAAAAAACTATCAAGAATCCTATGTCCAGCAAAACTATTTTTAAAAATGAAGATGAAATAAATTCTTAGTTAAACAGAAATTGAGAGAATTTATTGATGTCAGAGCTGCCTTATAAGAAATACTAAAGGAAGTTCTGCAGGGTGAAAGGAAGTGACACCAGTCATTTGAATCTCCATGAAAAAACAAAGAGCTCTGATAAAAGTAATTATGTAGGTGATGATAAAGGACAGTGTTACTACAAATTTTTCTTCTGACTTAAAACAGTATCTAAAATTGTATTGTTGGACCTATAATACACAGAAATAATACATTTGATAACACCACAAGGCAAGGAGTGAGAAGGAAACTAATTGGAATTAGGGAATGACATCAGATGATTAAAACGCACAAGAAGAAATTAAGATAATCACAACTGGCAAATAAGAAAGTTCACATGTTTTTAAAAACTATACCTATGTGCTCTCATTTCTTCAGTTAGGTTTCCTAAAAGACATACAATGTAAAAAGTGATTACAATGTATTGTTGCATTTGTACATCGATAATAATAGCACAAAAGGAGAGGGAATGAAGCAACATAGGAAAAGTTTTAATATCTTACTGAAATTAAGTTAGTTTTAATCTGAAGTAGATTCTGATAAGATGTGTATTATAATGCCCTAGGGAAACCACTAAGAAAAAAACTAAAAATATGTAGCTAAGAATAATTAAAGGAATTTAAATTGTATGCTAGGAAATAATCACTCAAGACAAAGGAGATAGTAGAAGAGAAATACATAAAAAATGTCGCCATGAGACATGTAGAAAGCACACACCAAAGTGTTAATTGGCAATCCAAACATATCAATTATATATATATATATATATATATATATATATATATATTTGTATGTATTTTAGGTTCTGGGGTACATGAGCAGAACATGCAGGATTGTTGCATGGGTACCTACATGGCAATGTGGTTTGCTGCCTCCATACCCCCTGTCATCTGTATCTGGCATTTCTCCCCATGTTATCCCTGCCCAACCTCCCTGCCTCCTGCTGTCCCTCCTCTATTCCCATTCAACAGACCCCAGTGTCTGATGTTCCCCTCCCTGTGTCCATGTGTTCTCATTGTTCAACACCCACCTATGAGTAAGAACATGCCATGTTTGATTTTCTGTTCTTGTGTCAGTTTGCCGAGAATGATGGTTTACAGATTCATCCATGTCCCTACAAAGGACACAAACACATCATTTTTTATGGCTGCATAGTATTCCATGGTGTATATATGCCACATTTTCCTTGTCCAGTCCATCACTGATGGGCCTTTGGGTTGGTTCCAGGTCTCTGCTATTGTAAACAGTGCCACAATGAACATATATGTGCATATGTCTTTATAACAGATCGATTTATAATCCTTTGGATATATACTCAGTAATGGGATTGCTGGGTCAAATGGAATTTCTATTTCTAGGTCACTGAGGAATTGCCACACTGTTTTCCACAATGGTTGAACTAATTTATACTCGCACCAACAGTGTAAAGGTGTTCCTATTTCTCCACATCCTCTCCAGCATCTGTTGTCTCCAGATTTTTGAATGATCGCCATTCTGACTGGTGTGAGATGGTATTAATTTGGTTTTGATTTGCATTTCTTTAATGACCAGTGATGATGAGCACTTTTTCTTATGTTTGTTGGCCTCATAAATGTCTTCTTTTGAAAAGTGTCTGTTCATATCCTTCACCCACTTTTGAATGGGTTTTTTTTTTTTTTTTTTTTTTCTTGTAAATCTGTTTTAGTTCTTTGTAGATTCTGGATATTGGCCCTTGGTCAGATGGATAGATTGCAAATTTTTTTTCCCACTCTGTTGTTTGCCGATTCACTCTAATGATTGTTTCTTTTGCCGTACAGAAGCTCTGGAGTTTAATTAGGTCCCGTTTGTCTATTTCAGCTTTTGTTGCCAGTGCTTTTGTTATGTTAGTCATGAAGTCCTTGACTATGCTTATGTCCTGAATGGTTTTGCCTAGGTTTTCTTGTAGGATTTTTATAGTGTTAGGTTTTATGTTTAAGTTGTAAATCCATCTGGAGTTAATTTTAGTGTAAGGTGTCAGGAAGGGGTCCAGTTTCTGCTTTCTGCACATGGCTAGCCAGTTTTCCCAACACCATTTATTAAACAGGGAATCCTTTCCCCATTGCTTGTTTTTGTCAGGTTTGTCAAAGATTAGGTGGTCGTAGATGTGTGGCATTGCCTCTGAGGCCTTGGTTGTGTTCCATTGGTCTATGTGTCTGTGTTGGTACCAGTACCATGCTGTTTTGATTACTGTGGCCTTGTAGTATAGTTTAAAGTCAGATAGTGTGATGCCTCCAGCATTGTTCTTTTTGCTTAGAATTGTCTTGGCTATGTGAGCTCTTTTGGTTCCATTTGAAGTTTAAGGTTTTTTTCCAGTTCTATGAAGAGGGTCATAGGTAGCTTGATGGGAATAGCATAGAATCTATAAATTACTTTGGGCAGTATGATCATTTTCACAATATTGATTCTTCCTAACCATGAGCATTGAATGTTTTTCCATCTGTTTGTGTCCTCTCTTATTTCCTTGGGCAGTGGTTTGTAATTCTCCTTGAAGAAGTCCTTTACATCCTTCGTTAGTTGTATTCCTAGATATTTTATTCTCTTTGCAGCAATTGTGAATGGCAGTTCATCCTTGATTTGGCTCTCTTTAAGTCTGTTATTGGTATATAGGAATGCTTGTGATTTCTGCACATTGATTTTGTATCCTGAGACTTTGCTGAAGTTGCTTATCAGTTTCAGGAGATTTTGGGCTGAGACGATGGGGTCTTCTACATATACAATCATGTCATCTGCAAATAGACAATTTGACTTCCTCCTTTCCTAATTGAATATGCCTTATTTCTTTTTCTTGCCTGATGTTCTGGCTAGAATTTCCAATACTATACTGAATAGGAGTGGTGAGAGAGGCATCCTCCTCTAGTGCCAGATTTCAAAAGGAATACTTCCAGTTTTTGCCTATTCAGTTTGATAATGGCTGTGAGTTTGTCAAAAATAACTTTTATTATTTTGAGATAGGATCTCTTGATACCTAATTTCTTGAGAGTTTTTAGCTTTATGGACTGTTGAATTTTGTCAAAGGCCTTCTCTGCATCTGTTGAGATAATCATGTGGTTTTGTCTTTGGTTCTGTTTATGCAGTGGATTACTTTTATAGACTTGCGTATGTTAAACCAGTCTTGCATCCCCGGGATGAAGCCTACTTGATCATGGTGGATAAGCTTTTCGATGTGTTGTTGCCATCAGTTTGCCAGTATTTTATTGAAGATTTTTATATCTATGTTCATCATGGATATTGGCCTGAAGTTTTCTTTTTTTGTTGAGTCTCTGCCAGGTTTTGGTATGAGGATGATGTTGGTCTCATAAAGTGACTTGGGAAGGATTCCCTCTTTTTGTATTGTTTGGAATAGTTTCAGAAGGAGTGATACCAGCTCCTCTTTGTATGTTTGGTAGAATTCGGCTGTGAACTCATCTGGACCTGTGCTTTTTTTGGTTTGTAGGCTATTAATTGCTGCCTCAACTTCAGCCCTTGTTGTTGGTCTATTCAGGGTTTCAACTTCTTCCTGGTTTAGGATTGGGAGGGTGCAAGTGTCCAGGAATTTATCCATTTATTCCAGGCTTACTGGCTTATGTGCATAAAGTTGTTTGTAGTAATCTCTGATGGTAGTTTGTATTTCTGTGGAATTGGTGGTGATATCCCCTTTATCATTTTTTATTGCATCTCTTTTATTCTTCTCTTTTTTATTAATCTGGCTAGTGGTCTGTATATTTTATTGACCTTTTAAAAAAACCAGATCCTGGATTTATTGACTCTTTGAAGGGTTTGTATCTCTATCTCTTTCTGTTCTGCTCTGATCTTAGTTATTTCTTGTCTTCTGCTAAGCTTTTGAGTTTTTTTGATCTTCCTCCTTTAGCTCTTTCAATTTTGATGATAGGGTATCGATTTTAGATCTTTCCTTTCTTCTCATGTAAGCATTTATTGCTATTCATTTTCCTGTAGACACTGCTTTAAATGTGTCCCAGAGATTCTGGTACATTGTGTCTTTGTTCTTGTTGGTTTCGAAGAACATCTTTATTTCTGCCTTCATTTCATTGTCCAGTTCATTTCATTCATCCAGTAAACATTCAAGAGCCAGTTGTTCAGTTTCCTTGAAGTTGTACGGTTCTGAGTTAGTTTCTTAATCCTCAGTTCTAATTTGATTGCACTGTGGTCTGAGAGTCTGTTTGTTATGATTTCCATTGTTTTGCATTTGCTGATGAATGATTCACTTCCAATTATGTGGTCAATTTTAGATTAGGTGTGATATGGTGGTAAGAATGTATGTCCTGTGGATTTGGAGTGGAGAGTTCTGTAGATGTCTATTAGGTTTGCTTGGTCCAGATCTGAGTTCAAGTCCTGGGTATCCTTGTTAATTTTCTGTATGGTTGATCTAATACTGACAGTGGAGTGTTGACATCTCCCACTGTTATTGTGTGTGGGGTCTAAGTCTCTCTGTAGGTTAAGAACTTGCTTTATGTATCTGGGTGCTCTTGTATTGGGTGTGTATATATTTAGCATTGTTAGTGCTTCTGGTTGCATTGATCCTTTTACCATTATGTGATGCCCTTTTTTGTCTCTTGATCTTTGTTGGTTTAAAGTCCATTTTATCAGAGACTAGGATTGCAATTTCTGCTTTTTTTCTGCTCTCCATTTGCTTGGTAAATCTTCCTCCATCCCTTTATTTTGGGCCTATGTGTGTCCTTGCATGTGAGGTGGGTTTCCTGGATACAGCATACCCATGGCTTTTGACTTTCTATGCAATTTGCCAGTCTTTGTCTTTTGACTGGGGCATTAAGCCCTTTTGCATTTAAGGTTAATATTGTTATGTGTGAATTTGATCCTGCCATTTTGATGCTAGCTGGTTGTTTTGCCCATTAGTTGATGCAGTTTCTTCATTGTGTTGATGCTCTTTACCATTTGGTACATTTTTGGAGTGGCTGGTGTTGGTGGTTCCTTTCTAGGTTTAGTGCTTCTTTCAGGAGCTCTTGCAAGGCAGGCCTGGTGGTGACGAAATCTCTCAGCAATTGCTTGTTGGTAAAGGATTTTCTATCTCCTTTGTTTCTGAAGCTTAGTTTGGCTGTATATGAAATTCTAGGTTCAAAGTTCTTTTCTTTAAGGATGTTGAATATTGGCCCCCTCTCTCTTCTGGCTTGTAGGGTTTCTGCTGAGAGATCTGCTGCAAGTCTGATGGGCTTCCCTTTGTGGGTAACCTGACCTTTCTCTCTGGCTGCCCTTAGCATTTTTTCCTTCATTTCAAGCCTGGTGAATCTGACGATTATGTGCCTTGAGGTTATTCTTCTTGAGGGGTATCTTTGTGGCATTCTCTGTATTTCCTGGACTTGAATATTGGCCTGCCTTGCTAGGTTGGGGACATTTTCCTGGATAATATCCTGGGGAGTGTTTTCCAGCTTGATTCATTCTCCCCATCACATTCAGGCATTATCTATCAAATGTAGATAAAGTCTTTTCATATTTCTTAGAGGCTTTGTTCATTTCTTTTACCTCTTTTCTCTCTAGTGTTGCCTTCTCGTTTTATTTCATTGAGTTGATCTTCAATCTCTTATAGCCTTTCTTCTGCTTGGTTGATTTGGCTGTTGAAACTTGTGTATGCTTCTTGAAGTTCTCATGTTGTGGTTTTCAGCTCCATTAAGTCGTTTATATTCTTCTCTAAGCTGTTTATCCTCATTAGCATTTCGTCAAACCTTTTCCCAAGGTTCTTAGTTTCTTCGCATTGGGTTAGAACATGTTCTTTTAGCTCAGAGAAGTTTGTTATTACCCACCTTCTGAAGATGGTTTCTGTCAGTTCATCAGACTCGTTCTCCATCCAGCTTTGTTTCCTTGTTGGTGAGGAATTGTGATATCTTGGAGGAGGAGAGGCATTCTGGGTGTTTTCATCCTTTTTTGCGATAGTTTCTCCCCATCTTTGTGGATTTATATACCTGTGGTCTTTGTAGTTGGTGACTTTTGGATGGGGTCTCTGAATGGACATCCTTTTTGTTGATGATGAAGTTATTTCTTTTTGTTTTTTAGTTTTCCTTCTAACAGGTCCCTCTGCCGTAGGACTGCTGGAGGTCCACTCTAGACCCTGCTTGCCTGGGAATCATCTGTGCAGAACAGTAAGTGTTTCTGCCAATTTCTTCTTCTGTTATCTTAGTTCCAGAAGGATACCCACCAGATGTCAGCCTGAGGTTTCCTTTATGAGGTGTCTCTTTGGGTATAGGGGGGTCAGGGAGCTGCTTGAGAATATAGTCTGTTCCTTATAGGAGCTTAAGTGCTGAGCTGTGAGCTCCTTTGTTCCATTCAGGGCTTCTGGGCAGGGATGTTTAAGTCTGCTGCAGTAGAACTCATAACCGCCTTTTTCCCCAGGTCCTCTGTCCTGGGAAGGTGGGGATTTATTTATAAGTTCCTAATGTGCTGCTGCCTTTTTTCAGAGATGCCCTGCCCAGTAAGGAGGTAACCTAGTCACAGTCTGCCAGCAGCAGTGTTGCTGAGCTGCTGCAGGCTCTGCCCAGCTACTGTGTGAACTTTCTTACAGTTTTGTTTATAAGGTATAGTTAGAACTTCCTCGGCACTGGCCGATGCCCTTCCCCCAGTGAGCTGGACCATCCTGGGTCCAGCTGCACTTGCTGTGAAACTTAGGAATGTTTCAGATTGCTAGTCTTTATGGGGGTGGGGCCTGCCGAGCCAGATCACCTGGCTCCCTGTTTCAGCCCCTTTTTTTCAGTTGAATGGGCGGCTTTGTCTCCCAGGAATTCCAGTTGCCAATTGAAATGACCACCTAGATTTTGGTGAGTTTTTGCGTGGAGGCCCCCTGTGCCAGCTGAAACAGCCATGCTGGAAACTCTTGATGCTTTTCAGCCCAGAAATCTCCTGATCTGTGGGCAGTAATAACTCATTTGGAAATGTGGTGATCACTCACCCTCTGCATTGTGCTTGCTGGGAACTGCACTCCAGAGCTGTTCCTATTTGGTCATCTTGGATCTGCCCTCCGTGGCAATCATCAATAATAATATTAAATGTAAATATATCAAACAATCCAATCAAAGAAAAGAGATTGTCAGATTTGATAAAAACAACATGACCCAGGAGTTACTTTAGATTCAAAGATACAAACAGGTTGAAAGTAAAAGAATGGAAAAAGATATACCATGCAAACACTAACTGTAAGAGATATAGAGTGGCTATACTAATATAAGATAAATAGACTATAAGATCAGCTATAAGTCAGATCATGTCACTTCTCTGGTCGGAATCCTATAGTAGCTTCCTTTTCCTGAGAAGAAAATCTAAACATTTAACCAGCAAGTACTCCTCACTCCCTAATCTTATGTCATCATTCTCTGAAAATGCCTTTATTCCGTCCTACTTTGATCTTAGGTTAATTAGGTATAGAATTCTTGGTTGGAAATTAGTTTTCCTCACTTGAAAACACTGCTCCATTTTTCCCTTTGGAAGCTTTAAGGATTGTTAGTGTTTTCTTCAGCCCTAGTAGTCTGTAATATCATGAAAATGTACCAAAGTTTAGGTTACTTTTCTTTCATTGTGCTGCCCACTCAATGGAATGGGCCCTTTGATTTGTAAATTTGTGTGTGTGTGTGTGTGTGTGTGTGTGTGTGTGTGTGTGTGTGTGATTTCTGTTCTTGTTTGCTCTGATCTGCCTTTCTGGGATAGCTTATTTACTACCTGTTTACTAGGGTGGGTTGTTTCTGCAGATTACCACTACCACCCATTGTTTGTTGAGCTTTATTAGTTTTTGCCTTATAATATTTTTCCGTCTTATTCCAAAGACTGGAAGGAGCTTAATTCAATCCTAAGTGCCCTAAACCTATTCTCTTGATCACTGGAGAGACAATTGTGCTTAATATTTATCAATCGCCGAATGAAAGTTACTAGTGACTCAGAGGTGACCACATGATGACCTGGAACATGGCTAACTGTACATATGCCATTGCCCTAGGTCAGTTGGATGGGCCTGCATCTTCTCCTCCTGTCCTCTCTTTTTTGGCTTCTGTGCTTCCTGACTCTGATTTTCATAGGTCTGATACTAGCTTCACTTGTGTCTTGACACCATCTTTAGTCACCAGTTCTCCCAAACTGTCTCCAGCCCCTGTTCTCTGTGCATGTAACCTCTTGGTTCTTCTGGATCTAAAATTTCTAAGATTAATAACCACCTAAAATATTAGTTTACATTTATGGACAAAGCTAGATATCATAATCCTCACTTTTCATATGAGGCAAGCTGAAGATTGTCTGGATAAAAGAGTGAGTCTCTCAATACAGGTCTGACTCTAAAGTCTCATGCTTTTTCAGCCTTGCATGCTGCCTCTCAGTCCCACTGTGTTGTTATCAGGAGCAAATTAAGCAAGCAGTGCTAGAATCTGCACAGATTTTGGTTATGTTAATGGGCATGCAAACTCTCCATAAAAGTGTTCTCATTTTAAAAGCTTATTTCTGCATCTAGTGTGATAAACACAAATAAATGGATTTCTGTTGATAAGAATTAAGATGAGGTAGTTACGGGGATGATGGGGTCAGAGGAGGTAGGCTGGATTACTGAGGAAACGGAGCCCTTTGGCAGTGCCCTTAAAGAACCTCATCCAGGCACTGCTTGGACAAGCAGAGCTAGGTGATAACAGCAGAGCTTTTGTTGGCATTGCTTCTCGCACAGATGACAAAGCCAAGGACAATGTGTTCCAGCTTCAGGGGAAGCAAGCTGTGCATTAGGAGGTAAATCTCTGGCTTGCAAAAGGTTGAATAAGTTGCTCCTTAAAAAAATCTCACCAATCGGCTAAATTTAGGGTGGTGAGTACCATCCAGGCCAAGAATATTCTTTGGCCTTGGGCCCATAGCATTTTCATTTGACAGGGAATTGGATGCATTTTCACTTCCTCTAAGCTTTTCTCTTAACTTTGAGTACCTTTGCCTTTGGAGGCAGGGGACTATGTGCTGATTGTTGGCTGAGGCCCTGTAGCTGATTCATGTTGGCTTAGGCTGTTCTTACGTTGGTATAAGAAATGCCTGAGACTGAGTAATTCATAAAGAAAAGAGCTTTAATTGGCTCACAGTTCTGCAGGCTGTACAGAAAGCATAGCAAGAACATCTGCCTCTGGTGAGGTCTCAAGAAGCTTCCAATCATGGCGGAAGGCAAAGAAAAAGCAGGCATGTCACATGGTGTGAGTGGGTGCGAGAGAGAGATCTGGGACTACGCGGAGGAGGTGCCACACACTTTTAAACTGCCAGATCTCATAAGAAGAAACTCACTCTCTTGAGGACAGCATCAAAATCCCATCACCTCCCACCAGGCCCCACCTCCAACACTGGGGATTACATTTCACCATGAGATTTGGTGGGGACATATATTCAAATTACATCACAAGTTTTTGCTGATAATGACAGTTAAAGATGATCTTGCTGTACATTTGCAGTGAGAGATTGGGTGTTTACTGTGATGTTTTTACATAATTTTGTTTCATACGTCATCCATCTGGGGGAGGCTTTCTTGACTCTCCGCTGCTCTTCTCTTTATCCTTTACATTCCTTCCTCTGAACTTTATTCTTTTAGTTGAAGCTGTTTTCAAAGACAAGAAGATCTTTGGCAACACAAGCCCTTTGCAGACCATAGTAAATGCCTGTTCATCTGCTTATTAACTCAGTGCCACTACTCCGTGTCAAATGCCACAGCTTCCAGGGTGCCCAGCTTTGTACCTACCACCTCATTTCCCAGAATGTAGAAACGGACATCCAAATTTGTCGAGAATTCAGAAACAATAAAGTAGAGTAAAATAAAGTGTGGACTCTGGCATCAGCAGGTCCAAGTTCCAGTAACAACTTTGCTATTTACTTGACATGTTATTAACCTCACTGAGCATGATTTTTCTTGTCTGTGAGAAGGTGATAACACCTTGTAAGCTTTTTTTCTGACTTGAAAGAGGTACCCATAGATACTCTTTAAATGGTGGTTTTCTTCTCTCTCTTCTTACAAGGAGCAGCTGGTTTGGCTTTGCTATTCTTTGCTCTGCCCTCTGATACTGCATATTCAGCAGTACTGATCTCTGGGTCTTGCAGTCACCTCGTTGGCTCATTGTGAACTCTAGGGAGGGTATCTGGTTTTCATGCCTGGGTACTTCCACCTCCCTTCCACCAGGTTTATTGGTTTATTCCTCAGGAGACGTGAGTAGTTTTTTAAAAAAAATCTCAACCATTAATCTTGTTCAGATTCACTCATTCATTAAATAAATATTTATTGAGCACTCCTATATGCCAACACTGTGTTAAGTACTGGTGATATATTCTCTGTCCTCAAGGAACCTATAGTTTAGTGAAGACAGACAAGTTCAATGCACAACTGCAATGTGCCAACTAATGCCAATATAGGTGAAGGAACACATAGGGTACTGAAACCAACCCGGGGACTCACCAAGGGCTTTGTGAAAAAAGAGACATTCATGTTGACATTCAAGAATGAGTAGGAACTGGCCAGGCAGAGACATGGATAGGGTAGAGAGCGTGTGAAGGATGGTGAAAGTGAAGGCAGTGTATAGATGTGCAGCATCAAATGGGCTGGGCCTTGGGGGAGATTGAGCCGACTATGGCACTGTCTACCTACAAGCACGTGGGAGGCTGCTGGGGCTGGAGTTATATTAGGGAGACAGAGCATCAAGGATGGCTGGCAAGAATTGTCTCTTTGTGCAGTATTTTACAAAATACTTTGGCTTTTCAGATACTCTTCTGAAATAGTCCCAGTGTGATGTTTCTATTGGTTAATGGGTAGGTATTTGTGTGCATTTATGTGTGGAGAAGTGCAAAGTGTAGGGGAAAGTCACTTTTCTCTCAAGTTTTGTGCCATGATGTTAAATGTATTTTCTTTGTGGGACATTAATTCTTAAGATCCACGCAGTCACTTTGAAGAACAAACCGTGATACCTTCAGCCCAGGTAGGCCTATGTGCCTATCCCTGCCTGAGGTGCTCAAGCCCTCTCGTTGGACCTAAATGATATGCTGCTGCTTTATACAGGGTTTAAGTTGGTTGATGATGAGGAGGAACACATCACACTTGAATCAGGGTCACGGATGCATGCCCAGGCATGAGGGGCATTGTGTGTGTGTGTGTGTGTGTGTGTGTGTGTGTGTGTGTGTGTGCGTGCGTGCGTGCGTGTGTGTGTGTGTGTTGAAGGTGAGTAGGAAGCTACTACAACTCCAAAGCTGGCTGCCACTTTTCAGCTTCCTTTTCTGATGCTCCTACCTTGCCTATTTACCGCATGTGGGGAACACCTAGGTGCTTTATTACAAAGTCTGATGGATTAGCTAGTTACAGTCAAAGTGACTCAATGTTTTCAAGTCTATCTTGGTTGGAAGAGAGCTTCCACCTGAAACTTGCAGCCATAATCTCAGACGAGGAGGATCCTCTCTATTCTCCCGTTCTCCTTTCTCTTGCTCCCTGGTCACCTTTGGATATAATACAAGGTAGTCCTGTTTGATCTAGATTCTTCAGATCCTGAGATGGTCAGAAATTCTAAACCTGTCCAGCAATTCTGGTGGATCCCAAGGCAAATATCTCTGTGTAACTCTAGATACGATGCCTTTCTTCTAGCATCTTCATCTGTTCTCATCTTTGAATCAGAATTCCCTTTTTGCCAGAGGAAAATCTCTGAGATTCGTTAGTCTGTTTTGCGTGTGATGGGAAGTGAGGTGACTTCTTCAAGGTTACAGAGCTAGTTGAGAGCAAGGTGACTAATTCTTAACGCAGTACTCTTTCCACTAAATAGCAACAGGTTTATCTACTTTCCCTATGTATGGCCCCAAACTTCAGTGTCAGAAGCGGGGAGGGGGAAGAAGAACTGACATGTTAAATATCGTGCTAAGGGATTTACACATTATTCCCTCATCGATTTATTTTCCTAGCCTTTGAAATAGGGCCATTGACCGTGATAGCAAAAGAAGGGAACAGATTCAGAGAGGGAAGCATCTTCTTCACAGATGGAGCTAGAGTTTGAAGCAAGGTCCAAAGCTTATTTTTATTTTTTTCCCCAGACAATTTGGCTTCAATCTGCTGCACTTGAGCCTAAGAACTAAACAGCTTTGGGCAGGAGTTGTGCCCCTTGTCTTTTATACTATGCAGAAATTCAAACCTGGGTCTGACTCTACATTTTCTTCTTTATCTTCTATAGTAAGGCCCTTAGGACTGAATTTCTCCACTTAGACACCCCTTTGCTACAATCCTGATTGAGTCTAATGGCTGCCTTTGTTAGCTCCGGGGGAGTGTGTATTTTTCTTAGCCATCTTGATTCTTCCCACAAATGTACAATATAATGTTCTTGACTTATGGGTTAGTTAAGGAATATCTGCTGACTGTGGTAATAATAATTTTAAAATGCAAAGCTTACTAGTGTCAGAGATAGATCTCAAATTATTTTAAGTAGCCTTTTGTACCTTATTGAAAAGACTTCTTGACTTGGAAGCTTGTAGATAATACATTTAATTGCTACTTGGAGTTCCTGCTTATATTACCAGCAGAGGCACTTGGAAAAGATGGTTGTGACTGAAATTGTGGTTTCTCTTCTTTACATATGAAAGTTCTCTCTCCAGTTTCTGAATTACTATTTTCAGTGATGCATTCAATTCTTTTAATATGCATTGATTCTCCCACAGGATGCAGTTCACTATAGGGAAGACGGTCAGTTTGCACGATCTTAATTTGTTTTTGACCTTGGAAGTTAGAGAATTGAAATGCAGAGCTTAAAGCGGCCAGGATGGAGTTTGCCAGGATATGTATTGTCTTTCATTGAAGGAATTTATGTCATGTTTTCGGTCTCTGGGAGCTTGATGTGCTTTGTCTGTGACTGCCAGGGTGTCCCAAAAGGCTTTTGCAATGTCTCTGATTTTTCTCATGTTATCACAGCATTTCATCCATGTGCTACCTCTTCAAGTCCAGTTTCAGCTGCCTCCCTCTTTCATAACTGCGTTTTAAGGAAATCCCAAGTCTTAGCACCTTTGCTTCTTGGTACATAGGACACATGGCTGGGTAATTCCCCAGGGTCAGGCTCTATCTGGTGTCAGGAGAAGACAGCCTAGTGTGCTTTCTTCCCAGCTCTTGCCCAGATGTCTCCAGTGTTTCTCAGCCGACAGCTCTCTGGCTTTTCACTGAATCATTGACCCACTGTGAGCTCTCACGTTATCTCTTCCTCCCAGAGCAGCTGTGGATTGATTTTTTTTCTGGAGAGAAGCTCCTAAGACATAGATAGGGCCAGAAGGGCACTGGGAAAGAGTGCAGTTCATTTTCCCACTTGATTCATCAGGAGTGAGCCAGAGATGAGATTTAAGGAGAGGACAGGGTGGAAAGCAACACTGTTCCTGGACACTCTCTTTAGAATGAGACCTGTTCTTCAGGTAGCTTTTGCAACTTTTCTCAAACTTTCCATAGTGCAGGGAGACACTGTAAGGGGCTATGGATATTCTAGCAAGAAAAGCAAGAGGACTTTCAGTGAGTAAACTTGCTCTGGTGGAAATCAGCTTTAGACTTTTCTCCGTGGAAGTGCCCTTCTAACTCCCTTAGCATACACCTTTTGTCTCCTTCCCTCCACTTTGCTGGCTTTATGTGGTACTTCTTCCTGATTTCTGCCTGACTGGATAACTTACCTTCACCTGACACTGGCTGGATGCTCCCTGTAATGTGTTCTACGATGATTTGCAGCTATGGGCTTTCGTATGCCTCATAGTGACATTATTCTCCAGTTCCCAAGGCTCTAGGAAGCAGAATTTATCTTGGTATGGGGGTTAAATTAAACCTCGATGTGTTGCTACCTTATTTTAAAGATCACAAATACCCCAAGGTATGGCGACAGCTGATCCTCGTGTAGTAATGAGCAGTGTTTCATAGTGTGTAGTTGTAAGTGATTCTTTGGGGGTTTCAGTTCTTCGTTGTATGTAGGCAAACTCTGACCTAGTACAAAATGCCAGGGCTCGCATCCAGCCTAAATTATTATGATGAAAACGGTGGTGGGGCTGGCTAGACCATTTCTCTTTTCAGTCTCATCTCTTGCAGCTGCCCAGTAAATGGTAATAAGCACAAAGGAAAAATATAGGTCCAGTATTACTTCGCCGGAACCCATTTATTTAGTAGAAAAGAGTCTAGAATTAGGTGGTTTTTCTCCTCTTCATTTTTCCTGACAGATTTTTCTCTCCCTGTCATTTTGTAAGATTGATTTCCATCTTTAAAATGTGTTCATGGGGATGAGGGCTTTTCAGGGGAAGCATTACAAATCACCCACAACATCAGGCATCCTGGGAAGAAGCAGACCTGTTTCTACAGTACTCATTTTTCAGAGGGAGAGCAGTGCCACCTGCCATCTTCCTGTATTTCCAATTTTGGATTGTCCTCGTCTGTTTGAAGATGGGGTATGTGAATTCCAGATGAGCTTGAGCTGGCTTTTAAAATTCACATGGTTTGAGGAGAAGGAGCAGTGACAGCTGATTGATGTAGAAATGGCTGAGGAAGCCAGGCTGAATCAGAATCCCCGATTCCAATGAAATCCCCCTCTTGGCTGAGTGCTTTCTTGTCACCACTGAGACCATATTTCAAAGTGATTTCACAGGTGTTAGTTCATTGACTCCTCCCAGCATCTCATGAAAGAGACAGGGTAGGAAAGATGAAGTCCACAGGGCAGAAGAGGAAGCTGAGAGCTTGAATGTTTTTGTGACTTAAATTTGGCCCAAGGCAGGTTAGCAGCAGAACTGGCATAAGAACCCAGTTCTTTCCCTGCTGTACCTGGAGGGTCTAAGGCTGGGGGAAACGGCTTTTGAAGTCTCTAAAAAGTTCCTTAGGTGGTATAGTATCAAGGAACTTGGAAGGGATCAGAAAATTAACCTCAAATTATCTGGATTTTAAAGCATCAATCATTGCACCTTTATATTAAGTTCTTAGCATTGTATTTGGCCTACAGTAGGTACTTAGTGAATATTTATTGAAATAATGAATAAGCTCTCATCTCTAAGTCCCAAGCTCTGAGAACATAGGGCTCTGTGTTAAGCATAGCATATAGAGAGACGAGGAGGCACACATATAGAAGTGCAGCCCAGGAGCTTTGAAGGAAACCTCAGTGGCAACAACAACAAAAACAGTTGCAAAATGAGCCCCAAGTGCCTATATTTCAGCCTCAAAGCTCTTGTTCTTGTGATCCTACAGGTTTTTGATTGACTCAACAGGGACTTTTTTTTTTTTTTTTTTTTTTTTCATCATTTTTTTCCTTTAATATTGTTGACCCCTATCTGGAAAGGAAACTGGCATTTCCCAGCAGACATTTTCTATAGCTTCGATTGTGGCCTATGCCAGCCATGGCCTGAGACATATTACTGCAAGTATTGTATAGGATAAAGTTTTGGGATTTGATTTTCTTTTTGATGTCTCTCAAGTGTTTTTTGCTTTCTCATAGGCTTTTGACTCACTGTTTTCTGACTTGGGATAGATATATTTTAATCGACCATGTGGCTCCTATAGGACTTCCTGATTTGGATCTTCTTGATGACCTCATACTTTGGCCATGACGTCTTCTCACTGAGTATCTGGATTTGCTCTTTGGGCTTTCTGATGCCAGGTCGCATGTTTAGTTTCAGAGTCCTAACTCCATCTGCAAATTTGGCTTCTGGACCTCTCTGGCCTCTGGCCCTATGGCCTGCACCATATTTCATTTTCAGTTTTTTAATATTTTCCTGTCTTTTTTCTGACAACTCTTACTGACCATTGTTCCTGTAGGGGAGAAGTTATTTTGTAAATTTGTAGCAGAAAAAAAAGTATCAAAATACTAACTGTTGAGATTAAAACAAGTGTTTTTGGTCAAACTCCTCAATTTATTGATGAGAAAGCAGGCTCCAAGAGGTTTAGTGATTTGTTTCAATTCAGAGTTAGTGACTGACTCAAGTGTAGAAGTGAGGTCTCTTGACTCCTATTTTAGTGTTTATTCTTTTCTTTTGACTTAAAAGATTATTTTTCATTGACAAATACAATTGTATATATTTATCATGTACAATATAATGTTTTGAAGTATTTATACATTATGGTATAGCCAAATCGAGCTAATTAACACACATATTAACTCACATGCTGACCATTTTTTGTGGTATGAACACCTAAAATTTGCTGTCCTGGCAATTTTCAAGAATATACTACATTGTGATTAACTACAGTCACCATGTCGTGCAGGAGTAATTGCCTTTACCCAACTAAAATCAGGTATTTGTTAATCAGCATCTCCTGGTGTTTTATTTCCCCACTGTATCCCCATGGTGTCACCTATTTTCCTTTTTTTCATTAGATTTTTTCACTTTTAATTTTTGTGTGTATGTAGTAGGTGTGTATTTATGGGTACTGGAGATATTTTGATACAGGCACGCAATGTGTAATAATCACATCAGGGTAAATGGGGTATCTGTCTTCTCAAGCATTTTCCCTTTGTGTTAAAAATAATCCAGTTATATGCTTTAGTTATTTTAAAATGTACAATAAATTATTGTTGACTGAAGTTCCTCTACTGTGCTATCAAATAGTAGATCTCTCTCTCTTTTTTTTTTTTTTTTTTGAGATAGAGTCTTGCTGTGTCACCCAGGCTAGAGTGCAGTGGCGTGATTTCAGCTCACTGCAAACTCTGCCTCCCAGGCTCAAGTGATTCTCTTGCCTCAGCCTCCCAAAGTGCTGAGATTACAGGTGTGAGCCACTGTGCCTGGCCTCAAATACTAGATCTTACTCATTCCATCTAACTATATTTTTGTACCCATTAACTATCCCCAACCCCTACTACCCTTCCCAGCCTCTAGGAACCATCCTTCTATTCTCTAGCTCTGTGAGTTCTATTGCTTTAATTTTTAGCTCCTATAAATGAGTGAGAGCATGTAAGTTTGTTTTTCTTTGCCCTATAAAATGTCCTCCAATTCCATTAGTATTGTTGTAAATGACAGAATCTACTTTTTTTAATGGCTGAATAGTGCTCCATTGTGTATATGCAACACATTTTCTTTACTCATTCATCTGTTTATGGACACTTAGCTGGTTTCCAAATCTTGTCTGTTGTGAATAATGCTGCAATAAACATGAGAATGTAGATATCTCTTAAACATACTGATTTGCTTTCTTTTGGGTATATACCTAGCAGTGGGATTGCTGGATCATATAGTAGTTCTATATTTAGTTTTTTGAGAAACCTCCATACTGTTCTCCATAGTGGCTGTACTAATTTACATTCCCAGAAACAGTATATGAGAGTTTCCTTTTGTCCACATCCTCACCAGCATTTGTTATTCCCTGTCTGTTGGATATAATCCTTTAACTGGGGTGAGATTATATCTCATTGTAGTTTTGATTTGCATTTCTCTGATGATCAGTGATGCTGAGCACCTTTTCATATACCTGTTTGCCATTTGTTGTATGTCTTCTTTTGAGAAATGTCTACTCAAATTTTTGGCCCACTTTTTAATTGAATTATTAGCTTTTTCTCCTGTTGAATTATTTGAGCTCCTTATATATTCTTGTTGTTAATCCCTTGTCAATTATTTTTCTTACATTAATAAAAATATCTGAGCTCCACTGACAGGAAAAGGGCCAGTTGAAACGTCTTTCCTAATGGAATGAATACACTTTCTTCTCTGTCTCTTGTTCTTTTTCATTCATATTTAAGCTCCTAAAAATGGAGAGGAATTTCCATTTTAAAAATACAAGTGCTTTTATTGCCTAATACTTCTAGTTTCCCAAGGGCCAAGCCATGGGCCATTAGCAAAAGCATTATAGTCGGTTTCCACAGAGAAGCATAAGGTGATTTCCATGGTAACCATGATCAAAATGGAAATGGCAGATCGTATTGCATCTGGGAACTAATTGTTGGCTAAAGAGGACCACAGATACAATGATCTTTGTGGGACCCATGGTCTCAGAATGGTGACGCTGGATGCCAGCCAAAGTTTCTAAGTGAATGAGCTTGAACAAACTTGATTTGTTAAGCTGTACAGATGAGAATCAGAATTGGGCCAGATTTGAGATTTGACCCGTATTTTGTGTAGGAACTAGGCCAGGTTTGGTGTTGTAGATGATATGAAGGCTTCTTTGGTGGCTAAGGAATAAAACTCTACCTGGGAGTACCTGACCTGGGCAGGCTAGATGCCGTTTACTGCTGTCTGTTCTGTAAGTCGCACGTGCCCTCTTGGGTTCTATCTCAGAGCAGAGCCCACACTATGACCTCCATGTGGCCCTCTCATCTTGCTGTAGGGACAGCTAAGTCTCAGGCATAACTGGAGGTGAAGGTCACACCAAGGGGTGATGGTCTTGTGGATGCTGCCATGGGCCTAGTTCACCTCAGAAAGTCTCCATTTCTTCCAGGTAATTATTGCAAACCCAGAAATTCCAGGCCAGGGGTGCAGGGCGCTGAAATAAGAGAAGCAGCAGTGGTTTTGGACAATGTCAGATGCGTGACCATGTTGCCTTGGTTGGTTTCTGCTCCAGGTGCTCCTGTGCCATTTCTCTGCCCACCTTCCTGTATTCACCATCCTGTTTCCCCAACTGCTGTAGTTTCTCACATTCTACTTCCTTTCCTCTCTGTCAGGAAAGGAGGCTGACATTTTACAGCAGGCATTTCCAAAGTTTCAGTGGCTTATGACACACATGGCCTGACTCACACACCTTAAGTGTGTTATAGGAGGAGTTGTAGAAATGGCTGCAATGGTTTAGGGTTAGAAAAAAGGAAATTCTGGCCCTGGATTACAATGATGAAATACTTTTCTTCAGCATTAAGCACTCAACACACCTTCACTGTGGCTTACAATGAGCCAGGACACAAAGACAAATGATGGACAGTTTCCCGGAGCAGGTGGTACCTGAGCTATATCTTAAAGGATGAGTGAGCCGAGGAAAGAGCAGAGAGAGTTTCAGCCAGCAGGGTCAGTAGGAACAATACTGTGGAGGAAAGAAGGAGCAGGCTACACAGGGATGTCACAAGTATTTGGCTTGCTAGAGCATAGAATGAAGCAAAGCAGGAGATTGAGGTAGGAGTACAGGAGTCCTTTCTTATCATGTACTAGCTGAACTATTTGTTCTTTTATTATTGCTGTTTGAGGGACATTAATGAAAGCTACATTTTATAATCTATGTTAAGGGAGCTACAGATATTACAAAGCAATGGATAATTTTCAACTCACTTAACTCTGGCCAGGGAAGGCAGCCAGGAGAGACCATAGGGTGTAAAGCTTGCTTGTTCCCCTTTTGTCAGAGGACCCGCTTGAAGGACGTGAGGCTCTGTCTGTAACATGTTTTTCAATCTTGTCAATGTCAGCTCCTTTTCTGTTCCTCTGGGGCTCCCCTGAGGGCCCCATCTTCCTCCCTCCAGCTGCCTATGCTGTGGAGTGGGTGGGAAGGCTTTAGGCTGGGAATAGGCTCTAGATGTGCCCCTAATTTTGTTGAATCATGTGACCTCAGAGAATTCACTTCATGTCTCTGAGCTTTAGTTTCTTTATTTGTAAAATGAAGATATCTGTACTTTGTGAAATCCTACTGGGGGACTTTGCTCTACTGTGAATGACCGTAGCTCCAGAGATGGTGCCAGCTAGGGCTTTCCTGAATTGTGTTTTTATTTCAGATTTTAAAAATTCAGGGTACTAGTGAAGCTATGTTGTCCTTCTTAGTTCATATTTTGAAGTCTTCTTTAAAGTTTGGATATATTTTGGTATCATTTCAGATAAAGAAAAAAAATTGTTGCTTTTTCCTCAGCCCATCCCTCTTTCTTCATAGTAAACCTAATTGGAATCTATATTAACCACGTCTTCTGGTCTGGGTATAGAGGGTACAAAAAGGAGATTTTTACAAGGAAATAGGTTAGTATAAAATGGAACGTTGTCCTGAAGACATTCGCAAGGTGAAAGACACTCGCAAGGTCAAAGACACATGATCTCTTAGAGGTTGTGAGTGAGCCGTTCAGTATATTAATAATATAGTAGCCACCATTGATCAGACATAGTGTTCTGTTATGTACATTGTCTCTAACCTTTATACAAACCTTGCAAGGTAGTTTTATTTTCCTCATTTTGCAGGTGAGAAAACTGTGGCTTGGAGAGAAGTTCAGTAACGTGCCCACAGTCGCAAAGCTAGGGCATGAGAAGTTGGAAAGCGAACTGGATCTGTCAGGGAAGCTGGTTCTCCTTTCTTGGCTGCCCTGCCCCATCCACTAGAGAAGTCTTATTGTGCCTGACATGAACTAGACACTCTCACCTGCCTCTGAATTCTAGGGAGTGACTAAGAAACTGAGGAGTGTAGAAGCTCCATCTTCATCTGGGAGATGGAGTTGCAGTGATTTTTAAATAAGGTTAAAGGACACAGTCTCTATGGTCAGGGGCAGGTGATTGTCTGTTATGGGGCTATTAGCCCAATTTTTGCACTTTGCGTAACATGCAGCTGACTCACTTTGGGTGGTGGATACTTATTTTTTTCTATGCTAAGCATCTGCTGCTTTGGGGAATGGCAACTTCCAATGGCCATATTCTTTGATGAACTCATCCCTTTGACCTTTGTTTGCTAATACAAGGTTGGGTACCTGAGCCTTGCTGAGCCAATCAAAGCAGCCTGCCCTCTCACCCACAGTTGAATGACCTATCTTTGGGATCTGACTGAGCCTGGGCCACAAGTTTTCTTTTCCACTGTCTTAATTGGGATCAGAGAAGGTAGGTCAGTCTCTGAGGGTTGGAGCTTTTTAAAATCTACGAGTCTGGGGCTGATGTTGCCTATCATTCCTCCACCCTGGTCCACACTGACAGAGGAGAATGATGCGGGGGCACAGAGATGCAGATGCAAAAGAGTGGGTGGGATCCTGATTGTGCCTGTATTGCTAGTCTGAATTGCCGATGAGGTCCAAATATTCCTGGCTTAAATTCTATGAGATACCTCAGTATACTTTTTTTGCCTAAACATTTTGGACTGAAACTTTGTCACTTGTAATCAAAGTAGCCCTCAATAGCTCACTTTGTAACTTTATTTTCTGAACTGACCTAATGACTGTGGGTGAACTGGGCTCCAGAGAAGGTGTTCAGGTGTTTAGAGCACTGTGCTGATGAAACCAAGGGTTTGCACCTCAGTGAGATGCTCTGTTCCACCTTGGCTAATTTCACTGTTTCTCAGCTCAGTGTTATACAAATGGTTGGTTTTGTTCTTCTGACAAATTTTAGCTTTGGGCCTATCCCTTTAAAAGGTAGAGAGGATCTGGTAGCAGCTGGAACATTTTGTGACCAGAACTCCAAATCTTCAACCCATAAAATAACAGTGTTCTTCATAAATCTCTGCACCGATAAGAAAAATGCTCTGTGCTTCTTGCTCCAGTTTTGCTTCTTGCCCCACCTTCTGTTTATTTCCCTATCTGCATTTGTTTTCTGAATTCCAAGACTGACCTCCACCGATAGCGCTCAGCCAGCTCCATCTACACTGTGATTGTGATGCATTGGTAGTTTCTGTCACCTGAAGTCCCACTTTTTCGTCTCGTTCCATCCTCCGTTTCTGAGCCTTGGGTCAACTGGGGCCTTGTTTGAGTTAGGACTCAGCTTTGTGTGCCTTCAGTAATAAGAGATACATTATTTAAAAGGATTTAAAAGAATATGGTTGGATCAGTTAAAATTCATTATCACTACTTTTGACTGTAGGTCAGTAACATCATTTTTCTTAAAAAGAGCAGCTTCCATATTCATGTTTGGATGAGTTCAACTTGCTACAAATTCTTCTAGAAAGAAAATTGAGATGCCAAGGAAAGACGAGGGCTTTCTTCCCCCCTCAGTTTTCTAGTAACACATAGAACTTCTCTGTCAAATCATATTACACAAAACATATTTTCATATTTGTTCTTATTTTTTATTACTTTTTATTATACCTTAAGTTCTGGCGTACATGTGCAGAACGTGCAGGTTTGTTACATAGGTATACACATGCCATGGTGGTTTGCTGCATCCATCACCCATCATCATCTACATTAGGTATTTCTCCAAATGCTATCCCTCCCCTAGCAATCTCTAGCTTTCTCTCTGGTCTTATGATTTCCCATGGCATGTCTTATTTTTCAGTTACATTGTTCTTTGGAGAATGGGGAACCTCCACACCATTGCTTGTACTGTTTTTTTCACCCGGCACTGTATTTACATATACTTACTGCTCTCTATATCTTTCTAGAAGTTGTTCAAAGTTCGAGGTTGCCTCCCCTATGATGTCTTCCCTGACTCCCATAGACAGAAGTCCTTCCTCAGAACTTCCATTATGCTGCGTATCCCTCTGTTATCATTAATTGCATCTTACCATTTATATAGATGGGACGATACTGTATGTGACGTCTGTGACTTGCTTTTTTTCCTCACTATTCTGTTTCTGACATTTATCCACATTCATGCATGTAGCTGTAGTTCATTTGCACCACTGCTGTAGAGCATTAGATAGTATTCATTTGCCACAATTTATCTGTTTCCTTGGTGATGAGCATGTGAATTGTTTTCATTTTGTTGCTCTTGACACTCAGTACTGCTCTGTCTCCCAGTGTACATTTGCAAGTGTACGTAGGATACATATCAAAACGTGGAATCATGGTCCATACGGTCTGTACATTTTCAGATTTAAGAGTAATTTAAAATTATTTTGCAGATAAGGTTCAATTATAGTCTCACCTATCCATGTGTGAGGGTTCTCATTGTCCTGTATCCTCACCAAAAGTTGGTACTGTCAAAGTTGAATTTTTGTGTTTTTAATAATGTGAAATCAGTTTTATTGCAGTTAAAATTACATTTCTCTGATTTTGATAAGATTGACAACTTTTTCACATAGCTATGGTCAGTTTGTTCTTATGTAACATTACAGGACAGACTATTTTTCAATAGAGCTGTGACTTTCCCATTGAGAGGTAGGAGATTATGAGAGATTACTGATATGAATACTTGGACAGTTACATTTGTTGCAACTTCTGTTTTCCCTAGTTTGTTGGTTTTTGTAAATTTTGGTTTTTAAACAGCATCTTTTGCCTAATAGAAATGTCACATTTTTACATTTTACATGTATTAACTGATGCCTGATGTTTCTCTAAAATGTGTGAAACGAAGCTGTATCCTGATCACCTTAGGCACATGTTACCAGGATCTCCCTGAGGGCTCATATTTGGCTTACAATAAATCTCTTCAAAATAAGAAAACAAAGGAGTTGCATTTTAATATAGTGAATTATACCATTTGTTTTCTTTGTTACTTTTATGTTTTGCCTGTTTGTAGAGATACTCTGTTGCTAAAACTTTAGAAGTTTTGCATTTCACAGTTAGCTTTATAATCTACCTGAAAGTGAATTTTGAAAAGTCAAATTTAACTTTTTTATATGGACAACCAGTTGTGACAATGACAACGCCAACTTTTAAATAGATCCTTCTTTCCCACTAACCTGGAAGGCCACCTCTGGCATGTTAAGTTGCTAGGTGCGAATGGCCCTCTCTCTGAGCTTTCTGGCTAGTTTGTTGGTCTGTTTGTCCATTCTTGTCCCAGTGACACACTGATTCTATGACAATGGCTTTGTAATATGTTCTGGTGTTTTTTTAGGGTGAGATTTCCTCCATGTCCCTTCTCAGGGTTGTATTGAACTTTTGTTTCTGTATCTATATGTTTTAAGTTCAAATTGCTCATATTGACAGAACAAAATAAAACTATCATTAGCATATTGATTGGAATTATATTGAAGCTACAGGTCTGTTTGGAAAAATTGATATCTTAAGGTAGTTTTCTTGTTTATGCATATATCTCTCTATTTAGACCCTTTTTAGTGCCTTTTTCAATACTGTTTAATAGTTTTTGTTATAAAGGTTCTTATTTTTTGTTATCTTTAATCCTGGGTGACTGCTTTTGTTGCTATAATAAAGATTATTTTAAAATCAGTTTTTCTCTTTTGATGTACATTGGTTTTAGATTAGTTTAACTTAGTATAACCTCTTATCAATTCTAATTATTTATAGTTGCTTTTGTATTTTCTTTGTAGAGAGCATTCTTTTGTAAACAATCTATTGATTCTTGCATTCAACAGACACTTATTGGGCATCCACAATGTGATGGCCGTTTTCTAGGCGATATTATAGGGAGTTAACAAAACAAAATTCTCTGTCCTCAGTAGCTTATGAAGACTTTTTTCCCCGATCCCTGGGCCTTTGGGGAGAGAAGAGTTAGCAGCTAGTTTGTAAGCCATCCTCTGTATCCTGGGGATGAGAGGAAAAGAACCAAAAAGAATGAAATGGCCTGGTGAAATCTCCTCCTAATCATAATGGAGAGTCTTTACACACGGAATGCTTTTAGTAGGGTACACCTGGTCCCTGGAGTTTGCTTATGGCAAGCAAACTTGTTGTTTATACATTTGTGAGGCATGGCCTACTGGAAAATGACAGGATCAGTTACATAATTTCTGATGTACACAATGGAGATATGTCATGATAGGGATTGCTCCCCTGTGTGTAAGTGATGTCTGCCCTGCCTCATCAGAGAACTCTTTAAATCTGAATCCCTGATGTAAGGAGTCCAGATTTAAGAAGCAAGGAAAGAGCTGGGGAGTTGCAACAGCAGTATCAGACTTCTCCACGATTTACCTGCTTTTTGTGATTCCCTTTATCTTTGGAATTGCTAATAAAGTTTTATGATACGTGACATCTCTGATCCTTGTGAGACTGATTTGACCAACTCTCACTCTGTGTCATCACTGTGGCTAGCCATATGTATGTTGCTCTTCATTTTATATATACTATGCCTAATGTTTCTTCATTTAAAATGTTTTCTGTGTTTTAGCAGGTATTTTTTAGCAGGTATTCTTTAGCGGGCTACAAAAATTTCCATCTATTTTTTTACACTTAAGAAAGGTTATTAAATTTTTAAATTTTTTCTCCATCTATTGAGTTAATTAAGTGATTTAAAAAACTATGCTGATGTGGTGAATTGTATTGTCAGGTGTTAAACAAACTTAGATTCCTTTTTTGTATTTGAGTCAGGGTCTCGCTCTGTCACCCAAGCTAAAGTACAGTGGTCCAATCATGGTTCACAGCACCTCAGAGTCCTGGGCTCAAGTGGTCCTCCTGCCTCAACCTCTTGAGTAGCTGGGACTTACAGTTGAAGGCAGTCATGGCTGGGAAAACATATATATTTGTAATTTTTGTAGAGATGGGGTCTTGCCATGTTGTTCAGGCTGGTCTTAAACTCTGGCTAAATTTTTTTTTAAACTTTTTTTGTAGAGATAGGGTCTCATCATATTGCCCAGGCTGGTCTTGAATTCCTGGCCTCAAGTGACCCTCCTGCCTTGACCTTCCAAAGTACTGGGATTACAGGAGTGAGCGATGGTGTCCTGACTGCATTCTTTGAATAGACTTAAAGTGGTCATGATGTATGTCTTCTATATACGTTGTTGGTTTTAGTTTGTAGTATTTTAAAAATTATGTTTAAGAGGGAGATTGACCTTTTCTTGTAAGTACTTTCCTTTCCTAATTTTGATGACAAGATTACATATTTTTATATGTGTATTAGTGAGTATTCCTTGTTTATATTTCCTAGAAGTTTTTTAAAAAATTGAAATTATGTATTTTTTCCTTTCTTTGTGGAAGATGTTTACTACTCATTTAATTTTTTTTAATGATTACAGAATTATTCAGGCTTCCTATTTGTTCATGAGTCACTTAGGGTAAATTTCTTTTTTCCCTAGCAATTTGTCAATTTTATATGTTTTAAACATCATTGGCTAAAGATACTGTCTTTTCCATTTTCTTCTCTGTCTGTAACATGATCCCTTTCATTTTTGATATTGCATATTTGTGCTTTCACTCTTTTTATATTGATTGATCTGCCCAAAGATTTAATATTAACGTTCTCAAAAAAGTATCTTTTGGATTTGTGAGTACTCTATACTGAAGTTTTGTTTTCTGTATTTCTTTCTGCTCTGTTTATTTTCTTTGGGCTTTTTCTCATTGTATCTTTTTAAAAGACATGGATGTTTATCAGAAATACAATATTTTAAAGAACTTAAGTTTCTATGACACTCCAAAGAGATACTTCAGAAATCACCAGGTCATATGCCTATAGAAAGTCTCATCTGGAAAAATTGCAGTGTTTAAAAATATTTTTCCTAAGTTAGTCAACTTTAATTTTTCAGTGTTTCTCTTCTTCCATAAGCATACAGATTTATGAATGTTCTCAAATTATTATTTTAGCATTCCACAAGTTTTAATATGTATAATTATTTAATTCTAAGTACATTATAATTTTCATAATTTTTTCTTATTTGACTCACATATTAGAAATACTTTAATTTTTTATGATAGCCGCTTAAATTATTTTATTATTGAATTCTAATTTAATTGTGGTCAGGGAATAGGCTCTATGACACACTGGTAATTAGAAATTTATTGAGACTTATGGCGTAATATCAACACAATTTTTGTAAATGTTCTATGGATCTTGAGGATATATTGTATTTCTTATTGTTGAATGCATGGTCTATAAATACCCATGAAATCAAGCTTCAATTTTTGTCTGTTTGACTAGTAAAAATTGATAGGGGGATGCTGAAACCTTCTATTATGATAGTAGGTTTATACATCCCTTGACCTTATTAACTTTCATTTGATATCTTTTAGGGTTAAAAATAACCCCTAAAAGGATGCAGATGATCCTTGATTATTGAAAATTTTTATTAAGCAACGATTCTCTTTACATATGCTTTATATCTCAAAATTTAATTCACTGATATTATTAGTGAATATTAGCAAATTCACTTTTTGATTTGTATTTGACCAGTATGTCTTTTTTATTTTTATATTTTTAGTGTTTCCATGTTTGTGTATTTTAGATCTGTCTCTCAGAAATAACATTCATCTGATTTAAGAAAATTCTATGTGACAGTCTTTTAATTAATGAGTTAAATTTGTACTTGCTATGATGACTGATCTATTTGCACTTACCTTACTGCATTAGTATGTACTTTCTGTTTGTTCCTGGTGATCTGTGCTTCTTAATGTCACGTTTCTGACCTGCTGTTTCTTCTTCTTTCCCATCCCTATACCTTTTAGGAATATACATACCATTTGTCTTCTTTTACAGGTTTTCCTTGTGGACTTAAAATCTAAAATTAATTAGTGTCTGAACTCCTTTTTGAATAATTCAAGAGTTTTTAATTCTTTTGTCTCTGATCATCCTCCTCTGGGCTTACATGCTGCTGCTATTCATAATTTCATTTTTCTCTTTAGGAAAAATCTCTCAAAATTAAGAATTACTATTTTATACAGTCAGGTTTTTCAGGTTTCTCTAAATCTTTACTCATTCCTTTGCTTTCCATTCTTTATTGTAGCTCAGATCTTTTTGAATGTTTTTCTTTCATCTTGAGGTTTATCATTTAGAAGGTAATGTTTTGAGAGCATGTTAGTGAGAAGCTATTACAGTTTATGTTTATCTATAATGTGTTTATTTTATCCTTGTTCTTGAAAGATCTGAGTATATAATTGTAGGATTATGGTTACTTTCACTCAACAAGTTGATATCTTTGGGAGATTTGATATCAGTCTAACTTTGATTCCTTTTAAAATTATCTCGGCTTTTGTTTCATTGCGGGTGTTTTTAAGACCATCTTTCAGTCTTTCATATTCAGCAATTTTATTTTGACATTTCTTTATTATTCCATCTGAAATTCATCAGAATTCTGAATCTAAAAAGGGACTTATTTCATATTCTGAAAGTTCCTTAGTGATTTTCTCCTCAAATATTAGATCTCCTCCATTCTTCCTACTAGCTCATTTCTGGACCATCAGTAAAATCAATGTTAGGCTCTCTAATTTTATCCTCGATGTCTTAATTCCCTTTTCTTGTTTTTTAAATCTTCTTATAATTTGTCCTTAATTAGGGATACATTTAAAAATGCATTTTTCAATGTAATAATTATCTTTTTACCTTACATCTAATTAGAATCAAAATCTAATTTTAGACTTTAAGCTTATCTGTTTCTATATCCCAGTTATAATGTTTTACATTTCAATAGGTTTTTTTATTTCTAAAAGTCCTATTATGCTCTATTTAAAAGTTCGTTATTTTGAGTAGTCTTATTCTTCGTAACGTTTAAATTCCGTTTTTGATTTCTTCAAACATTTTGCACAGAGTTATTTTATATTCTGAATCAGATAATGGCAAAATCTGAAGTTCTTGGGAAAGTGGTGCAAAAACAATTTTGTTTTTTCTTCCTCAGACTCTTCCTCATGGTGTATTATTCCTTCATTTGAATCACACTTTTTATTTTGAGCTCATTATTGTGTGTGCATGTGTCTGTCTTCCTTAGAAGCTGTGCATGTTAATCTACTTTAATGTATATGAATTAGAAAGAAAAATATCAAATCCCTTGAAGCAGTTCATGTTATAAATCCATTTTACACTTTCACTTTTACACTTTCTTTTTTCTTATTCTTTCAATCTTGATGCTTATATTTTCATATTTCATTTAAAAAACGTTGGGGCCTTCCCTTATATTACTAGATGATTTCTGGTTGTTGCAGCCCTTGGGAAATTTGTCCATTCATGCTGCTGGGTTCAATACAACACTCTGAGAGAAGTTTATTCTACCAAAGACAATGACTGATTGGACTTTAAAAATAATAACTTCTATAAATACAGCATAATATCTGGCAGCCATGTTTCTAGCTGATTAAATGAACTTTAGCCCTACAAAAGATTCATAATTATGAGGCAATAAACACGTAAATTGCCCTTTCAGTCATAAAACTAAAGGTTCTATAGGTTGTAAGTTAGTCCTGAGTTTTTGTGTTAAGATTGCATTAATGCTGTTTATTAGAATTTACTTTCTCAATCCCAACAAGTCACCTTAAAATCTATGGTGTATGGCAGATCCTGAGTGCCCACATGGAAAGCAAAGACTCAAACGTTAGAGACCTAAATTGACATCAAGATTGAGATAGATGTGAGTCGGTTCAACTTAGGAGTTATTGCTGGTCCAAGGAGTGCAAGGAAGAGGCCATTTATGATTCTTCCAAGGAACATTCAGAGTTCCAGGATATTCTCTTGGACATCTGGAAACCTGCATTATTTTATCTGAGCATGACTGAAAATTTGGCAAATTTTTTCATACTTATCTTAGGTTAGACATATGTCTACAAGATAAGACTGGTTTTTGGTAAGCTCTCATCACTCTTATTTCTTTCTTTAAAGTTCAGATTCCTGATGTATTTTTGTTGGAAGATGTGGTCATGGTTGCACGTGGGTTGAGAGCTCACAATGGTTCAGTAACTAAGATTTTGCTCTAATATTGGTCTCCCTTGCAGACGTTGAAAGTCCAATATGCTATCATCCATGACAGTTCATGGGAAAGTTCACATGATAATGGTTCAATTTTTCCATTTGTAAATGGGCCATTTCACTAATAGAACAATTGAGAAATGTTTGAAAATATAAATAGTTGTTGTTTCGGAGAACAATCTTATCTCTCCAACACAGTAATATTTCTTCTTTATGTAGCTAAATCTCTCTAACACGAGGGTCACACAAAAGCTACAGAGACTTCGCCTAGAAGGTCTCAATGGCCTTAGAGACTTAGGTATTTCTTTTCTTTTTTTGCATTTTTTTATATACTGTATTTTATTTTTTTAAAATTTACTTTCTTTAAATTTTTTTACTTTTTATTTCAATAGGTTTTTGAGGAACAGGTGATATTTTGGTTAAACAAATTCTTCACTGGTAACTTCTGAGATTTTGGTGCACCTAACACATGCACTATACCCCATATGTAGTCTTTCATCCCTCGACACCCCATCTCTATCTGAGTTCCCAAAGTCCAATGTATAATTCTTAGGCCTTTGTGTCCTCATAGCTTAGCTCCTACATATGGGTGAGAACATAAGATGTTTGGTGTTCCATTCTTGAGTTACTTCACTTAGAATACTGGTCTCCGATTTTATCTAGGTTGCAGGAAATGCCATTATTTCTTTCCTTTATATGGCTGATGCCATGGTGTGTGTGTGTGTGTGTGTGTGTGTGTGTGTGTGTACATTTCTTTCCTTAAATATATATATATATAT
>NW_022436956.1:25888254-25948785 GCF_009761245.1 Sapajus apella | reverse complement strand
ATTTGGGCTGGTTCCATATTTTTGCAATTACCAATTGTGCTGCTATAATCATGTGTGTACAAGTATCTTTTTTATACAATGACTTCTTTTCCTCTGGGTAGATACTTAGTAATGGGATTGCTGGATCACATGGTAGATCCACTTTTAATTCTTTAAGAAATCTCCACATTGTTTTCCATAGTGGTTGTACTAGTCTACATTCCCATGAACAGTGTAAAACTGTTACCTTTTCATCGCAACCATGCCAACATCTACTATCGGATTTTTTGATTATGGCCATTCTTGCAGGAATGAGGTGGTATTGCATTGTGGTTGATTTCCATTTCCCTAATAGTTAGTGATATTGAGCATTTTCCCACATGCTTATTGGCCATTTGTATATCTCCTTTTGAGACTTCTCTATTCATGTCCTTAGCCATATTTTTGATGAGATCTTTTTTTTTCCCCTTGATTTGTTTCAGTTCTTTGTAGATTCTGGATGTTAGTCCTCTGCTGGATGTTTAGATTGTGAAGATTTTTTTCCCACTCTGTGTCGTCTGTTCATTCTGCTGATAATTTCTTTTGCTGTGCTGAAGCTTTTTAGTTTAAGTCCCATCTATTTATCTTTGTTTTTGTTGCATTTGCTTTTGGGTTCTTGGTCATGAAGTCTTTACCTAAGCTAACATCTAGAAGGAATTTTCCAATGTTTTCTTCCAGAATCTTTATGGTTTTAGGTCTTAGGTTGATGTCTTTGATCCATCTTGAGTTGATTTTTGTATAAGGTGAGAAAGCATCCAGTTTCATTGTTTACCATGTGGCTTGGAAATTATCCCAGCACAATTTATTGAATAGTGTGTCCTTTTACCACTTTGTTTTTGTTTGGTTTGTGGAAGATCAGTTGTCTGTATTTGGCTTTATTTCTGGGTTCTCTATCCTGTTTCATTGGTCTATGCACCTATTTTTTTTTTTTTTACCAGTACTATGATGTTTTGGTGACTGTGGTCTTATAGTATAGTTTGAAGTCAAGTAATGTGATGCCTCCAGATTTGTTCTTTTTGCTTAGTCTTGCTTTGGCTATGTGGGCTGCTTTTTGGTTCCATATGAATTTTAGGATTATTTTTCTAGTCTGTAAAGAATGATGGTGGTATCTTGATGGGAATTACATTGAATTTGTAGACTACTTTTGGCAGTGTGGTCATTTTCATAATATTGATTCTACCCATCCCTGAGCATGAGATGTGTTTCCATTTGTTTGTGTCTTCTACAATTTCTTTGAGCAGTGTCTTGTAGAGGTATTTCACCTCTTTGGTTAGGTATATTCCTAAGTGTTTTTCTTTCTGGCTATTTTAAAAGGGGTTGAATTTTTGATTTGATTCTCAGCTTGGTCACTGTTGGTGTATAGCAGAGCTACTGATTTGCATACATTAATTTTCTTTTTGTTGTTGTTAAACCCACAGAAACGGGTCTATGTGTCATAGATATTCAGCAAATATTTGTTGAATGGATAAGTAAATAAAGACATGGCTGTGGGACCTAAAGTTGACCTCTGACTTCTTACTTCCCAAGGCCATCTATGTGAAATATCAAAAGAAGCAGATAGTTTCAAGGTTTTAAGAAACAATCCTCTTGTGAATACAGCGTGACCTCTGTTCATAACGAATATTCTATCTGGATCTATATATAGAGCTAATGAGTGAAGCTTATACCAGGAATGGCTATATATAGATTTATCATGATCCAGAGAGCAAGGGAGATTGAAACAGAGCTCCTAATGACTTTTGAAAGATGCTATCATTTTCTACATTTTAATTACTCTAATAAAATCATTTTGAAAGAGAAACACTTTACAAGACTGTTTCCTAAACACTCCACTTTAAGTACCACACTTCCATCTGAAGATAGATTGGTTTTCATTTTTGTTTAATATCTTAACCTCAAGGGCAAAATCTGCTAGACTTCTCACTAGTGCTGCTTCCTCACAAGCTGCTGCCAAATGGAAGGTGACTGATTAGAAATCAAACTTTCGGACAACTGTAGTACAAACGTAATAGCTTCCCCAACTGTCATTATTTCAAGCTACTATTAAGAAGAAGAAAAAAAAAACCCAGATGTATTAGTGACATTTTCATTATGAAAGATCAAAATTGGATTCTTGCTGTTTGGTTCCCACTGTAATTAGTCTTTCCTTTATAAAACATCATTGCCGTATTATTCTTTCTGCCACATTTTAAGAGCAAATTATGCATCACTTTTAGCATTTCATTCACCTCTTATCTACCAAAATGTGGTGCTGAGTAAGAAATGGACATTTGTTCAGGATGTGTAATATTCCAGAATGCCAAGTCTGTAGAAAGAAGACAAATGGGAGCACAAAGAGAGAAACCACAACAGAACCATTTCAGGTTTATCATGCTCAAATGTAACACTACGCACATACACATCCATTTTAGAGTGGAGAACAGTGGATAGCTCACACACCCATCTAGCTAAAAGGTCAGAAAAGAATCTTTTTCTCTTTGTTTACTGCCAAATGTATAGGAACTTTACTGTCCTGGGAGTTCCCAGGCAATATTCAGAATTAAAAAAAAAAAAAAAAAGATAGAGGAGAGAGCTGGCAAGGATATTTCCTGGCTTTTTAATATTTGCCTTTGCCACATTTCCCTGAATTGAGTGTTGGTAGGTGAGTAGCTAATCTTTGGGAAATCATCAGTGGCTGAGATGAAAAGTGAGCAGGGCTAGTGGATATTTGTTGTGGGTTGAATGTGTCCCCCCAAAAGACATGTTAAAGTCCTACCTAGCCCCCAGCACCTATCAATGTGACCTAATTTGGAAAGAGTCTTTGGAGATATAATCAGTTAATATGACATCATCCTAGGTAACGGTGGACCTTAATCCATTGATTGGTGACCTTTTATGATGAGGAAACTCCGGACACAGACACACACAGTGGAGAAGGCCATGTGAAGATGGAGGTAGAGATGGTAGCGATGTAATTACAAGCCTAGGAACTTGAAGGGCTGCAGACACAACCACCAGAATATGGGAGGTAGTGCCCCCAAAATAGCAACCACCTCTGTAGACACCCTGGTTTCAGACTTTTCAGCCCCAGAACTGTGAGAAAATCAATGTTTGTCTGTTTTTTTTTTTTTTTTCTAATTTTAAGTTCCGAGGTACATGTACAGGATGTGCAGGTTTGTTACATGGGTAAACATGTACCAAGGTGATTTGCTGCACCTATCAACCCCATCACCTAGGTATTAAGCACAGCATGCATTAGCTATTTTTCCTGATGTGCTCCACTCACCCTGCCCCTAATAGGCCCCAGTGTGCGTTGTTTCCCTCCCTGTGTACATGTGTTCTCATTGTTCAGTTTTCACTTGTTTTTTTCATTTTTTAAAATTATTTTTATCATACTTCAAGTTCTGAGGTATATGTGCAGATTGTGCAGGATTGTTACACAGGTATACACATGCCATGATGGTTTGCTGCATCCATCCCCCGTCATCTACGTTAGGTATTTTTCCTAATGTTATCCCTCCTCAATCCCCTGTTATCCCTCCCCTTCCCTTCCCACCCCCCAAACAGTCCTCAGTGTGTGATGTTTCCCTCCCTGTGTCCATGTGTTTTCATTGTTCAATACCCAGTTACGAGTAAGAACATGTGTGTTTGGTTTTCTGTTCTTGTGTCAGTTTGCTGAGAATGATGGTTTCCAGCTCCCTCGATGTCCCTGCAAAGGACATGAGCTTATCCTTTTTTATGCCTGTATAGTATTCCATGGTATATATATGCCACATTTTCTTTATCCAGTCCATCATTGATGGGCATTTGGGTTGGTTCCAAGTCTTTGCTATCCTAAACAGTGCAGCAATGAACATATGTGTGCATTTGTCTTTATAATAGAACAATTTATAATCCTTTGGGTATATTACCCAGTAATGGGATTGCTGAGCCAAATGGTATTTCTAATTCTAGATCCTTGAGGAATTGCCATACTGTCTTCCACAATGCATGAACTAAGTTACACTCCCACCAATGGTGTAAGTGTTCCTATTTCTCCACATCCTCTCCAGCATCTGTTGTCTTCAGATTTTTTTAAATGATCGCCATTCTAACTGGCATGAGATGGTATCTCAATGTAGTTTTGATTTGCATTTCTCTAGTGACCAGTGATGATGATACTTTTTTCCTATGTTTCTTGGCCACATAAATGTCCTTTTTTGAAAAAAGTCTGTTCATATCCTTCACCCACTTTTCGATGGGGTTATTTTTTTTTTTCTTGTAAATTTGTTTAAGTTCTTTGTAGATTCTGGATATTAGTTGTTTGTCAGATGGGTAGATTGCAAAAATTTTTTTCCCATTCTGTTGGTTGCTGGTTCACTCTAATGATTGTTTCTTTTGCTGTGCAGAAGCTCTTAAGTTTAATTAGATTCCATTTGTCTATTTTGGCTTTTGTTGCCAATGCTTTTGGTGTTTTAGTCATGAAGTCCTTGCCTATGCCTATCTCCTGAATGGTTTTGCCTAGGTTTTCTTCTAGGGATTTTATGGCATTAATCTTATGTTTAAATCTTTAATCCATCTAGAGTTGATTTTTTGTATAAAGTGTAAGGAAGGGATCCAGTTTCAGCTTTCTACATATGGCTAGCCAAAAAAAAAATTAATGGTTTTCCCAACACCATTTATTAAATAGGGAATACTTTCCCTATTGCTTGTTTTTTGTGAAGTTTGTCAAAGATCAGGTGATTATAGATGTGTGGCATTACTTCTGAGGCCTCTGTTCTGTTCCGTTGGTCTATATCTCTGTTTTGGTACCAGTACCATGCTGTTTTGATAACTGTAGCCTTGTAGTATAATTTGAAGTCATGTAGCATGTAGCTGTGTTTTTTTTTTTTTTTTTTTTTTTGCTTGGGATTGTCTTGTCTATGTGGGCTTGTTTTTGGCTTCATATGAAATTTAAGGTATTTTTTTCCCCAGTACTGTGAAGAAGGTCAATGGTAGCTTGATGGGGATAGCATTGAATATATAAATTAATTTGGGCAGTATGGCCATTTTCATGATATTGATTCTTCCTAACCATGAGCATGTTTTTCAACTGTTTGTGTCCTCTTATTTCCTTGAGCTAGTGATTTGTAGATCATCTTGATGTCCTTCACATCTCTTGTTAGTTGTGTTCCTAGGTATTTTATTCTCTTTGTAGCAATTGTGAATGGGAGTTTGCTCATAATTTGGCTCCCTATTAGTGGTGTATAGGAATGCTTGTGATTTCTGCACATTGATTTTGTATCCTGATACTTTGCTGAAGTTGCTTATCAGTTTAAGGAGATTGTGGGCTGAGATGATTTGGTCTTCTAAATATACAATCATGTTTTCTTCAAATAGAGGCAATTTGACTTCCTCTTTTCCTAACTGAATATCCTTTCTTTTTCTTGCCTGGTTTCTCTGGCCAGAACTTCCAATACTGTACTGAATGGGAGTGGTGAGAGAGGGCACCCTTGCTTGTGCCAGTTTTCAAAGGGAATGCTTCCAGTTTTTGCCTATTCAGTATAATATGGGCTGTGGGTTTGTCATAAATAGCTTTTATTATTTTGAGATATGTTCCATTGATACCTAGTTTATTGAGAGTTTTTAGCATAAAGGGCTGTTGAATTTTGTTAAAGGTCTTCTTTGCATCTTTTGAGATAATCATGTGCTTTCTGTCTTTAGTTCTGTTAATGTGACAGATTACATTTATAGATTTGTGTATGTTGAACCAGGTTTGCATATGGGGATGAAGCTGACTTGATCATAATGGATAAGCTTTTTGATATGCTCTTGGATTCAGTTTGCCAGTATTTTATTGAGGATTTTCACATCAATGTTCATCATGGATATTGGCCTGAAATTTTCTTTTTTAGTTGTGTCTTTGCCAGGTTTTGGTATCAGGATGACGATGGTCTCATAAAATGAGTTAGGGAGGATTCCCTCTTTTTGTATTGTTCGGAATAGTTTCAGAAGGAATGATAGCAGATCCTCTTTGTACCTCTTGTAGAATTCAGCTGTGAACCCATCTGGTCCTGGACTTTTGGTTGGTAGGCTATTAATTGCTGCCTCAACTTCAGACCTTGTTATTGGTCTGTTCAGGGATTCAACTTATTCCTGGGTTAGTCTTGGGAGGTTGTAAATGTCCAAAAATGTATCCATTTCTTCTAGATTTACTGGTTTATGTGCATAGAGGTGTTTGTAGTAATCTCTGATGGTAGTTTGTATTTTTGTGGAATTGGTGGTGATATCCCCTTTATCATTCTTTTGTTGCATCTATTCAATTATTTTTTCATTTTTATTAGTCTGGTTAGTGGTCTATCTATTCTATCGATCTTTAAAAAAACCAGCTCCTGGATTTGTTGATTTTTTTTTTTGAGGGTTTTTTTTTTATGTCTCTGTCTCCTTCAGTTCTTCTTTTATCTTAGTTATTTTTTGTCTTTTGCTAGCTTTTGAATTTGTTTAATCTTGCTCTGCTGGTTCTTTTAATTGTGACATTAGGGTGTTGATATTAGATCTTTCCTCACTTCTCGTGTGGGCATTTAGTGTCATAAATTTCCCCCTAGACACTGCTTTAAATGTGTCCCAGAGATTCTGGTACATTGGGTTTTTGTTCTCATTGGTTTGGAAGAACATCTTTATTTCTGCCTTCATTTTGTTATTTATCTAGTAGTCACTCAGGAACAGGTTGTTCACTTTCCATGTAGTTGTACAGTTTTAACTGGGTTTCTTAATCTTGAGTTCTAATTTGATTGCACTGTGATCTGAGAGACTGTTATGATTTCCATTCTTTTGCATTTGCTAAGGAGTGATTTACCTCCAATTATGTGAATTATGTGGTCAATTTTAAAGTAAGTGCAATGTAGTGCTGAGAAGAATGTATATTCTGTGGATATGGGATGGAGAGTTCTGTAGATGTCTATTATGTCAGCTTGGTCCAGATCTGAGTTCTAGTCCTGCATATCCTTGTTAATTTTCTGTCTTGTTGATCTGTCTAATATTGACAGTGGAGGGTTGAAGTCTCACACTATTATTGTGTGAGAGTCTAAGTCTCTTTGAATGTCATTAAGAACTTGCTTTATGTATCTGGGTGCTCCTATATTGGGTACATATATATTTAGAATAGTTGGGTCTTATTGTTGCATCAATCCCTTTAGCATTACGTAATGTCCTTTTTTTGTGTCTTTTGGTTTTTGTTGGTTTAAAGTCTGTTTTATCAGAGACTAGGATTGTAACCCCTGTTTTTTTTTGCCCTCCATTTGCTTGGTAAATTTTCCTCCATCCCTTTGTTTTGATCCTTTGTGTGTCTTTGCACATGAAATGGGTCTCCTGAATATAGCACACTGATGGGCCTTGACTCTTTATCCAATTTGCCAGTCTGTGTCTTTTGATTGTGGCATTTAGTGCATTCATATGTAAGGGTAATATGTTTGTTTGAATGTGATCCTTCCATTTGATGCTAGCTGGTTGTTTTGCCTGTTAGTTGATACAGTTTCTTCATTGTGTTGATGGTATTTACAATTTGGTATATTTTTGCAGTGGCTGGTACCGGTTGTTCCTTTTCATGTTTAGTGCCTTGTTCAGGAGCTGTTGTAAGGCAGGCCTGGTGGTGACGGCATCTCTCAGCAATTGATTGTGTGTAAAGGATTTTATTTCTCCTTCACTTAAGCTTTGTTTGGCTGGATAGGAAATTCTTGGTTGAAAATTCTTTTTTTTAGGATGTTGAATATTGGCCCTCACTCTATCTGGCTTGTACGGTTTCTGCAGAGAGATCTTCTTCCTTTTGTGTAACCTAACATTTCTCTCTGGCTGCCCTTAGCATTTTTTCCTTCATTTTAACCCTGGTGAATCTGATGATTATGTGCCTTGGGGATTGCTCTTTTTGAGGAATATCTTTGTGGTGGTCTTTGTATTTCCTGAATTTGAATATTGGCTTTCCTTGCTAGATTGGAAAAGTTCTCTTGGATAATATCCTGAAGAGTGTTTTCCAACTTAGTTTCATTCTCCCCATCACATTCAGGTACACCAATCAAACCTTGATTGGGCCTTTTCACATAATCCCATATTTCTTGGAGTCTTTGTTCATTTCATGTTTTTTTCTAATCTTGCTTTCTCATTTTATTTCATTGAGTTGATCTTCAATTTGATATCCTTTCTTCCACTTGATCAATTTGGCTATTGAAACTTGTGTATGCTTTACGAAGTTCTAGTGCTGTGTTTTTCAGCTCCATCAGGTCATTTATGTTCTTCTCTAAGCTGGTTATTCTAGGTAACATTTCATCTAATCTTTTTTCTAGGTTTTTAGTTTCTTTGCATTGGGTTAGAACATGCTCCTTTAGCTTGGAGAAGTTTGTTATTATCCACGTTCTGAAGCCTGGCTCTGTCAATTCGTCAAAGTCATTTTCTATCCAGTTTTGTTCTGTTGCTGGTGAAGAGTTGTGATCTTTTAGAGGAAAAGAGGCATTCTGGTTTTTGTCAATTTCAGCCTTTAGTGCTGGTTTCTTCCCATCTTTGTGGATTTATCTACCTTTGGTCTTTGAAGCTGGTGACTTTCAGATGGGATCTCTGAGAGGATGTCCTTTCTTTTGGTGATGAAGCTATTTCTTTCTGTTACTTAGTTTTCCTTCAAACAGGCCCCTCTGCTGCAGGTCTGCTGGAGGTCCATTCCAGACCCTGCTTGCCTGGGAATCATCTGCAAGGGCTGCAGAATAGCAAAGATTACTGCCTGTTTCTTCCTCTGGTAGCTTTGTCCCAGAAGAGTACCTACCAGATGTTATCCAGAGCCCTCTGTTGTAGGTGTCTCTTAGGATAAATGGGGGTCAGGGAGCCACTTAAGGAGGCAGTCTGTCTCTTATCAGAGCTCAAATGCTGTGCTAGGAGCTCCATTACTCCCTTCAGAGCTGCTGGGCAGGGATGTTTAAGTTTGCTGAAGCGGAATTTACAACTGCCCCTTTTCCCAGGTGCTCTGTCCTGGGAAGTGAGTCCTTATTTATAAGTCCCTGATGGGCTGCTGCCTTTTTTCAGAGATGCCCTGCCCAGCAAGAAGGGAGTCACAGTCTGTCTGCAGAGGCCTTGCTGAGCTCCTGTGGGCTCCGCTCAAATGCTCTGTAAACTTCCCAGTGATTTTGTTTACACAGGCAAAGTTAGAACTGCCTCAGTAATGGCAAACACCTCTCGCCCCACCAAGCTCAACTGACCCAGGTTGAGCTCAGACTGCTGTGCTGGCTGTGAGAATTTCAAGCCAGTGGATCTTAGCTTGCTGGTCTTTGTGGAGATGGGACCTGCTGAGCCAGTTCACTTGGCTCCCTGCCTTCAGTCCCTTTTTTTTCAGGGAATGAGCAGCCTGTCTCACTGGCATTCCAGGTGCCAGCTAAAACGGCTGCCCAGTTTTGTGCTGGAAACCTGGGGTGCTGGTGTTGCAGGCACTGGTGAGAATCTCCTGGTCTGTGGATTGTAAAGACTCTGGGAAAAGTGCAGTATCTGAGCCAGAGTGCCAGAGTGTCCAGAAAAGTCCCTAATGGTTTCCCTTGGCTAGGAGAATGAGTTCTCCAGCCCCTTGCACTTCCCAGGTGAGGCAATACCCCACTCTTCTTCGGTTTGTCCTTATTGGACTACATCCACTGTCTAACCAGTCCCATTGAGATGAACCTGGTACCTCAGTTGGAAGTGCGGAGATCACTCACCTTCTGTGTTGCTCTCACTGGGAACTGTGCTGAGGAGCTGTTCCTATTCAGCCATCTGGGTGGAAGTCTCAGTTGTCACTTATAAGTGATAACATGCAGTATTTTGTTTTCTGTTCCTGCATTAGTTTACTGAGGATGATGGCTTCCAGCTTCATCCATGTCCCTGCAAAGGACACGATCTTATTCCTTTCTATGGCTGCATAGTATTCCATGGTGTATATGTAAAATCCAGTCTATTATTGATGGGCATTTAGGTTGATTCCATGTCTTTGCTATTGTGAATAGTGCTGCAATGAACATATGTATGCATGTATCTTTGTAACAGAACAATTTATATTTCTTTTGGTTTATATCCAGTCATGGGATTGCTGGGTCAAATAGTATTTCCAGTTCTAAATCTTAGAGGAATTGCCACACTGTCTTCCACAATGGTTGAACTAATTTACATTCCCACCAAATGTAAAAGCATTTCTATTTCTCCTCAACCTTGCCAACATCTGTTGTTTCTTGAAATGTCTGTTTTAAATCAGCCAGTTTGTGGGACTTTGCTACAGCAGCCCTAAGAAACTAACCCAGTATAAATCATCAGTAAAGTGTTTTCTGGTTTCATTGATTTTTTGATAATTCTTTGTGTTATTTACTTTGTTTGGCCTAAAACCCAGAATGCCGGCAGCTAACCCACAGGGCTTTCTGGGTTGTATCTACATTCACTTTCTTTGTTAGTATTAAAAATAAACTTTAAAAAATAGAGACCATTATTTTCATCTTGAGTAATCAAAACCTTCTGGCACCTGCCCCCACCTCCCTCTGTTCATTTTCATTGAATTTTTAAAACTCCCCACACATTTGGCATATACACATATTGGTAAGGATAATGTTTGAACAAATGATAATGTTTGAGAAATGAGAAATAGACAAAGAAAAGCTTGTGGGGTCTCGAATGTTAAACAACAACAATGGATACACGCTGAGAGTTTCCGAGGAGAGGTCTCTTGGATCATCCATGTGTTGGCCAGTGTGCTAAGCCATCATTTTTTTCCTAGAAGCCTCTCCTTGAGCAGGCCCTTTCTGATTTAGAACACCCAGGGATTACTCTTTTCAAAGCACCACACTCTGGTGCCATACTCTTTTCTTTTAGTGAACACTCTTTCCCTATCTCTGGTCTATCTCCTTTGTTAGATTCTAGGGGCCTCAGAGCAGGGTCCCATTTTTATTCCCTCTTTGTATCTTTGTTTTCAGCATCCTGCCTGGCAAAGAGCAGTTCTCAGCCTTGGAACAACTGAGTCTCTGCCCTCCAGGGCGCCACGGTGCAAGCTGGCACTGCTTCTCAAAGCAACATTGACAAATGGCAATGACTTTCTATTTGAGCCCACATTTGTTAATGCTGCTTTTAACAAGAAATGCCAGCATGCCATACGGGCACTCACAGCACCATAAAAACAAAACAAAGTCAGCTGCACAAAACTAGGGTTATCCTGAGATAAGCCCCTACAGCCTGGGAGGGAAGTGCAAGAGAGGAGTCGACATACTTACAGATATATTTTAGATCTAGGAGATATTCTCACATTTCTGGCTATCTACATTGTTCTACCCAAGTCTCTCTCTAGCAGTGACTTCAGTTAGCTGTGGATGCCCTGGTTTTAAATTAGTGATGGTGTTGCTATTGACTTTTGGGAGCAAATCTAGGCTACTTTTTATTTTAGCTGGTCTGTGAGGCATTGCCAGCAGCTGCAAATCAATACCATCTCCCTCACCCTACCATACTCATTGGTCAGGATTTACTGGCTGCGGCTGTTCTGTGTTAACGCAGTTATTATTATTTATTTTCAGTAGGTGGCCTTCTCACAGGAGCCCGTCTGTCCCATGTCACCACAGCCTTGTCCATCAGCTGCTGCAGCTGCCGTGGGCATCTTGCCAGCCCAGCACTGCCAGTGGAGAATGGCTTTCTCTGCTTCCTCTAATCCCTCTTCCCCTTCCCTGCTATGCAAATTTTCATGATAAATCCCCCAAGAAAGATTTCCAATGCATTTTGACAGGATGAAACTGTGCGATTCAGCTTGATCTTGTTAAGAACCCTATAGCCAAATCCCCCAAAGCATGGCAGGCGAGGAAAGCTTGCAAATTGTGGACAGCTTGTCTCTCCAGCTGTGGGAGAGACTTAACTGACACTCTGCTGCCTTTGTGCCCTTGAGCTAAAGGAGGGAAGAACAGTTGCTGCACATTTTCATTTGCAAGTCCCTGTGTTTAGTGAAGGCCTTCTTGTAAGAGCTGAGTACCCAGGCTTCTAAAGAATGTACTAGCCCTCTTCATTCATTGATTCATTGATTCATTCTTCATTCATGGTTCAGACATGTGCATGATAAATGTAACAGGAATTACGGTAAATGATAAATAAGATACAAATTCATGCTCTCCAGGAACTCACAGTGTAGTGGGGATAATAGATACACAAATAGGCAATTATACACCAGTATGTAGAGTGCAGTGGTGTAAAAAAGCACAAAAAAGTACAACAAGAGGGGGCCTCAAATTGTGTCTGGAAGGGGTGGTGATGAGGAAGATGAATTTCCTGGTGGAGGTGATGCCTAGACTAGTTTTAAAGGATGAATAAGAGTATTCACTTGGGGATTTGGGGTGGTGAAAGTGGGATGTCTTAGAGAGGAAAGCCATGAGTAAATGCTTCCTTATGAATCTTTACTGCCTTCAATCTCAACTTGCTCATGGTCTGTGATTCACACATTAGCTGCTTTTGTGTGGTTCATCCCCAGATGTGTGTTAAATGACTATCTGACCCTAGCTTGCCCTGACTCAGTGTGGATTTCATTGTGTGGACCAGATTTTTAGCAACTTGATTAAATAATCTTGGCCGTCTTCAGGCTTCTCCTTGATTTGGGATTTACTGCTGTCTTCTTGACATTGCCAGGTATTGGTGGTTTTTGCTGACTATGCAACCAATTGAAAACTAAAACACATTTCCTTGGAAACAGGATGGCAGTGACCTCTGTCCAGGTTGACAGGAAATTCAAGGCTGGATTTATGTTTCTCCATATTATTTCCAACCACCTTACACATAGGAGGGGCTCAGTACCTATTTGGCAAGAGAATGAACAAATGGGTGGCCCAAATAACAGGTGTCTCTCTTCTGTGCTATCTGTAATTATTACAAGAGTGAGCAGAGGACAAGGATAGTCATGCCATTGTTAGAAAAATTCAACTTCTCTGCACAGTTATAAGGAACATACAGGATTTGAGGGATCCTGAAGTCAGATGACCAATGATATGTATGACATGGCAACCATACAGAAAGCAGAGTGCCCAATAAATGCAGGCACCTTGAACATAGGGGCTGCAGCCTGGAAACTCGGAGTGGAGATGATGATGGAGTCAGATTAGTCTTTATTTTGTCTGCAGTGGCTCATATTTAAGGCTTGCCTTGGCTAGACAGACAGACACTTTTATTCTGCATACGAGAGAGGCGGAAATGCTTTTTCCGGGCAATTAGCTTAAAAAAGAGTGAAGTTCCTTGGTCTTATGGAAATGCCAGAAAAGATGATGAAGTCTCTAAAGATCAGAAAAAAGCCGGGGTGGTATATGACATTTTATTCATTAGGATGGACACAAGTATTTTGTGCCTCTAAGAATGCTTTGTCCTTTGTACACTGGACGGGGCTTCTGGAATACCATCAGCTATAATAACAGCAATAAAACCATCTTACATTTGCATGGTACTTTGCAGTTGAAATGTGCTTTTATGTATGTAATTGAAATTATAGAAGAGACTTCTTGTCGGGGAAGGATGGGAGGAGGATGTTTTCAAATAATGATTGTTCCTGTCTTTTAGGAAATTTAACAATCAAGTTAAGTCTTTATTTACAGAATCCAATTCAGGCTCAGTAACTGCAGTTCACACAGTAGGTTTACTATATGATTAGGAGAGTGAGCTTTCTTGTCTGTCCTGACCACCCCATGGCCAGTTGCCTAAATCCCTTTTTCTCCCTGGAAAAGCCGTCAACTCAACATCAGTCAATTGCACTCAGAATGGACATCACTCCTTCAGTCTTGGCTTCTGTTCCTGATTGCTTAGTTTCTAGAGACTGCAGGCTGAAGAGCAGAGCTTCCTAATAAAACTAGTTGAGTGGGTGACTTGTACTTGCCCCTTGGACTGCAGTTGAGATGCCTGTCACTGAAACTGATCCTTATCATGGCCCCTCCACAGGACGGTGTTCTGCCTCTTTTTGTTGCCTTTGTCATGGTAGTCATCACTCAGTTTGATGCCTGACATTCTGCCTTAGTCTCTATTTGTACCTACTAGCAACCACAACCACCATGGCTACCATTTTATACCTCCTTTACCACCTGTGCTATGTAGGCAACTAAATAGCAACAGAGTCCCGTGTACAACTTGTATTCTTTGGGTCCTTTGTCTTCTTCTTTCACCTGGTTCTTATTAGCACCAAGAAGGTGGGATTTCATGAGATAGCTATCCCACTTAATACCAGGCTTCGCTCTTGCTTTTGCAGGAAAGCATCCTGGCAGAAGTGGCAAGCAACACTTTCCCTCAACCAATGCATGCTTGCTGGAGAAAAACAGCTGAACCCAAGAAGACATTGGGCAAATTTTGATTATATATTCTTTCAATATAAGACTGTTTGGTTATATTTCCACTTCCTGATCATACCAGCAGGAAGGCATAATAATCACTGCCTCCAAAGGACCAGGCAAATAATATGCATTTATTCTGATTCTTACAACCATCCTGCATGGATATGGTCTCCATATAATAGATTTAAAAAAACTGAGGTTCAGAGAGGTGAAGCAATTTACCCAATGTCATAACGATGGTAAGGGCCAGAACTGGATTTTATACTCAGATCTGTCTGGTCTCAAAGCTCCATGCTCTTTCCACTCCACCATGGTGCCTCCTGCCTTCCTTTCTGCAGTTGACTCATGCCAGGTCTCAGAAGAGGTACCCAGAACATAAGCAGGTTATCTAAAGCCATTCCAACTTTGAAAAAATCCTTAGTGATTTTGAGTTGTAGGACTAAATATTCATCATCTTATTTAAGACTCACAAAACCTCTGTGAAGTTGAGAAGGCAGCAATTATTAAAATAGTCATTTGTGGATTGAGGAAACTGGAGCTTAGCAAGGTTAAATGATTTCTCCAAAATTACAAAGCTAAGAGTTGATGGAGAACAAGCTCATTTCTAGGTTTTCTGGTTTAAATGTCCTTACATGTTAATGTAATCTTACTTTAAATCTGATTGAAAACATATTTTATGTAAAATACAAAAATGAAAAATCAAAACCCCACAAAGAATAAAATAAAAATCATGTGTAATTCTGACTTTCAAGAAACCTGTGTTTTTCCATCTGCCTCTTTGTAAGCAAGGCAGACCTTTCCATTGTTCCCATGCTTGCAGGAATCCCTTTCCACTCTGAGACATGATTATGCCCAGCTGTGAGACAATGGGGTTGGGCAAAGCACCAGGGAGGGGATATATAAATCATCTACCTTTTCCCCTATGTCAGGGGTGTCCAATCTTTTGGCTTTCCTGTGCCACATTGGAAGAAGACTGTTTTGGGCCACACATAAAATACACTAACTATCACTGATAAGTTAACAAAAAGAAAAAACGGTCCATGAGAAAATCTTGTAATGTCTTAAAGTTTGTGAATTTGTGTTGGGCTGCATTCAGAGCCATTCTGGGACACAGGCAGTCCACGGGCCGTGAATTGGACAAGCTTGCCTTGTGTGACTCTCACAGATTTGAGTCTGTGTCCTGACTTCAACAGTCTTCTTGCTTGTCTCTGGAGATCTGGGTTTCACTCAAGACTGTCCAGGATTAGTGGCTTTGATCCTTATTCAGCTTGGTAGTTAACAAAAATTTCTCTGGTTTATATTCACATGAGGATATCAGAAGTTGCCTTGGATAGAAGAAATCAAAGAAATATGCTGATCAGCTTCCTTAAAATTGTTTGCTGCCCTTAAAACTTAAAAAAGTTAATGATCACAAACTTCTTCACAAGGTTTTCTCACTAAGGCAAGAGACACCTTTATCATAAAATGAGATCGTGAGGAGCCATTTAGAGAGTGGTAAGTTCTTGCTTACAATTCATTGATCCTTCTACCGGGAGCAGTGCTCTGTGTGTCTTCAGCTCAGACATGAAGTTGTCAGGACTGGGTCCCACTCAGGGTTACTGGGCTGGTGGAGGAGCTGGGAGAGCATCCTGCAGTGGCAAAATGAGGGTGGCCTGAATAGACTCCTTAGGATGGAAATCGAATTTCTAGTTTGTTCTATTCATTGATTTTTCTCAGAGCTGCCATTTCTTTACTTGCTTTTATTTGCTTTCTAGAATGCAGCAAAATATTTTGATCCCTGCCTAGAAATCTTAGCTTATCCAATTCACACAAGGACTGAGGAGCCCTTTGAATCAAAGGTGGAGATTTCTCAGATCCAGAGTCTGATCAAAAGCAAGGTTTACCTTCTCCCTAGCCCCTTCTGCAGGCTTGGTTTGAATTCACAGAAAAGCAGAGCGATTCTCTCTTGCTGATAATTCTGTCTCTGCTTTTCTTTCTGTTCTTTTCTTTGTCCTCCTCCCCTATTCACCGACATCTCTCAATCTCAGCCCAAGAAGTAGAGCCATGCTTCTCAAACTTTACTGAGAAAGCTCATGGCCCAGGGATCTTGTTAAAATACAGATTCTGATTCAAAGAGTCTGGGGGTGGGGTTCGAGAACTCCAGGTGGTGGTCACCTCTGTAGGGTCATGAGAGTGCTGTGGGGGCTGCAAGCTTGGCTGCAGACTGACCTGCGTGTATGCTTCACGGTTTAGGGGACCCACTGTGATGTTGCTGTGGTTTCAGGGTGACCCAAAGTTGTCAATGATGAGGAACAAAATAACTATTTGCCCCACTTTATGTCCCTATAGAGATCTCATGTAACTCGACACAGGCCCAAATGTTCCCTGTCCCTCATGAGGCCCACTGCGCCAACAATGCTGCCATTATTGCTCCTGAGGTCTTAACTTGCTGGGCATTCCCTTGGCCGAAGCGAGGGCTGATAATAGAAATCCTTTACTTTCCACCTTTTCCCCCTCCCTGGCTTGGTTTTCTGTAGTGAAAGAGGTACCCTCCTCTGTATCTAGGGAGATGAGAGCAGTGTCTACATGACAGTTCCAAAATATGCCAGGAGTGGAGAAAAGGTGGACATCATGGTGTTTTGTCCACTAAGTGACTCTTGATAATCAAGTTCAAATGTTGATTGATGTGTTTTTCAATAGAGTTGAATCATTTTGATTGTTTTCTTTTATGTTTCTTGGTTTATTACTTGACTGACTGGAAGAGTTTGACTGGTATAACCTTAGGGTAGGATAGCCCTCTGTGACGCAGCTAATGGCTATGTAAAGGTGGTTTTAACCGGATTATCCTTATGCAACCAGGTTGCTTTTCTGGGCTTCCTGTTATACATGGCATCCTAGGAGCCAGGACAGAAGTTTTCTAGTTGCGAAGAGTCAGTCCTTGCAATTTAATTGCCCTTGAAAAATGTTGCTGCCATGTAGTTGGGGGTCAAAATCATTTCTAACCAATTAGTTTTCTGTAAATTTAAGTTGACACTGATTCTGTGCTGGAAATCTGAAAGATCCTTGGGTTCTCCAACAAAGTCTCAACAGGAAGGCATAGAATGTGGTCTGTGTACAGCAGGATTTTTCAGGAGCAGAGGTAAGATGATTGTGCTGGTTGTCATGGTCTTTGGTGGAGGGACCTGACCTAACTGGTGGTAATTGAGAGGTGGTGGAAGTGAATTCTGAAGTACTAGGAATAACAGGAAAGGGCCTTAGCTAGAAGTGCTCCACTGACCAAAGGCCCTGGAAGAAGGCTAACTTGATATGGCATAAGGGCACAGTTTAGTCAGTCCAAGAACAGAGTCAGAAGCAAGGGGGTGCAGGATCATGCACCCTGCAGAAGTAAGTCCACCCAGAAATCTACTCTGGATAGCTCTGCCTGGTGCTCCCTCCACAGTCTCTGCCCACAGAAGTGGCCCTAGGTGCCACAGACTTAAGCCCTTGGCTGCGCTTCCCTGTTTGCCATAGTTCATTGGCTCAGGGTGGACACCTGAGCCCAGGATGAGAATGCAAAGTCTGACAAGTGGCTTGTGACATGTTCTGTAGTGAGGCTCTATCCAAACAGATGAATGAGATGAACTGGGTTAAGGACGTTCTCTCTCTGATGGGTGCAGGTAGGTGTAAGGCAGTGATGTGGAGCTGAGGCTGATAGTTGTGTTTGGCCAAACATAAGTGTAGGCAGAGGAAGCTGCTAGGAGGGAACATCCCTCCTATTTCCTTGTGGACAGATTACCTAGAGTAGCATTCCCAGCCTCTTTCTGCCCCCTCACCCACTCCTTTTGAGAGAAGGAGAAGTGGCATTTTGGCTGGAATCTGGTCTTCTCCCTGCCACGCAGTCACAGGTAAGCTTAAAACCTCTGCCCTTGCAATAACTTCAGTTTGATTCCAGGGTTGCATATTACAGAACCCACTTGGTGGTATCTAAGCTGCATTCTGCAAACAGCTTCACCAGCAATCAAGAGAATATTTTAATCTCCATCTGCCGGCTTACTACATGTATCTTTCAGTCAGTTCTAAAGTTGACTAAAAAAATATGTGATAATTATTGATTCCCCAAACTCTTAACACTGCTACATAAACTAGGGGTCTCAGAAAGGAGATGCTGTATCCAGTTTGGGGATCAGAATAACTGATACAATCTAGGCTGGTGGCTTTTCACCCTGGCGGTCTGCAGTGACCTGTATTTGGCTGTGTGGCTAGCTTTTGCTGCTGTGTAGTTGGCTTCTAGTATGCCTGGCCCTGTAAGCGGCTGTAGGCCCTGGGTTTAATTAAGGGAACCACATGGGAAAATGATCTTGGTGGGTCACTACAGATTATGGTAGCTTTGCTTACAGGCAAAAGGATACTTTTATACAGGAAAGCGTGGGTTTCTACACTGACAGGGCTGTGTCTGAGGGAGTTACTGCTTGGGTCTTAACAGATGCCCAGCTCAGAGGTCAGGGGCAGCTGACCTTGAACAAGGCTGTGGCTTGTCTTGGTATTGCAGGGAAGGCTGAGAGTGAGATTTAATCATCAAAAGAGAGTCTTTGAGTCTCCCTGAAGGGTTACTTTGAAACAGGTAGAGTCCCAGAAACAAGTTATTTTCTCCTCTTGCTGTGCTTCTACAAAGGTACCTAAATTCCACGTGGACCTCACTTGTGTGTACATGAGGTTTTCAGCTGAGAATTGTTAATGCCAGGCATAAATAATCTGCTGCTGAACTGGCTGCCTCAAATTCCATTAACTGCACTCAAGAACAAAAGGGAATGGGGGAGGAGCAATTTCTAGTGTTGTCTTTTATAACTTATTTTAAAGTCCATAGCATCTGATATTCCCAGGTAGTCTCCCATCCAAGCACTAGACAGGCCCAACCCTGCTTAACTTCTGAGATCAGATGTATACATGGTGGTATGGCTTTAGACAGGTGTTCTGTCTTAAAAGTGAGTCCTGTAATGCTGCCCCACTAGGAGGTCTCTAGGCTTCCTTGGTGTCTTAGTTTGCTTTCTACCAAGAGCTGAGTTGAGACTAGGTGCAGGTAGGGTGTTTCTTGTTTACTTTCTTTTGAAATGACTCCAGGAAGTTAAAGTGAGAAGATGGGGTAAATGAGAAAGGGAAGGAGGGAAAGCAAGATAGGGTGTGTTACAGACTTGGTTTTCACCATGGACCACAGGAGCCCTCTGGGAATTGAGTAGACTGAGCTAAGGTTGTCTCTGGAGCATGGGAAGCTGGGCTACTTGTCTGCTGTGCCCTGTTCTCCATGGATGGAGAGCAGGCCTTTTGCTTGTTGGCACAAGGACTGAGTGGCCTTGTCAGGCTTTGGAGGGGGACCTGAAGCAGAGAAGCCTTGGGAAGTGTTTGAGGGGGGATACTGGCAACATGTCAGAACTGCCCAGCTCAGTTGTGTAGAAATCAAATGGGCTGTAGGGGGGATGTGGCATGAGGACCCCAGAGCTTCTGCTACAATTTGTTATACAAATGCTGACCATGACTTTGGATTTCTGAGGCCCACAAAATAGCAGCAGGATTTAGGAATAAACAAATGTCATAAGTCCTTATTATGCAGAGAATATGCTATCAAAAAAACTAAAGTAGAGAATTATCTCAATGAAATGATTGCAAATCCAAAGGCTATAAAGGCTTTGGCTTGGAATTCTCAGCTTCTAGAAATCAAATTAACTCAGGAAATGAAAGAGGAGCAAAAATGGCTTGAGAAATATATTTCAAACTACTATCAGAATAGAAGGAAGGGAGACAATAAAATAAAATAATGGAAGAAAAGGTGATTAAACTGTAATAAAAGAAAGATTTTCTTAGGAGATGTGCTGCAATCTAGAAATGAGAAGACACGAAATAGAAAACTTGATGTATAAAAGCTTGTAGGCAGATATGAAAGGGAAAAAGAGATATGCCTAGGTGTAATTATTAACAGGATTTTAGAAAAGTAAAAATGATTTTATTTATTTTAGTTTTTTAAAACTTATGCTTAAATTTTATTTATATTTTTATTGTGTATATATAATGTACATATTTATAGAGTGCATGCAATATTTTGATACAAGCACATAATGTGTAGTGATCAAATTTGGGTAATGGAGATATTTCCACCACCTTAAACATTTATCATTTCTTTGTGTTGAGAACACTCCAAATCTTCTCTTTTAGCTATTTTGAAATGTGCAATAAATTATTGTTAACTATAGTCATCCTTTTGTGCTACTAGGTATCAGATCTTAATGCTTATATCTAACTGTATTTTTGGGCCCATTAACCAATCCCCCCCTCTCTCTCCTACCCTTTCAAGCCTCTGGTAAACATCATTCTACTCTTTCTGAGATCAATGTTTATAGCTCCCACCTATGAGAAAGAACATGAGCTACTTGTCTTTGTGTGACTGGCTTGTTTCAGTTAACATAATGTTCTACATAATGTTTGTCTATGTTGCTGCAGGTGATATGGTTTCATATTTTTATAGCTGAGTAATATTCCATTGTGTATATATACCACATTTCTTTATCCAGTAATCCACTGATGGACATTTAGGTTGATTCAATATCTTGGCTATTGTGAAAAGTGCTGCAGTAAACATGGGCTTGTAGTTATCTCTTTGATATACTGACTTCCTTTATTTTGGATATGTACTCAGCAGTGGATTGCTGGATCATATGGTAGTTCTAGTTTTAGTTTTTGAGGAACCTCCATACTATTTTTCATAGAGGCTGTACTGCTTTACATTCCCACCGGCAGTGTACTAGAGTTAAGAGGAAACTATTTTAGATGTTACTAAATCAGAAATAGTGACTGGGGTCCAACAAAAGTAAGAGAAGCAACGTCTTAGCAAAAAAAGCTGGAATTACTTCTCAAAAGATGCCAATGATGACTGAAATCAGTCTTTTAGAGCTTGCAGATTGTGTCCGCTATACCAGGGATTATGGAACATTTGAGGGAATACCAGGAAGAGGCATGATTTGGAAAGCTCCAACGTGGCACAGACATCATGTGCCCCTTGAGGAAACATGCCCAAGAAATGTGTGGAATTCATACTCGAAGAGAAGGTGCAGGGAAAGTAGAAATATTAAATAGGAGCAGACAGAAAGTAATAGATAAAATCCAGGCCTGTGTTGACCCGATGGAGACCCTATCCTGAATGGGATTTTCCAACTCCATGAGATTTTAAAAGTGGGAAGGTTGGTTTGTAGAGTGGATGGCCGTGGTAGACCCACAGTGTTTTGATTGAGAACGTGTAAGACAAAATCTGAAGTATTTTCCAAAATCAGTCCGAACCAGTAATCGAAGGGAAAGCAACACAAATGAAGATTGGCAGAATCTAGGAATAATTTAGCACTACCTGTGTTAGAACAAAAAGTAATGCCTTTAGAAACAGGTTTAATCATCAGAAACTCAATGGAGCCTTCTCAAAAGGAATAGGGGAACAACAGGTGGAAATGGAGCAGAATGGCAGTGCTAGGTATTCTTCAAAAATTTCTCCAGGTCTTCCCTCCATCTTTCCAGGCCCTGACCTGTACCCCTGGGACTGCAGGCTGTTCTCTCAGGCAGGCTGCTTTGCTCTCCAGATCTGGCTGGGTATGTCCCAGCAGGGATCCCAGAGTGGGAGGAGTGGAGGCTGAGGTATTCATTCCCTGGCTTCCTTCCTGCCAAGCTGCAGTTTGGCAGTGGCTGCATTTTTTCCCTATGTCTACAGTTCCCTCCTCTTACAGCTTCAGTGTAAGGCTGGTAATAGCTTCGGGGGTGCTACTCTTATCAGTTACCTTAACCTGCCTACAAATCCTCAAGCATAGGGCTCTTTAGAAAAAGGAAGATTGAGAGGTTTTTAATATGCAGAGAAGCAAAGAAAAGCACCTCAAATAAGATCTGTGGACTGATGCTGTCATCACTGCAGATCTCTAAACCTTGCAGTAACAAAATTATTCTTTGCATGAATGTCTCAAATGCCACTCTTGGAGAGAACATACACAAGGGTAGATTTCCCATCATGTACATTAAATAGTGTCAAAATGAACCTGGCAATGGAAGCTTTCTCTCCATTGAGTTGAAGGGCACAGATGGGGACCTCCTAACCTTGGCAGACTGTCCAGTGTCCTGGTGAGGCTGAATTGAGAGATCTTTGTTTTACATCTTCCCCTCATAGTCCTGAACCTTTGCTATGGTTTGAGGTAACACTGACTACTCAGATCTGGGGATGTAGGAATGAAGGAATTAGCTGCTGTAGGGTATATATTTTAACAGTGTGAGACTTGTGCTGTGTTAATTTGTGTCCTGTTAACTCTTTCGATTCCTTTGAAGTGGGACATATGCAAATCTGTCATGTAATCTAACTTGGGAGGGTCTGAAAAAATTAAACTCACACAGTGAACAAGAACCCAGGCAGCAGCTACTGAAAAACCCCAAATCTACCCAGGCATTCTATAACATTCCTACCTGAGACTGAGCAGAATTAAAATCTAGGGTGATTGATTATAGATTTCAAATTCTTTGGATTTTGGATTTTAAAAGGCAAGATCATCTGATTTTGAATTTAAATTTGCAAAGAGATTCTTTTTTTAACATTAATTTTTTTCTTGGAAAATTCATAATTTAAGATAATTTATATTTAACTTTGGGGCATCTACTCTTGGTATTCTATTAATGGTGTACAGTATGTGTTTGTTGTTATTTAATAGCATTACAGAACCTCTGAGCTGTATTAAATTTCATGGCTGGGCAAATTTGCAACAGGAAATGGAATAGAGACTGAATTTTTCAGCTGTAATGGAATCGATGAACTGCGTCAACCCATTGCAGAGCTTTTAGAGGTCAAAAAGATAAAGTGGTCCCAGAAGAATCCGCAAGAAAGAAATGGCATTGGGAGATTGAACTTGTGAAGATAGGACCAATTTCTGATCTCCTCCCACTCATTTGTTAGGACTTGGGATGAATGCAGTGATTCTCAACTATGGCTGCTCATTGGAATCTTCTGGGAAGCTTTTAAAAATGCCCATACCCAGATCACAGCTAGACTTATTAAAAATTGTAAGAAATACTTCCTCATCTTCCTGTTTCAAAGTGAGACAACCACTCACTGCATACCTGATATGTGCCAGAAATGTACGATATGACTGTTGCCATTTTACAGATGGAAAAATAGGGGTAATAAGTTACCACACTATAGAACACTTTCTAAATGCCAAGCACTCTGCTAAGATAGAGAAAGCAGATATCAGTGTGTACATACATTGTGGGGTATATGTATATCTATATATAATCTCACCATAATCCTTAGAAGTTCCTCTGACATATTTTGTTGTATGGATCTATTTAGTACTTGAATTGGAATAAAAGTCATTTATTTTATAATAATGAGAGATATTTATACCTTATATGGAGATACTGAGGCAGATAGTACATTGCTATTAGTAGCAGTACCAGTGAGTTGGGGAGGAATATGCCCCCTTCCTCTTGTTCCCAGGTGGGATGAACAAAATTATGTGTCTCTCTCTCTCTCTCTTTTCCTTCAGAGAAGCGGAGACAAGTGTCTCCCTCTTTCTCTCTTTTCCTTTCAATCTTTCTCCTAATAGAGACAAAGGAGACACTCTTTATCTGTGCAGAGTCAGAGGAGGCAAGCTTCTGCCTCATGCGCAAAAACTCTGACATTGGTCATGGAGTCAGGAAGACAGTCTTCCCTTGGTGTCTGGTCAACATGGGGACACCTGCCTTTATCACTCCCCCACGTTACAGCTCAGGAATCAGTCAGGGATGCCTACTGAAAACCCTGGTGGCTCCTTGCTCCTTCTCCTCGACTCAACTCTACTTCTCTCCTTAAAACTTAACTCCTTCGCTATGGACAATATTCTGCTCTCTATTCCTCAGTCTTTGCCTTTAACCTGTGTCCTAAAAAACGTAAAACCTCTTCAGCTGTTGCCCAATCTGAAACCCAAAAGTCTCATTTTTTCTGTAACATGGCCTGGCTTCAATACAAATTAGACACTGGTTCCAAATGGCCAGGAAATAGCACTTTCCGTTTTTCTATTCTGTGAGACCTAAACAGTTTTTGTCAATGAATGGGCAAATGGTCTGAGGTACCTGAAGTCCAGGAATTTTATTTTGCTCTCCAATCCCTCCCTAATCTCTGCTCTCAGTACAACTCATCCCAAAGTTTCCTTCTCTCCCTTCCATCGGCCCCTCCTGCCTCTACAGGTAACCCAGAATCCTCCTTGTCCATTGACCCGTCTGACCTTTCTCCTCCCTGCCTGTCCAAACCAGACCCTAATCCAGGCTATAACCCCCAACCCTGAGCCTCCCTCCTCTTCCTCTGCCCACAGCCCGCCTCTTTATGCCCCTCCTGTCCCTGCCCCACCTCATACCCTGTTCAGCTTACAGTTTAGACCCACAGATAACGCCTCTGCCCAACAATTCCTTCAAGAGGTGGCTGGAGCCAAAGGCATAGTTAGGGTGTGCATTCCTTTCTCTTTATTTGACCTTCCCCAAATCGGCCAATAGTTAGGCTCCTTTTTTATCAGATCATACTAAATATATACAAGGGTTCCAATACTTAACCCCGTCCTATAATCTCACCTGCAATGACTTAAATGTCATGGTCACATCTAGTCTCATGCTTAATATGCATTTTATCACCCAACCATCCCCTGACATTAAAAAAGCTGCAGAAATTAAAATGTGGCTCTCAATCCCACAACAGGAATTAATCAGTCTCACCTTCAAGGTGTTCAATAATGGGGAAAAGCTGCCCAGCAGCAGCGCATCTCAGAGTCACAAATGATTGCCCCTGCCATAAGACAAACCCCAGCCACACCACCGACTCAAAGACTTCAAAGCATCCAGACTTCAGTGTCCAGTCACCCCTCCCAGACCTTGTTTCAAGTGTCAGAAGCCTGGCCACTGGGCCAAGGAATGCCCATAGCCCAGGATTCCTCCTAACACCTGCCCGTCTGTGCGGGGCCCCACGGAAAGTTGGACTATCTGACTCTCATTGCTGCTCCCAGGCTCCTGGACCTCCAGTCCAAAGCTCTCAGACTGAGTTGCCTTGGTGACTGCAGACTGATGCTGCCTGTTCATCTCAGAGTCCCCTGGACCATCACGGATGCTGAGCTTTGGGTGACACTTACAGTGGAGGGTAAGTCCATCCCCTTCTTAGTCAACACGGGGGCCACCGACTCTATGCTGCCTTCTTTTCAAGGACCTGTCTCCTTGGCCTCTAAAACTGTTGTGGGAATTGAGGGCAAGGCTTCCAGGCCTCTCAAAACTTCCCAAATCTGGTGTCGATTAGGCCAGTGCTCCTTTCTATATTATTTTCTAATCACCTCACTTGTCCAGTTCCCCTGTTAGGCCGAGAGATCCTAGCAAAATTGTGTGCCTCCTTAACTATTCCTGGGCTATAGCCACATCTCATTGCTACTCTCCTCCCCAAACCCATGCCTCCTTCAATAGTGCCCCTTAGGTTCCCCTACTTTAATCCTCTGGGGTGGGATGCCACCTCCCCATTCCTTGCTACAAGTCACTCACCTCTCATCAATCCCGTAAAACCTAACCATTCTTATCACACCCAGCGCCAGTACCCCATTTCAGCACAAGCCTTAAAAGGCCTCAAGCCTGTTATTACTTGCTTACTACAACACGGCCTTTTAGTTGCTGCTAACTCTCCTTTCAATCCCCTTATCCTACCTTTCTAAAAACCAGACAAATCCTACAGGCTAGTCTAAGACCTCTACCTCATGAATCAGATTGTACTTCCCATTCATCCTGTTGTACCAAACCCCTATACTCTTCTGTCTTCTATGCCCCCTTCCACAACTCACTATTCCGTTCTTGCCTCTCAGCCTCTTTTCACCTTTGCTTGGACTAACCCTGACACCCACCATTCCCAGCAGTTAACCTGAGCCATTCTTCCCCAAGGTTTCTGAGATAGCCCTCATCACTTTAGTCATGTCCTTTCCCAGGATAATTTTGCTTCTGGATACCAGGTTTTGCCCTCATAACTGAACCACATTATAAACCGACAAAAGGAAACTTAGGTGACCCTATAGAGCCCAAATCTTTTCCTCATTCTTCCTTCTGTTCTCTCAAAAAAACGCCTAGAGACTGCTCTTATTCTGGTGCTCCCCAACTCCTCTCAACCCTTCTCTCTTTACACAGCAGAAATAAAAGGCTGTGCTGTCTGAATTCTTACACAGGAGCCAGGCCCACAGCCTTTAGCCTTTTTATCCAAACATCTTAACCTCACAGTCCTGGGATGACCCTCATGCCTATCCCTATGTGTGCAGCAGCTACTGCCCTGATACTCTTAGAATCTTTTGAAATTACAGGCTACACCCCACTTACCCTCTACAGCCCTCCCTCCACACGGTTACCCTACCAAAGCCCACGACAACCTTTAACAGCTGCAGCCCTTGCTGGTTTCCTTGGCATTTGGGTCCAAATGCAGCCTCTCAATACTTTCCCACCTTTTCAGTTTACACCTCCAGTTCTGCCTAAGCCAAGGACTCTTTTCCCCCTGTGGTTCTTCTTCTTACATCTGCTTTCCTACCAACTGGACAGGCACTTGTACCCTAGCTTTCCTTACTCCCAACGTTCAGCTTGGCAATGGAACCAAAGACTCCCTGTTCCCCTTGTAGTCCTGACATGACACAAGTGGGTCATTCCATTGATCCCCTTACTTGTAGGGTTAGGAATTACTACTGCACTTGGCATAGGCATAGCAGGCCTTACTACTTGAATCGTCACCTTCCATAACCACTCTAATTTCTCTGCTAGCTTTGCAGAATTAATCCAATCACGATTTCTTCTTCAAGCTCAAGTAAATTGTCTAGCTGAAGTTGTCCTCCAAAACTACAGAAGTCTTAATTTACTGACTGCTGAAAAAGAGGTCTTTGCCTATTCCTGAATGAAGAATGTTGTTTTTATGTAAACCAGTCCGGCCTCGTATATGGTGCCATCAATAGATGAAAAGACAGAACCCAAAAGCTCACCAATCAGGCAAATGGTTATTCTGGACCTGGCTCGCCTGGCTGCACACTCTCTAACTGGGTGTCGTGGCTTCTTCCAATCCTCAGTCCTCTGATACATATGTTTCTCCTTCTCTTATTTGGATCCTGTGTTTTCCAGTTAATCTCTCAATTCCTACAAAATCATATACAGGCGATAACCAATCAATACGACAAATGCTCCTTCTAACAACCCCCGCAATATCACCCCTTGCCCTGAGATCTCCCAGCAGTCTAAATTCTTTCCCATTTTTAGTTTTCCACGCTGCCCCCTATCCTGCTTGAAGAAGCCCTGAGAAACATCACCCCATCAGCCCTCTGTGTTGGCTTTTCTAATATTCCACTGCCCTCCATTCTTTATTTCCTTTTCCTTTGTATCACTAACATTAAAAGATAGGACAGGTATGTAAGGTTGGACTGTGCCAAGGATGGCATGGTAACATCTATGACCCACATGTACACCTCTGTGACCCACATGTACACCTCTGGACAGCCTCCCAGAACTAGAAAGTCTGAAGTAAGGGGAAAACCACAAAAGAAGGAAAGATCAACACCTGTGGCACCTAACTAACTTCAGGCATTCTTCTATTGTTTCTGACTCTGGCCACAATTGATAAGGCCATTGGACTTTGTAACTGACCTTGGTCAGCCTCATGACTTCAGACCCTCTCCCAGCTTGCAGAAAACTGCCCTAAACTGCAACTTCTGTAACTTTCTACTTCTTACCCCAAACCTATAAAACTAACTCCTACGCCACCGCCCTCCACTGACTCTCTTTTTGGACTCAGCCTGCCCTCATCCGGGTGAATGAACAGCAATGTTGCTCACACAAAGCCTGTTTGGCGGGTCTCTTCATTCAGAACGCACGTTTTAATAATTTCCATCACTGAGATTCAGTATACTGCGAAAGGCTTTAATAAAGAAATTCAACACTATTTAGCTGTATGATCCATTTATTTTGTTATATCAATTGTATTAGGAATTTATGAGTATGGAAATTTTACATGGATGTATAACTAGGTTATAACAATAAAGTTCCCCTTTTATGTCTAATTTTTTCATAGAAAATCAGAAATTAATATGTGCAAGGATGATTGTTAAGTGAAGGAACACTGGGTTATTTGGCTCACTTTGGACCTGATTGAGTTAATCACCCTAGGATCTCTTGGTCTTCATATTGCAATCTACTGCTGCTTCTTTAGGCCATCTCTAGTCAGGTGCAAAAAGTAACCTAAAGGCACTTTAGAAGTCCGGTTTGCTGGTGTTGCAGGTCAAGCCTCTGTCTGATCTATAACTAGGAGGACCCCTCTCAATCTAGATCTTTCTTTCTAATGAAGTTTGTATTATTCTTTTCCTTGGCACTTTGTGCAGCTTACCGCCTTCCTCCATCTTGGGAGACCCACAGAGGGCCTAATATTATTACTTGAGTTCTAACGGTTCTGTCAATTTGGATCTTCACTCAGTATAATAATAAATGATCATGTCTATTTCATTTCTGCATCCCCAGCATAATTTCTAGCACATAGTATATATTCAATGAATGCTTGTTGAATTAAGGAACATATTTGTGGAACTTTTACCCACTAACATGCTGCACTGAAACACATTAAGAAGCCCAGAAGATACACTTTATTGAAATCTTAGTGATAGCTATCTTGTTTTAAAATGCCAAATGACTCATGAATCAAATCAGTAGGATTTTAATATTCTTTAGAAGGCTTCCAAATTTGATGAAAATCTATCATCATTTTTGAATGTAGTTTTTGTTTAGATAATGCTAAACAAACAGTGATTAAATTGACTGAAGGTTTCATTTTGATGAGCCAATCAGCTTTTTAGTCATTAAGAGTTGACATTAATGTGATGGTGGATTTGGATAAATGAAAATATACATGGCAGATCTTGTCTGATTTACATGTTAAAATTTGACAAGTTTAATAAAGTATAATTAAATATAAACTTTAGGAAAAGAAACAAGAAGCATGAATACTTATATTTGTTATAATTAGGATTTTCTCCCCAATTCTCTTCTTCAGACTGGGTTAATTTCTAGGGCTATATCTACAAGTTGACTGATCTTTTCTCTTCTCCTTTAAAATTTGTTGTTTAGCTAATTGAGTGAATATGTTTTTTGGGTCTTGTTACCCAGGCTGGAGTGCAATGGCACGATCTCGGCTCACCGCAACCTCTGTCTCCTGGGTTCAAGCAATTCTCCTGCCTCAGCCTCCCGAGTAGCTGGGACTACAGGCGTGCACCACCATGCCCAGCTAATTTTTGTATTTTTAGTAGAAACAGGGTTTCACCATGTTGACCAGGATGGTCTCGATCTCTTGACCTCGTGATCCACCCGTCTCGGCCTCCCAAAGTGCTGGGATTATAGGCGTGAGCCACCGCACCCGGCCGAATATTTTATTTTAAATATTATAATTTAGAATATTTATAATTTGGAATATAATTTAAAATACTTCATTTCAAATTTAATTTATAATTCAGTATATTTTAGAATATAATTTAGAATATTTCGCTTCAGATACTGTAATTTAGAATTGATGTTTTATTCATTTTTCTAAGAATCTCAATCTGTTTACTCATTATGACTATATTTTTAATGTAATTGAACAAACTTATAATAGCTGTTTTAAATTCGTTGTCTGAAAATTCCAACATTTAGGTTTTCTAATGGTCTGTATTCACTAGTAGTTACCCCCACCTTGATTAGGGTCCACATTTTTCTGCTCTCTATGTCTAAAAATTTTTTATTGTATGCTATAGACAGCATAATTCAGACTCCTTACAATGATATCTTAGAAAGACAACGTATCTTGTCTTTCTTTAAAGGGTGCTGAGATAGATAAGTTTTGGGTGGCTTTTCTTGATTTTGTGTCAGGCTTGGTTTTCAGCTTTCTTAGAGTAGGGCTATTCAGTAAACCTTTCTCTTAAAATGATAAAAATGTTCTATGTCTATGCTTTCTAATATGGCTATCATCAGTCACACTGAGTTATTAAACATTTGAAATGTGGCTAATGAGACTGAGGAAATGAATTTTAAATTTAAGTTAATTTAAATTTGAATTGAAATTACCATATGTGTTTGCTGGTACCTTATTAGCCAGTAATGTCTGGATTAAAATTTACTGTAAGGTATGGTATTTACTCCTATATCTTTCTGGAGTCTTAGTGGATAGCTGGTATGTTGACAAGTCTCTCTATTCTGATTGGGCCAGAACTCCAATATCCCCCAGAATTATGTCACCTCTAGCACTTTGCTCCACATTTAAGTCTGTAACCACCACTCTACTGGGCTTTGTGGTTTTGCCTTTTGTGTTTGCAGCACTGCCCTTGGCTGAGAATCTGTGGATGATCTCCACACAGAATTATTCCTCTGATTTATTTTAGTTAAAATTTAGAATTTTTAGTATATTTTGGTTTTGAGTACTTCATTGTTCTTTTAGGGCCTCTAAAGATGACCATAAATTGTAATCTTTAGGAATTAACGCAGATTGTGATGGCAGTTTTTTGACTCGTGCCTCCCTATTTCCAAAGAGCTTTCTTCACCCCCTTATAGAATCTCTTACCACATTCCTCTAGTGAGTTATGCATATATCTGTCTCCAAACTTAGTCTGTGAGCTATTTAAGGTTTCGGACTGTGTCTTTTTCACTTTTGTGTCTTCAGCATCTAGAACCTGATGGGTGCATAGTAATCTGTTTGTCAAATTATAGAAGAATTAGCAGAAGGCAGGAGAAACTGAACTTTTAACAGGCCACACAAACCAGCAATGAAAAAGCAAATAAGTTGTCAAGTGAGCTGCCCATGGGAAAGAGGCAGTCAGGTGGAAGCCAGAAGTTGTCTAGAAAGTTGTGTCCCAACACTGCACACTCAGTCTCTTTAAAGAGTTTGGGAATTGAAAAATACTTTGAGATTCCCAACATCAACCCTTAATCCACTGGGAATGTGCAGAGCACTTCTTTTTCTTTCATTCTTTTATTATTATTTTATTGTGATTTTATTTAATTTTTAAAATGTATATATTTTATTGCACTTTAGTTTCTGGGGCACATGTGAAGAATATGCAGGATTGTTGCATATGTACATACATGGCAATGTCATTTTGTGGCCTCCATTCCCATCACCTATGTCTGGCATTTCTCCCTGTGTTATCCCTCCCCAACTCCCTACCCACTGCTGTCCCTCCTCAGTCCCCGCTAACAGACCTATATGTGATGCACTCCTCCCTGTGTCCATGTGTTCTCATTGTTCAACACCCACCAGTGAGTGAGAACATGCAGTGTTTGATTTCCTGTTCTTGTGTCAGTTTGCTGAGAATGATGGTTTCAGGTTCACCCATGTCCCTACAAAGAACATAAACTCATTGTTTTTTTATGGCTGCGAAGTATTCCCTGGTGTATATGTGCCACATTTTCCCTGTCCAGTCTATCATTAGTGTGCATTTGGGTTGGCTCCAGGTCTTTGCTATTGTAAACACTACTGCAAAGAACATATGTGTGCATGTGTCTTTATAACAGAATGATTTATAGTCCCCAGGATATATATCCAGTAATGGAATTGCTGGGTCAAATGGAATTTCTATTCTAGGTCCTTGAGGAATCACCACACTGTCTTCCACAATGGTTGAACAATTTATACTCCTACCAACAGTGTAAAAGTGTTCCTGTTTCTTCATATCCTTTCCAGCATCTGTTGTGTCCAGATTTTTTTAATGATTGCCATTCTAACTGGTGTGAAATGGTATTTCAATTTGGTTTTGATTTGTATTTCTCTAATTACCAGTGATGAGCATTTTTTCATATGTTTGTTGGCCTCATATATGTCTTCTTTTGAAAAGTGTCTGTTCATATCCTTTGCCCACTTTCGAATGGGTTTTCTTTTTTTTTTTCTTGTAAATCTGTTTTAGTTCTTTGTAGATTCTGGATGTTAGGCCTTTGTCAGATGGGTAGATTGCAAAAATTGTTTCCTGTTTTGTTGGTTGCCAGTTCACTTTAATGATTGTTTCCTTTGCTGTACAGCAACTCTGGAGTTTAATTAGATACCATTTGTCTAATTTGGCTTTTGTTGCCAATGCTTTTGGTGTTTTAGTCATGAAGTTCTTGCCTATGCCTATGTCCTGAATGGTTTTGCCTAGGTTTTCTTCTAGGATTTTTATGGTATTAGGTCGTATGTTTAAGTCTTTAATCCATCTGGAGTTAATTTTAGTGTAAGGTGTCAGGAAGGGGTCCAGTTTCTGCTTTCTGCACATGGCTAGCCAGTTTTCCCAACACCATTTATTAAACATGGAATCAAGCCTTTCTTCTTTGCTTGCTTTTGTCAGGTTTGTCAAAGATCAGATGGTTATAGATGTGTGGCATTGCCTCCGAGGTCTCTGTTCTGTTCCATTGGTCTATATCTCTGTTTTGGTACCAGTACCATGCTATTTTGATTACCGTAGCCTTGTAGTATAGTTTGAAGTCAAGTAGCGTGATGCTTCCAGCTTTGTTATTTTCTGCTTAGAATTTACTTTGCTATGCAGGCTCTCTTGGTTCCATGTGAGGTTTGTGTTTTTTTTTCCAGTTCTGTGAAGAAGATCATAGGTAGCTTGATGGAGATAGCATTGAATCTATAAATTACTTAGGGCAGTATGACCATTTTCACAATATTGATTCTTCCTACCCACGAGCATGGAATGTTTCTCCATCTGTTTGTGTCCTCTCTTATTTCCTTGAGCAGTGGTTTGTAGTTCTCCTTGAAGAGGTCCTTCTTTACATGCTTTGTTAGGTGGGTTCCTAGGTATTTTATTCTCTTTGTCACAATTGTGAATGGCAGTTTGTTCTTCATTTGGCTCTCTTTAAGTCTGTTATTGGTGTATAGGAATGCTTGTGATTTCTGCACATTGATTTTGTATCCAGAGACTTTGCTGAAGTTGCTTATCAGTTTCAGGAGATTTTTGGCTGAAACAATGGGATCTTCTAAATATATAATCATGTCATCTGCAAATAGAGACAATTTGACTTCCTTCCTTCCTAAATGAATACACTTTATTTCTTTTTCTTGCCTGATTGCTCGGGCTAGGACTTCCAATACTATATTGAATAGGAGTGGTGAGAGAGGGCATCCTTGTCTAGTGCCAAATTTCAAAGGGAATGCTTCAAGTTTTTGCCCATTCAGTATGATATTGGCCATGGGCTTGTTATAAATAGGTTTTATTATTTTGAGATATATTCCATTGATACCTAGTTTCTTGAGAGTTTTTAGTATAAAGGGCTGTTGAAGTTTGTCAAAGGCATTCTCTGCATCTATTGAGGTAATCACGTGGTTTTTGTCTTTGGTTCTGTTTATGTGGTTGATTGCATTTATAGACTTGTGTATATTGAACCAGCCTTGCATCTGGGATGAAGCCTACTTGATTGTGATGGACAAGCTTTTTGATGTGCTATTGCAATCAGTTTGCCAGCATTTTATTGGAAATTTTTGCATCTATGTTCATCCCAGATATTGGCCTGAAATTTTCTTTTCTTGTTGAGTCTCTGCCAGGTTTTGGGTCAGGATGATTTTTGTCTCATAAAATGATTTGGGAAGGATTCCCTCTTTTTGTATTGTTTGGAATAGTTTCAGAAGAAGTGGTACCAGCTCCTCTTTGTATGCCTGGTAGAATTTGGCTATGATCCCATCTCGACCTGGGCTTTTTTTGGTTTGTAGGCTATTAATTGCTGCCTCAACTTCAGTCCTTGTTATTGGTCTATTCAGCGTTTTCACTTCTTCCTGGTTTAGGTTTGGGATGGTGTAAGTGTGCAGGAATTTATCAATTTCTTCCAGGTTTACTGGTTTATGTGCACAGAGTTGTTTGTAGTAATCTCTGAAGGTAGTTTGTAGTTATGTGGAATCAGTGGTGATACCCCTTTATCATTTTGTATTGCATCTGTTTGATTCTTCTATCTTTTCTTTTTGTTAATCTGGCTAGCAGTATGTCTATTTTGTTGATCTTTTCATAAAACCAGCTCCTGGATTTATTAATATTTTGAAGAGCTTTTTGTGTCTCTATCTCCAGTTCTGCTCTGACCTTAATTATTTCTTGTCTTCTGCTAGATTTTATTTTTCTTCTTGCTCCTCTAGCTCTTTCAATTTTGATAATAGGGTGTTGATTTAAATCTTTCTTTGCTTCTCATGTGGGCATTTATTCCCATAAATTTTCCTCTAGACACTGCTTTAAATGTGTCCCAGATATTCTGGTACATTGCATCTTCATTTTTGTTGGTTTCGAAGAACATCTTTGTTTCTGTCTTCATTTCATTGTTTATCCAGTCAACATTCAAGAGCCAGTTGTTCATTTTCCATGAAGTTGTGTGGTTCTGAGTTAGTTTCTTAATCCTGAGTTCTAATTTGATTACACTCTGGTCTGAGAGACTGTTGATTTCCATTCTTTTGCATTTGCTGAGGAGTGATTTACTTGCAATTATGTGGTCAATTTTTGTGTGTGTGTGTCAGAGTTTCGCTCTTGTTACCCAGGCTGGAGTGCAATGGCGCAATCTTGGCTCACCACAACTTCCACCTCCTGAGTTCAGGCAATTCTCCTGCCTCAGCCTCCTGAGTAGCTGGGATTACAGGCATGTGCCACCATGCCCAGCTAATTTTTTGTATTTTTTGTAGAGACGGGGTTTCACCATGTTGACCAGGATGGTCTCGATCTCTTGATATGTGGTCAGTTTTAGAGTAGGTGTGATGTGGTCCTGAGAAGAATGTATATTCTGTGGATTTGGGGTGGAGAGTTCTGTAATTGTCCATTAGCTTTGCATGGTCCAGATCTGAGTTCAAGTCCTGAATATCCTTGTTAATTTTCTGTCTCATTGATCTGTCTAATATTGACAGTGGAGTGTTAAAGACTCCCACTATTATTTTGTGGGAATCTAAGTCTCATTGTAGGTTGTTAAGAACTTGCTTAATGTATCTGGGTGCTCCTGTATTGGGTGCGTATATATTTAGGATCGTTAGCTCTTCTTGTTGGATTGATCCTTTTACCATATGTAATGTCCTTCTTTTTCTCTTTTGACCTTTGTTGGTTTGAAGCCTGTTTTAGCAGAGACTAGGATTGCAACTCCTGGTTTTTTTTTGCTCTCCATTTGCTTGGTAAATCTTCCTCCATCCCTTTATGTTGATCCTATGTGTATCCTTGCATGTGAGATGGGTTTCTTGGATACAGCACACCTATGGGTCTTGACTTTTTATCCAGTTTGCCAGTCTGTGTCTTTTGATTGGGGCGTTTAGGCCATTTACATTCATTGTTAATACTGTTGTGTGTGAATTTGATCCCGCCATTTTGTTGCTGGTTTTCTTTCCCATTAGTTGACTCATTTTCTTCATTGCATTTTTGGTCTTTGACAACTGGTTAGCTTTTGCAGTGACTGGTACTTGTTCCTTTCTTTGCTTAGTGTTTCTTTCAGGAGCTCTTGTAGGGCAGGTACGGTGGTGACAAAATTCCTCAGCAATTGCTTGTTTGTAAAGGATTTTATTTCTCTTTCACTTATGAAGCTTAGTTTGGCTGGATGTGAAATTCTAGGTTGAAAGTTCTTTTCTTTAAGGATGTTGAATATTGGCCCCAGTCTCTTCTGGCTTATAGGGTTTCTGCCAAGAGATCTGCTCTGAGTCTAATGAGCTTCCCTTTGTGGGTGACCTGATGTTTGTCTCTGCCTGCCCTTAGCATTTTTTCCTTCATTTCAACCCTGGTGAATCTGATGATATGTGCCTTGGGCTTGTTCTTCTCAAGGAATATCTTAATAGTGTTCTCTGCATTTTCTGAATTTGAATGTGGGCCTGCCTTGCTAGGTTGGGGAAGTTCTCCTGGATAATATCCTGAAGGGTGTTTTCCAACTTGGTTTCATTCTCCTTGTCACATTCAGGTACACCCATGAAACCCATGCTTTTCTTGTAATATTTTGTTGACACTGCCCATTGAAGGCTGGGGAGAGGGGTACACAGGTGAGGCAGTGGTTGGCTTCCAAAATGTTTTTGTACAATTTGGTCATTTTCTACAATCTCATAGTTTTTGGAGGCTTTTTCCATTTCTTTTAACTATTTTTTTCTCTAATGTTGCCTTGTCATTTTATTTCATTGAGTTTATCTTCAATCTTGATATTCTTTCTTGCACTTGATCGATTCGGCTATTGAAGCTTGTGTATGCTTCATGAAGTTGTGCTGTGTTTTTCAGCTCTAAGTCATTTATGTTTTTATCTAACCTGGTTATTCTAGTTAGCATTTCATCTAACCCTTTTTCAAGATTCTTAGTTTCCTGGCTTTGGGTTAGAACATGCTCCTTTAGCTCAAAGAAGTTTGTTATTACCCACCTTCTGAAGCTTTCTTCTGTCAATTTGTCAGTCATTCTCCATCCAGTTTTATTCCCTTGCTGCTGAAGAGTTGTGATTCTTTGGAGGGGGAGAAGCATTCTGATTTTTGGTATTTCAGCCTTTTTGTGCTGTTTTCTTCCTATCTTGGTGAATTTGTCTACTTTTGTTCTTTGAAGTTGGTGACTTTTGAATGGGTTCTCTGAATGGATGTTCTTTCTGTTGATGTTGAAACTATTTCTTTCTGTTTTTAGTTTTCCTTCTACCAGTCAGGTCCCTCTGCTGCAGGTCTGCTGGAGATCTACTCTAGACCCAGCTTGTCAGGGAATCGCCCTTGGGGGCTGCAGGACAGCAAAGATTTCTGCCTGTTGTTTCCTCTGGTAGCTTTGTCCTAGAAGGGTACCCACCAGATATCATCCAGAGCTCTCCTGTATGAAGTGTCTCTTAAGACAAGTGGGGGTCAGGGAGCCACTTGAGGAGACAGTCTGTCCCTTATCAGAGCTCAAGTGCTGTGCTGGGAGATCCATTGCTTCCTTTAGGGCTGCAGGATGTTTAAGTCTGCTGAAACGGAACCCACAACTGCTGTTTTTCCCAGGTGCTCTGTCTCAGGAAGGTGCGGGCTTTATTTATAAGTCCCTGATGGACTGCTGCCTTTTGTTCAGAGATGTCCTGCCCAGCAAGAAGGGAGTCTAGTCACAGTTTGCCTGCAGAGACCTTGCTGAGCTGCCATGGGATCTGCCCAGTTGCTGTGTAAACTTCCTGGTGTCTTTGTTTACACAGGCAAGGTTAGAACTGCCTACTGGAGCCTCAGTAATGGTGGACGCTCCTCCCCCTCACTGAGCTCAAATGTCTGAGGTTGAGTTCAGACTGCTTTGCTGGCTCCTGGCTGCAATAATTTCAAGCCAGTCGATCTTAGCTTCCTGGTCTTCATGGGGATGCGACCTGCCAAGCCACATCACTTGGCTCCCTGTCTTCACCCCCCTTTTTTTTCAGGGGAATCAGCACTTCTGTCTCACTGGCATTCCAGGCACCACTGGGGTATGAGGTAAAAAGAAAAAACTGCTGTGGCTAAAACAGCCATGCAGTTTTGTGCTAGAAACCTGGGACACTGGTGTTTTAGGCATGGGAGGGAATCTCCTGGTCTGCCTATTGTGAAGACCATGCGAAAAGTGCAGTATCTGAGCCAGAGTGCTGGAGTGTCTGGAAAAGTCCCTAATGGCTTCCTTTGGCTAAAAGTATCACAGCTCAACTTCTCCTTGGCTAGATCCGTCGAATGATTTACTTTGACTCTAACAGTTGAGTGGAGATTAGACTGGAAAGAGAGTGATCTTAACTGATTGAAGTTAAAGCATCTTAATTATGCAATATTGTAGAAACATATGTTATGGACTGAGTTATGTCACCCTGAAATTCAAGTGCTGAAACTCTAATCCATAATTAGGGAGCTGTTTTTGGGGATAACAACTGGTTTTGGCCTTCAAAGAGGTGATTAAGTTAAACTGAGGCTGGTAGGGTGGGACTCTGAAGAGGGGGAGAGATCAAGGATATTTATCATAGAGAAAGGCCACCTGAGAGCATAGTGAGGCGGTCGCCTTATGCAAGCCATGGAGGGAGACCTCAGGAGAAAACAAACCTTCCAACACCACAATCTTGAAATTCTAGCCAGTAGAACTGTGAGAAAATAAATTTCTATTGTTTTTAGGGCACCCTGTCTGTGGCATTTTTGTAATGGCAGTCTTAGCAAACGAATGCAACATTTCACCATATGAGCATAGTGTTAGGGCCCTTCAAGGGTCTTAGAAGGGAGACATGGAAGTGAGGGCTCTGAAGCTTCATTTAAATTAGCTTTATGATAAATCTACCCCTTTATATGGCTTCTAAGGTAGTGCCTGGGACTGTAAAAATGTCTGAACAAGGAAGGAAAGAAAAGGAAAGGGAAAGAAAGGGAGGGAAGGAATGGGAGAAAGAAGGGAGGAAATAAAGAAGCAATGAGTTCAGTGCCCTAACAAGTCTTTGAAAGCATCTTTTCTGGTTACATGTGGAGATGGTGATGTCAGGGCACCTTTTCCAACCTCATCTGGTAGAGAAGAGGAAGCGGAGACATTCAAAGCAGGGAAACAGCATGAGATGAAGCTTGAGTGCTGGGCAGGCTCAAAGAGACATGAATTTGTGGCAGAGGTCAGATTACACAGGAATTTGTAATCTCAGTCTAGTGCTCTTTCCACCATCTCACAGCAGCTGCTTACTTGTTTTGAAACAGGTATTTGTTCCGCTCTTTAACCCTTAAAAACTTCTATTAGAAAACACCATGGCAGCAGACTGTTTTCCAAAGTTGCCACTGTAGGATATCTCATCATGCATGCTCTTCTTGTAATATTTTGTTGACACTGCTCATTAAGGGCTGGGTACAAGGGTGAGGCAGTGGTTGGCTCCCAAAATGTTTGTATACAATGATGCTGAACACAGCAAAACAAACAAACAAACAAACAAACAAACAAAACAAACAAACAAACAAAAAAACCTCCTTTATAGACAGGATTTTTTTTTTTTTTCTGTTTTAGGCATTTGATTTACTTTAGTCTTTATGACATCTTTACCTTAGTACATGTACAGTGATGGATGCAGCAAGGCCAGCTTTGCTTTTACTTAGTTAAAAATATTTATTGGTGAGAGTCAAAAAGAAAAACTAGAGTAAAAATGTAGAATGTGTCAGGAATGTTCTTTCTACTAGGATTATTCAAATGGCCTTTTTGAACAGGAGACAGCTTAGTAGAGAATTAAGAGCAGGTGCTGTGATTGAATGTTTGTGTCCCTTCAACATTCATGTTGAAAATGTAATCCTCAATGCAACAGTATTGAGAGATGAGGTTTCTAGGAAGCTATTAGGCTGTGAGGGTTCTACCTTCGTGACTGGGATGAATACCTTATAAAACAGTTGCAGGGAACTGGCTAGGTCTCTTTTTGCCCTACTGTTCCTTTTGCCATGTGAAGATACAGTGTCTGTCTCCTCTGGAAGAAGCAGTGTTCAAAGTGCCATCTTGGAAGCAGAGACCAGGCTTTCACTAGACATTAAACCTCCCAACACCTTGATCTTGGATTTCCCAGACTCCAGACTGTCTAGGAAATTTATGCTATATACAAAACGCCAGGTTTTGAGATACTTTGTTATAGCTGCACAAACAGAATATGACAGAGGAAAACATGAAATACTTAGGGGAACAGAATTCCAGGCGAAGAGAACAAATACAAGTACCTGAAAAGGGTTGCTTGCATTTTTGCTTTCTCCAGGGACCTGCTATATTAAATGTTTTGGAGGAAAGATGCTCCCAGGATGGAATCTGGGTCCAGCTGCTCTGTTATTGCTATTATTTGTGAGCTGAGCTCCCTTTGGATTCCCAGAGTAAGGTACAGGGCTGACTCTCCTGGGGCAGAGATGAACAAATGTGTCCTGGAGCCTAAGCATTTTCATCATTTGCTTCACACACACATCAGGACCATTGTAGGAAGGACTTCTCCTCTGGAGAGTCCTTTGCATCACAGTGGCCTGTTTTTGTCTTTAAACAAGCCAATGAGTTTTCCATCTTTACTGAAGGGTCTAGGAGTCTCTAGAATCTTACTTTCTAGCAGTTACCTTTTATTTGAAAATATAGGGCTTCATTTTTTGTGGATTACTGTTCCTAGCAGCAGATAGTCTCTTTTGTGTTTAATTACCTGTTCACTGCATTTATTTGCTAAGATGTCTAGTGGGAGACAGTTTGAGCATTCTGAAAAGAACATGGGTTCTCTGAGGTCAAAGTCATTCACCACTTAATAGCCATATGGCCTCAGGCAAATGGTGCCTCTCTTGGTCTCAGCTTATCCATCTGTGAATGGTTACAGGTCCTTCTTGATGTTGGTAAATACTTCTTACTTCCATGTGACAAATCCTAAATAACTCTTAATCTTTAACAATCTTTCTCATGTAACAATTAGGTGTTAAATTACAGTTAATTTACCTGGCAGATAGGTTAAGAGACATTTAAGCACACAGTGAGCTTGCTCTTTAGATGGCTGGCTTATCTTGCTCTGTTGGCACACACACTGATTTTAATGATCATTCACTCAGCTTTCCTGTTGGCAGTTAAACACTAGTTGCTGGCTCTTGAAAGGATCCTCAATCCTGTTATGGGGTACAGGGGCTGGGTAAAGAAACAATGTTCAAATACTCTTACAAATGGCTCTCTCAAATACTGACCACTAAGAGATATAATTGGATCAAAGGCACTTGGAAGCTTAGAAACCTGGCCTGGAGGGCATTGTCAGGTTTTCAAAAGTTTGGGGTCCAGGGTTTATTGGTGAGGGTCTCAATGAATAATCATAAACAGTTACTGGAAACAGAAAAGTGTTACCAGGGGATATAGCAAATAATAACTATGACCCACAAACCTATAGGGTTAACATAAAACAATTTTTCACATTCAGCATTTCAATTATCATTCCTAAAAATTTTGTGAGGAAGGGAGAACAAATATTTTTCTTTTCACTCATTCATTCGGCTACCATTTATCAAACACCTATTGTGTCTTAGCAGGAATAGCCTCTTTTTCGCAGGCAATCTCATTGAAGCCTCAAGACAACCTTGGAGAGAACTCTCAGGGTTTCCATTTCCCACCTCAGATACTCTCAGGAAGCTAAAGTACTTATTCAGTGTTCCAAGATTAGGAAGTATCAAAGCAGGGATGATATTCAGCAAGTACCCACCAATGTGGGCTGTACTTTTATTTTTAATTTTATTTTTTGTGGGTATAAGGTGCATATATTTATAGGGTACTTGAGAAGTTTTGATACAGGCATACAATGCATAATAATCACATCAGGTAAAATGGGGTATTCATTGCCTCAAGCATTTATCCTTTGTGTTACTTACAAACAATTCAATTATACTCCTTTAGTTATTTTAAAATTTGCAATTTAATTATTATAGTCACCCTATTGTGGTAGTAAATGCTAGGCTTTATTTATTCTTTCTATTTTTTTTAGTACCCATTAACCATCCCCACTTCCCCTAACTCACACTACCCTTTCCATCCTCTGGTAATCATCCTTCTGTTTAATTTCCATAAGTTCAATTCTTTTGATTTTTAGATCCCACGAGTGAGATCTACGATGTTCCTCTTTCTGTGCCTGGCTTATTTCCTTTAACATTATGACCTCCAGTTCCAACCATGTTGTTGCAAATGACAGGATCTCACTTTTTTATGACTGAATTGTAGTTCATATTGTATAAGTACCACTTTTTCTTTATCCATTCTTTTGCCGATGAATCTTTAGGTTGCTTCCAAATCTAGCCTATTGTTAATAGTGCTGCAGCGAAACATGGCAGTGCAGATATCTCTTCAATATACTGATTTCCTGTCTTTTTAGGTATGTACCCTGCATTGGGGTCACTGGATCATATGGTAACTCTTTTTATTTTTTGAGGACCTTCTATACTGTTATCCATAGTAGTTGTGATATATATCCTATTAGTTCTTTCTCTCTCGAGAACCATATATATATTTATTCCCCTATTCTGCCCCCTGGAGAACCTTAATACAGTAGTTGTACTAATGTACATTCTCACCAGCAGTGTATGTGGGTTCCCTTTTCTCCACATTCTGATTAGCATTTGTTACTGCCTATCTTTTGGATATACGCCATTTTAATTGCGGTGAGACAATAACTCATTGTAGTTTTGAATTACATTTCTCTGGTGATAAATGATGTTGAGCACCTTTTCATACACCTGTTTACCATTTGTGTGTCTTCTTTTGAGAAATGTCTATTCAAATCGTTTGCCCATTTTAAAATCAGATTATTAGATTGTTTTCTACAGAATTGTTTGAGCTCCCTATATGATCTGGTTATTAATCCCTTGTCAGATGGCTAGTTTGTCAATATTTTCTACCATCGTGTGGATTGTCTCTTTACTTTGTTGATAGTTTTCTTTGCTGTGCAAAAGCCATTTTTCTTCATTAGATCCCATTTGTCCATTTTTTCTTTGGTTGCCTGTGTTTGTGGGGTATTGCTCATGAAATTTTTGCCCAGACCAATGTCTTAGAGAGTGTCCCCAGTATTTTCTTACAGTAGTTTCATAGTTTGAGGTCTTTGATTTAAGTCTTTAATCCATTTTCATTTGATTTTTATATATGGAGAGAGAGAGAGAGAGAGAGAGAGAGAGAGAGAGAGAGATCTAGTTTCATTCTTCTGTATATGGATATCCAGTATTCCCAGTACCATTTATTGATAAAACTATCTTTTCCCAGGTGTGTGGGTTTGTTTCTGGCTTCTGTGTTCTGTCCCATTGGTCTATGTGTCTGTTTTTATGCCAGTACCATGCAGTTTTGGTTGTTATAGTGCTGTAGTATGATGTGAAGTTAGGTAATGTGATTCTTCTAGTTTTTGGATCTTTGGTGGTTTCATACAAATTTTAGGCCTATTTTTTTATTTATGTGATGAATGTCATTGGTATTTTGATAGGGATTACATTGAATCTGTAGATTGCTTTGGGTAGTATGGACATTTTAACAATATTGATTTTTTTGATTCATAAACTATGATATCTTCCCATTTTTTGTATCCCCTTCAATTTATCAGTGTTGTATGGTTTTCATTATAGAGATTTCCTACTTCATTTGCAGGAAATTTAATTTTGTGGCTATCGTACGTGGGATTACTTTTTCAAAATTTATTTTTCAGATTATTCACTTACATATATAGAAATGCTACTGAATTTTGTGTGTTTTTTTATCCTGTAGCTTTACTGAATTTGTTTGTCAGTTCTAATAGTTTTTTGGAGGAGTCTTTCGGTTTTTCCAAATATAAGATCGTGTCATTTGCCAACAAAGATAATTTGAATTCTTCATTTCCAATTTGATGCCCTTTATGTCTTTCTCTTGTCTGATTGCTCTAGCTAGGACTATGTTGAATAATAGTGGTGAAAGTGAGCATCCTTGTCATGTTCCAGATGTTAGAAGAAAGACTTTCAGTTTTCCCCCATTCAATATGATACTAGCTGTGGATTTGTCATATATAGCTTTGATTATGTTGAGGTATATTTCTCCTATATCCAGGTTTCTGAGAGTTTTTATCATGAAGACAAGTTGAATTTTATCAAACGCCTTTTCAGCATTGATTTAAATAATCATATGGTTTTTGTCCTTCATTCTGTTGATATTATGTATCACATTGATTGCTTTATGTATATTGAACCATTCTTGGATTCTTGGCATAAATCCTGCTGAGACATGATGAATAATCTTTTTATGTATTGTTAAATTCATTTTGCTAGCATTTTGTTGAGGATTTTTGCATCAATATTTGTCAGAGATGTTGACCTTTAGTGTTCTTGTTTTTTTTTTTTAATGTCTTTGCTTTTGTAACAGGGTAATGCTTCATAGGATGAGTTTGAAAGTATTTCCTCCTTTTTAATTTCTTGGAACAGTTTGAGCAGAATAGGTGTTAGTTCTTCTTTAAAGGCTTGGTAGAATTCATCAGTGAGGCCATCAGGTCCTGGGCTTTTCTTTACTGGGAGACTTTTTATTATGGCTTTAATCTCATTACCTGTTATTGGTCTGTTCAGGTTTTGGATTTCTTCCTGGGTCAATCTTGATAGATTGTGTGTAAATTTGACCATCTCTTATAGATTTTCCAATTTGTTGGCATATAGTTGCTCATAGTAACCACTAATGAGCCTTTGCATTTATGTGGTACCAGTTGTAATGCCTCCTCTTTCATCTCTGGCTTTTTTTCCTTGGATCTTCTCTCTTTTTTTCTTAGTCTCACTAAAGGTTTGTCAATTAAAAAAAAAAAACCCTTTTATTTCCTTGATCTTTTGCATGTTTTCATTTTAATTTCATTTATTTCTGCTCTGATCTTATTATTTCCTTTCTTGCAAGAATTTTGAGTTTGGATTGCTCTTCTCTGGTTCTTTAAGATCTATCCTGAAGTTGTTTATTTGAAGTTTTTCTTCTTTGTTAATGTAGACACTTACAGCTATAAGCTTCCTTTCTGATAATGCTTTTTCTGTATCCCATAGGTTTTGATATGTTGTGTTTCTATTATCATTGGTTTCAAGAAATTTTTCAATTTTCTTAATTTCTTCATTGATCCATTGGTCATTCAAGAGCGTATTGTTTAATTTCCATGTATTTATATAGTTTTCAAAATTCCTGTTACTGATTTCTAGTTTTATTCTATTGTGGCCAGAGAAAATGCTTGATATTACTTCAATTTTTTGAATGTTTTAAGACTTGTTTTCTAACCTAACACATGGCCTGTCCTTGAGAGTAATCCATGTGGTGGTGAGAAGAATGTGAGGATGAAAGTTCTGTAAATATAAGACTTATTTGGTCTATAGAGCAGATTAAATCTAATTTTTTGGTTGATTTCCTTTCTGGGAGATCTGTCCAATTCTGAAAATGGGATATTGAAGTCTCTAGCTATTATTGTGTTGGTATCTTTCTCTTCAGCTGTAGTAATGTTTGCTCTATATGTCTAAGTACTCCAGTGTTGAGTGCACATGTATTTACAATTGTTACGTTCTTTTGCTAAATTGACCTCTTGGTCATTATATAGTGACCATCTTTGTCTCTTCTCATAGTTTTCGTCTTGAAATCTATTTTGTCTGATATAAGTGTAGCTACTGCTACACTTTGTGGTTTGTATTGGCCTGGAATATCTTTTTCCATCCCTTTATTTTCATTTTATTTATGTCATTATAGATGTAGAGTATTTGTGGTAGGCAACACATCATTGGGTCTTTTTTTTTTTTTTTTTTTTTCTTTTTTTTTTTACCCCCTCTACTTTTTGATTGAAAAGTTTCATTTACATTCAATGTTATTATTGGCAAGTAAGGACTTACTCCTGCCATTTTGTTAGTCATTTTCCTTTCCTTTCCTTTCCTTTTCCTTTTTATTTTTCTTTCTTTCTGTCTGTTTCTTTTTCTCTATCTCTCACCTTGCCCTTGCCTCCCTCCCTCCCTCCCTCCCTTTTAGTGAAGATAATTTTCTCTGATAATGTGATTTACTTCATTGCTTTCTATTTTGTGTGTGTACATTTGTCTGCTTTTTGGTTTGAGGGTACCATAAGGCTTGTGAATAGTATCTTATAACCCATTATTTTAAGCCAATAACAACTTGACACTTTTTATAAATAAACAAGCAAAAAACAAACAAACAAACAAACAAAACTAAAACACTAATAAAGACTCTACCTTCCTGTGGCCCAGCTGATACCTGAAGCCAACAAGTCTCAGAGTTTCAACCAAGGCCCACAACATAGTACCTGGGTATCACTGCTGGTTATTCAGGGCTCAACGGTTTTTCTCTTACCAGGTAATGAATCTTGCCAGGACTGGGTCCTTTTCTTCAAGGCAGTGGGTTCCCTTCAGGCCCATTGTGAGTCCAGAACTGTTGACTGGGAACTAGGGCTTGGAACAGGGGCCTCAGCACTCCGACTGGGGCACTATTCTGCTGTGGCTGAGCTGGTATCCAAGAAGCAAGACAAAGACCTTCCCATTCTTCTTGCTCCTCTCCTCAAGCAGAGGGAAGAGGCCTCTTTTTTGGGGTCCTAAACTGTGTAGCCTGGGGTTAGAGGAGGGGTGATGTCAGCATTCCCTTAGCCACTCTGGCTGTATCTCAGGAAGTTGCATGCTGACACAGTCCACTGGCAATGAGCCCAGTTTACCAGTATGACTCACTTTGGATTTGCAGTCCTTATGGCCTAGACTACATTTCAAGTTTATTTAGAGGCCCAAAACACTTTAAATTACTTGCAGGAATTTAAGTTCAAATTCCTGGGACTGGCAATTTTCCTCTGGCTAGGTCTGGCTTAAATACTTCCTCTGTGAGTGGGCATCAGTGAGTTTGATATGGTTTTGTTTTCTTCTACAACAGGGCTGCACTGAGTTCAATGCCTTACAATTTCTGTTCTCTCTCTTCCCCAGGGCACAGAAATGCTCTCTGTACCACACTGCTGCTGTGGGTGTATGGGAATGGTGGTTCTGGTGATTCAAGACTGTTTTTCCTACCTCTTCAGTGCCTCTTTCAGTGATAAAGTTAAAACAAGGTACTGGGAGTGCTCACCTGATTTATGGTTCTTATGAAGGTGCTTTTGTGTGTGTGTAGATAGTTGTTAAACTGGTATCCTTGTGGGTAGGATGATTGGTGGAGCTTTCTATTCTACCATTTTGCTCTGACCCCAGCTCTATCTAATACTTTTTATTAAAACATTACAATACTTTAGAATCTTTGGTAAATAGTCACTGCCGAAACCCCTCAAGCATTCCCATTCCTCTTCTCTCTTCCCTTCTTTCTGACCCACAGGGATCTCCTCAGGTTTGAACAAACAGCCAATTAATGCCTGGCATAGCAGGGAGCTGCCAGGATCCTGCTCCAGCATTATAGCTAGTATCGGCTCCAATTGATCAGCATGTTTGCCATACTAGTCAGTATTTGAATATCACCCCTGAAATCATGGAAATGCAAATACAGAGAGATTAAATAGATTGTCCATAGTCCCAGTTAGTACTAAAACCCATTTTTTTGACTGTTGAGTTTTGTTTGCTTCACAATACTACCCTATCTTCCAGTGAACGGAATTGTAAATAGTGGGTCCTTAGATTTTACATTTTCTCTCTAAACTAACATTAAAGTTACATTTAGCTTATTTATCAACAGACAATTTAATATATACTCCCAGCTTTAGTACTTAAAACCTTAATGCTTTTATCAGACAGAAGAAAAAGAAAAGGATCATCTATAGACAGTTTGATTCTGACATTCTTGGAATTTGTGGGGGCATTTATGATGGTGAAAACTAACACATTCTTTATAAGCAGTATACTTCTGTTCTCAGGCATGTCTCATTTGATCCTCTCAACCATCATGTAGACAGAAACTCCAACTGGCAGGAGTGTCTGAAATTCCTGGACATTTGTTGTGCCTTTACTGCAAGCAGGACGTTTTCTGAATGTAGAATTAGGACTAGAGGAAATAATTCCAAGTCTGGGCAAAGGAAGTGCCTAAAGACAATGCCTCATAGTTAGGAAGTCTCAGAAGTAAAAAAGTCTTAAAAAGTTTTTAATTCATTTAGGCAAAATGATTGAGGTGGTAACCAAGAACTGGGGATGGGAGGCTCTGAGGCTGTAGAGCCAAAAATCAGTTTCTACTCATCATACACTCAAAAGATAACTGAGAAATAGACCAGTAGAAATATGTAACTATAAATTCTAGTATAGCGGTTTTTGGAATAGAAAGTGAGAGCTAACTGTAGAAGAAAACAGCATTACCTAGTAGCCCTAAGCACCCTTCTATGGTTGGAATGATCCTTCTGCTTTTCAGCACAAAAGTCTAGCACTGGATTGTTCCAGGATAAAAGATTTAGTGGGTAGATACAGTGAGAGAATAAAGAAATGAGATTATATCAAGTATTAGCCAAAGAGTGGTTTAACTATTGGAAAACGGTGTCTAAGCTGGGTAGGGAAGGATGTGGAGCTGAGCGTTTGGGAGAAAGTGAATGTTAAATGGCCTGGATGTCCTCATAAAGTCAAAGGTCAGGTGCAGGAAAAATTAGAAATGTTGATGTTCAGGAGTGCAATGGAGGAAAAGGTTCAGGGAGTGCCATAGTAGACAGCTGAGGTGTAGTAGACTATTGAAACAGCTGTGCTTCTGTGGACAACACAGGCTTCAGCTGAGGAACGATGGAGAATGAATAGTCTGTGAAGAGGCTGAGAATATTGTGGAATACAGGAGAGAGGATTAGGAGGAGGGAGACTGGAAGAACTTTGGAATGTTATGGTTGCAATTGGAGTGAAGATAGCCCAGACCAGTACGAGAATGAAACAGTAAGAAGGCATAAATGACTGGATGGTTGGCAATTTGGGGAAGTAGTCAAGGATGGAAAGGACACAGAGCTGGCCTCAGCTTTCCAAATGAAGCACCCATTGAGGTTGCTTCAGTGTTCAAGGGATTAATGGAGTTGGGATGCAGAGCATATGTCGGGATGTTTTTGTTTCAGGTTCCAAATGGAATATGGAACAGAGTGCCAATGTATGTCCATATACATTCTTGTCTACCTAGGCAAGAAAGGATTGCTCTGTTCCCAGAATCCTCACCTTGATTTGAAGAACTAATATTTCTGGGAGAAGCTAGCTGAGGCTGGCATAAATTATTCTGAAGAGGTAATACTATCCCAAGTGTGCACACAATGGAATTAGTCCATTAACAGCATCCTGCCTACATAAAGGAAGCATCATCAACCATCAACTTAGCAACCTTCCCTCCCTGCATTGTTATTGAAAGGATATGGTTTCTGGGATAGTCCAGTTATATGCAGATTCATTCTTACAACAATTTACTTCAAAAATCTAGAAACTGAAAAATATGGCTTTTCTGTTAATTCATGCCTTTGGAGAAGAACATGCTGTTGACTTTAATTTATATTTTTGACTATTACTTGCTTGGTAAGATAGGGCATCAGTTTGTTCTATAATAATGCTTTTTTAAATTAGTCCTCCTTTGGCATTCTTTATGTCCCTGATCCTCATAAAAATTAGGCTCTAATATTTTACCACTGTGAAGACCCTTAACTGTTTCTCTTCCTCCAAAATCTGCCTTCTCTAATCTATCCTAAAGATTATGGTATCATATTTTCCCTAAAACATTATGTTTACAATGTCAATATCCTTTGTAAGCTATCATGGGTTCCCCATTTCCTAAGTGAAATTATCTAGACTTCAGTGTTTTTCAGTGTGTTCCAGGATATGACCAAACACCTTCCCAACTCAATATTTCCCTTCGTAGGAGCTCACTTTTCTAGCCAAATTGATCTGTCAGCTGTCTGTTATTCAGGTTTATTAACTCACCTTTATTTCATTTTTATCATACCTTTTCATGGAATAGCAACCCATTTTCTTCTGCTTATCTTCTGCTTTCTGAATCCAATCTGTACCAATAAAGTTCTATGATATTGACTATAAATGCCATGGAAATTTACTTGAGGTGCATGTGGTCATCCAGTCATTCAACCAACATTTGTTGTGCTTATACTATGTCTTACCCACAGTTTTAGGTACTGTTAAGCAACAACACTAATCACAGTTAAAATGTGTGCTACACATTCTTCTGAGTGTTTTTATAATAATTGCTCATTTAATCCACAATTTAACTCAAATAATATTAATTTAATGTAAATATGGACCAGGTACAGACTACTCTCTCAAGACTCTCAGTCTTTTGGGGCAAGATAGAAAGTGAACAGTAATCATGATACAGTTTGGTAACAGAGTTAACCACAAGGTACTATGAGATTACATACAGTATTAACTTTATATTACTGTGTGACAAATTACCACAAATTTAGTGGCTTAAAACACAAATTTATTATCTCATACTTTCTATAGGTCTGAAGTCTGGGCATGGCATCTCTATATTTTCTGTTCACGGTCTCATAGGGCTGAAATCAACATGTCAGCCAGACTGCATCTCATCTGGGGCTTGAGATTATCTTCCAAAGCTCACTGGTTGCTGGAAGAATTTATTTCCTTGAGGTCGTAGTAGAATTGAAGTCTACATTTTCTTGCTGGCTGTTGGGTGTAATTTTCTTTCATCCCTGGAGGCCTGTATAAGGTCCTTTCTGTGTGTCTCCATGCATCATCAATCCAGCAACAGCCCATCAAACCTCCTTTATGCTTCAAGTTTTTTACTTTCTCTTCTGCAACCACGTAGAAAAAACTTTGCTTTTAAAGGGTTCATGTGATTAGACCAGGCCCACATATATAATTTCTCTTCTATTAACTGAAGTCAACTGATGAGTAACTGTAATTACATTGACAATATCCCTTTTGCCACATAATATAATCACAGGAGTAGTGTCTCATCATATGGGGAGGGAAATATACATGGGAGAGGGTCATTGAAGGTCTTCTTAGAATTCTGCCGGGAACACATAGGATAGCTCTTTACCTAATTTTGGGATTGAAATAAAAATGGATAGAGCAGGCGGAAAACATTTCAAAAAAGTGATCTCCAAGCAGAGAACTAAATGGTCTTTGGAAATTACCCAGGTAAAGAAGGAAATAAGTGAAATGGGGAGGAGAGCGCTCCAGTTAAATGTGGGAGGGATACTATTTGATATAAACAACTGTTCTTTTTGTTCCTAATCCTTCTTTTTCTTCTCTTAAGTCTTTCACTTTTTTTGTGTGAATTTTTGTTTCTGATATTTCTCTCTGTACTGTAACCTGTCCATTTGTTTTAGGTGGCAGCTAGGGCAGCCTAGGCTTACATCTTTAGGGAAGAGATATGGCAATATTAGCTTTTGTGTCCATAGGATAATTTTTAAACTCTTGGGTAGAGTCAGTAGATAAAAGTAAAAATTTTTTTTCAATCTTAAAAGTCAAAACCCCAAAGGACTCAGACTTAGATATTGGAATTGCAAGACTAAGAATATGTCAGAGTCAGTTTTTGCTAATGAGAAGAGGTGCATTCTTCCTGAGAAAAGACAAGGTAATTGATAACAATGCAATAGAGATAGAAACTGGTATGGGTATCTGACAGGGAGTAATATACCCTGAACTGAACCCCACCTGATTGAGAACAATAGACTTACCAGATAGATTGGAGAATCTGAGAACAGAGGGGAGCTGGGTCCTGCTTCCCTGTTTGAAGTCTTGGGAAATCATCAATCTTAGCAGAGTTAGAAGACTTTGGCGAGGAGATGACTGTGTGGAGTGTCTAGACAAAGAGGCCTGAAATAGCCTCATTGAGTTTTCTGCCACCCTAGAGAGGTATTTTCCAGCATTCTTGACCAGGCTTAAAGACAAAATGCAGCAGAAGATGCTGGGTAGGTCAGTAGAAACAGACTACATGGGACCAAAGCCTCAAAGCAGATGTAGGTGAGGAAAGTTGCTGATAATCGGTCAGTGGGGTGTGGCAGTCCATTTTTGCATTGCTATGAAGAAATACCTGAGACTGGATCATTCATAAAGAAAAGACATTAAATTGGCTCACAGCTCTGCAGGCTGTACAGGATGTATGATGTTGATATCTGCTCAGCTTCTAGTGAGGGCCTCAGGGAGCTTTTGCTCATGGCAGAAGGTTAAGCAGGAGCAGGCACATCACATGGCAAGAGTGGGACCAAGTTCGAGAGAAGAGGAAGAGGTCCCAGACTCTTTTAAACAACCCGATCTCATGCAAACTAACTGAGCAAGAATTCACTTATCACCCAAATGATGGTGCTAAGCCATTCATGAGGGGTCTGTCCCCATGATCCAATCACCACCTACCAGGTCCCACTCCATCACTGGGAATCACATTTCAACATGACATTTGGAGAGGTCAAATAACCAAAATGTATCAGGAGGATGCCCATCTCAGCAGGTGTCAGCAGGGAGAGTGGACAGTGCCAAGGTCATACCCAAACCTAAAAATTCTCTAAGCTTCCCTGGGATTTAGATGTAATCATTGGAAGAAGAGGAAACTAAAAATCCAGAACTGACAGAGAAAACTTTCATCTGAACAAGAAAAACCTAATGTGACTAAGATTAAGTTGCTACCTCTAAATAGGATCTCGAGCTAGAAATCACATTCAATTCCAAAAAAAAAAAAAAAAAAAAAAAAAAAAAAGATATATTTTTAGACATATGTGTTTTTTTCCTGGGAAATTTGTATCTACTGTGTAATTTAGGAAATGGTGAAATTTTTGTGACTAAGGAGACTGGAGAGGGAGGGACTTGAGCTGGATTTTATAGGATTTGCAGCATGAACAGGAACAAGTCCAATGTTGGTTGGGGGAGTTCATGTAGAGCATACACAAAGGGAGAGAAGTGGGAATGGGGACAAAGCTGGGATGAAGCCTCATTGTAAATTCACGCACAGAATTCATTCAGGAGAGCACATGGTTGGACATGAAGGGTGAACCCAGGATATGGAGAACCTTGCGGGGCCAGGAAGAAGAGGTACTGAATAGCTTTGTAAGATTTTAAGCTTAATAGGGAGGAAAAAGTGATACGACATTTCTTGAGTGTTTTCTGAAAGCCAGGCACTTTGCAAATAATATGATTTATTTATAATAATCTTCAACATATTTGTAATCCTCATTTTACAGATGAATATACTGAAGCTTAGAGATGTTAAATTATTTATGTGGATTCGAATAGCTGATGATTGGCAGAACAGGATTTAAACTCTTGTTCTTGATTCCAAAGCCTAGGTGTTTCCCACCATATACTAGGCACTCCCACTGGTAAATTTCTCAACAGGAGAGAGGCCTGAATAATCAGTATTTTGAAAGTTTGGCCTGGCACAATTTTGAATGATGGACTTGGAGAATGAAGGCGCTAGAGAGCAGAAACTGGAACCTTAATTTGGGGAGCAAGGGATACAGCCTGGACTTGGGAATTGCTAATGGAAAAGAGAAAAAGGACATATCCAAAAAATGTTTTGAAGAAAGAACCCGTATGAGATAGGCGTTTTTTTTTGTCTAAATGATTTTTCTCCCTAGTTTCCAGTGGTTTCAGCTACATTATCTATAAACCTGCAGCCATTTAAAAAAAAATCATAAAACATTAAAAAGGAGTAATAGCCCAAGGCTTTTCACTTTTGACAGGTTTATTCAAGGACATCTAGTTCTCATAATTGGTTTCCAGAAGGTATGAGCTCTACCTACAGTGTTTCAAATAAATAGTTTAACTTTCTCCAGGTTCTATGATAGGAAAATTCATTTAGCCACTGTTGCAGCTTTCCACACATCCAGAGCTACACAGACTGTTTTTCTGTAACATATGGGGAAAGAACAATGAAGGCACAGTCCCCTGAGATGTCTGAAATTTATGCCCACGTTTTCATGGAATTTCTGGTAACAAGACATCTGGAACCTTGCTATCAGCAGTCTGCCACAAGCAACTGGTCCCTATTTCTGAGGTAGGTCTGCATAACAGAGGCTCCAATGTTTTGTGAGAGGAGTTAATTTTCTTTTCACAAGGCCTTGCTATCACCTGCAGTTACATGAACTAAGATAAAAGTCCAGGTTCTTGATAATACTTCAGGTACATTGGTTGCAAGCAATAAAAACAGATGCAGGCTAGTTTAAGCCAAAAAAAAAAAAAAAAAAAAAAAAAGTCGTGAAAGATTCCAGGATATTTCATGGGACTGAAAGAAAGCTAAAAAGTCAGTAACACTGGGCAGCTTTGGAGATCTCAACAGCAGGACTTGGTGGACCTCTGTAGATTCTTGAAAGTGATGCAGTCCAGCTCCTCCAATTTAAATTCTCAGGGAATGATTTGGTTGGCCCAGTTAGATGTGGGCCTCCCCCTGTGCCTGACAGGCCATTTCCAGAATATGAACTGAGTCCCAGTTAGGCAGGAATCCCATGACATGTCTACAATAATGGCCTTGGAGTAGGAGAGATCTGGGTTAAATCCCAGCTGTTGTCCGTTCATTCTTAAATATTTATTGGGGATCTCTCATGTTCTAGACATATTTTATACTTGTACGTGTTTAATAAATGTGGGTTTCCCCTTCCTGGAGAAAGAGATGAGCATAGAATATAGAGACATTTTCTGGTGTATGTGGGTTCTGATAGTCAGGTTCATCAGTAAAGAAAGGATTTATAAACATCCACCCTGACTGTTTCTGTTAAGAATTAAGGCAAGCTCCAGACGACCCTTGATGGACAAGGGTTATTTATAGCAGTGTGGCTAGGTACTACTGGGTAAGACTTCAAGACCGAGTTTATAAATGTGAATTTGTGTAATTTTTCAGGAGAGTAAATAAAACCAAAGACTTAAAATGTGTATTTTTTTGGCCCAGAAATCTTATTTCTAGGCATTTATTCATAGAAATAATCTGGCAAGAGTAGAAATAAAATGTTCAACATGGTAGGCTTAAAATTGGAAAATACTATGAATGTCCAACAAAAGAGGATTGTTTGCATTTTATTATAAAATATATGTAATGGACAACCTACGTTTCATTAATATCATGTAAAAGGCTATTAAAATGAAAGGTGCTAAGCAATGCAAAGAGCATGTAAAGCTGTATGATTCTCATTTTTTTTTTGGTGAAAAAGCAAGGAAAATATATATATAGATTATGTAATCTATATTATATACAAATATATATAATTTATAATATATAATCCATGTATATAGATATATAAATATCTACTCTAGATATTTATAAATATATATAAATAAAATATATCTATATTTATATTATTAATATAAATATGTAGATTTTCTAGATATTATATATAAATAAATCTGTATTATATAATATATATATATTACATATATATAAATAGAAAACAGTACTGATTTTTGAATAGAACTATTATAGGGTTTTATGCTTTTTGGTTTTTATTGCTGGTTTGTATTTTCAATTTTTTTGATAATAAAAATTACTATTTTTATAATTTGGAAATAAAAGTTATTAATATTTAAAAAGATCTTGGTCGTGCCAATCTGCTACTTGGAAAAACTCTGCAGTGAAAGACACTGTATTGTTTAACTTCCTCTTTTAATTAACCCACTAGAACCTGCTTCCCTTGCTGTTGTCAGAATCTTTAAGGAAAAACTGATCTTTCCTTTTTCCCTGCCTCCTTGTAACAAAAGAAGCATTAAAGTAGTTTTTCCTAGGCTACTACTGAACATCTCCCATTGAGAAGTGACTTAGGGTCATTGAAGGGCAGTACTACGAGAAGGCTTGTGAGACCTGAAGATAAAAGTAAACAAGTGAAGTGCTGGGTCTTGCTGGGGCCACGGGATTCTTGTCCTCCTATCCTGCAGTTAGGACAGCCAGGAGAAGCCTCTGATTTATATCTCTGCTGTCTGCACCCTTTATATTAAGTGGATCGTGGGGTAGATCATACCTCTCCTCAAGCCATAAAAGCAGGACAACAACTCTAATCGGCTTCTTCCCCTGGGTTGTTTTCATCTTAAAAAGTTTTAAAGGAAGGAAAATAATGGACATCCTTAGAATATCTACCAAGTCCTTTTTCTTTTTAAAGATAACCTTTTCGTTCTTGGCTGTTTGCCTTGAAATTATAATAAAATACTATTAAGTGTTTCCCTCGCACTATATTGAAAGAAATGATATGAATGTTAATCTCCCCAAGTCCATGCTTAGGCAGCTCAAATGCTGATGTCTTTTCTGCTGATTGGTTGACAAGGGCTTTCTCGAATTAAAGGCTCTATGGAGTAAGACACAGCTGCATGTTTTGAATGTCAATTTCTGACCACTCAGCATCTCTGTATCTTGGTTTACTCATCTGTACAATGGAGGTCATAATACCTATCTTAGTATTTGAAGTTTAGATATCATAAATGTTGTACACCTAGCATGTTCTCTGGTACATTAGGATGCGCTAAAATCTGTAACAACATCACCAATTAGGACTATATATCACAGCCATGGAAATTCAACTCAATGGCTTATGTAATCAAATTTATTGACTGACATATCAGAAAAGATGAGGAGTAGAAGTAGCTTCAGGTGATTGTTTACTTATTTTTCCATAGGTTATTGGGGTACAGGTGGTACTTGGTTACATGAGTAGGTTCTTTAGTGGTGCTTTATGATATTTTGGTGCACCCATCACCTGAGCAGTATACACTATACCCTATTTGTAGTCTTTTATCCCTCACCCCCTTCCCACCCTTCCTCCCAAGTCCCTAAAGTCTTGTGGCTTTGCATTCTCATAGCTTAGCTCTCACATATCTGTAGGAACATACGGCATTTGGTTTTCCGTTCCTGAGTTTCTTCACTTAGAATAATGGTCTCCAGTTTCATCCAGATCACTGCAAATGCTGCTAATTCATTCCTTTTTATGGATGAGTAGTGTTCCATCATATATATATATATATATATATATATATATATATATATATACCACAGTTTCTTTATTCACTTATTGATTGATGGGCATTTGGGTTGGTTCCATGATTTTGCGGCTGCAAACTGTGCTGCTATAAACATGCATGTGTAAGTATCTTTTTCATTTTATGACTTCTCTTCCCGTGGGTAGATATCCAGTAGTGAGATTGGTGGAGCAAATGTTAGTTGTACTTTTAGTTCTTTAAGAATCTCCACACTGTTTTCCACAGTGGCTGTACTAGTTTACATTGCCACCAGCAGTCTGGAAGTGTCCTCTGATCACTGCATGCATGCTAACATCAACTGTTTTAAAATTTTTTTATTATGGGCTTTCTTGCAGGAGTGAGGTGGTATTGTATTGTGGTTTTGACTTGCATTGCCTGCAGTTGAGATTTGGTCCACCTTTTTTTTTGTTTGTTTGTTTTGAGATAGAGTCTCACTCTGTTGCCTAGGCTGGAGTACAGTGGCATAATCTCAACTCACTACGACCTCCGCCTCCCAGGCTCAAGCAATTCTCCTGCTTCAGCCTCCTGAGTAGCTGGGACTACAGGTGCCCACAACCATGACTGGCTAATTTTTGTATTTTTAATAGAGACCTTGTTGGCCACGTTGGTCTCCCTCCTGACCTCAGTTGATCTGCTTGCCTTGGCCTCCCAAAGTTCTGGGATTACAGGGGTGAGCCACCATGCCTGGCCTGATCTACTTAATAGTGGCACCAAGGAAAATTTCTCCTTCCACTTGCTTTCCGCATCTGCTCTGCTCTGCCCTCTGCTCCTCTTGAAGCTCTAGGATGTTCTTTTTTAATCGTAATAGTTCTAGATCACAGATTGTTACTTTCTTTCATAGAGAGGAAAAAAGAAAAAGTTTCTTCTGGCATTTCCAGTTGACGAAAGAAGAGGTTTTACTTTACCTGAAGCTGCAGCAATGTATTTTTATGTTTCACTGGCTCTGAGTTTCATTTCATATCAAACATATCAGCCTGGGAAGTGAATATGTTAATCAGTTTGGGTCAATCAAATTCCATCCCTAGTGTTAAGGTTGAGTTGCACCCAAGCTACACGGCTGAGAATGGAGAAGAGGTGGTTTTGTAAAGGAAATTTCATACTCCCAGAAGGACTAGGAATATATGTAAACTACAAACAACAGATGTTTATCCCTGTGGTTTTAATTTGCGTTTACCTGATAGATAATGCTAGTGAGCAATTTTAATGTGTTTATTGGCTTTTCCTCTTTTTTTTTTTTTTTTTTAAAGTGACAGATTCATTTGCTAATTAAAACAAATTGTTTCCTTACTGGTTTGTAGGAGTTCTTTCTGCATTTTAGATTATGAACACTTTGCCAGTGATACGTGTTGCAAACGTCTTCTCTCATCTGGGGCTTGCCTTGTCACTCTTGTAATGGCATCTTCTGATGAACAGAAGTTTTGAATGGGAATAAAGTCCAATGTATCAATGTCATCCCTTATGGCATATACTTTCAATGGTTAAAAACCCTTTTCCAACCCCAAATTATCATTGATGTTATTTTTATTGTTTATTTTACCCTTCACATTTAGGCCTGTGATCAATCTGTAATTAAATATAACATATGAAACATTTCAGGTTGGCCCTGAAAATGTTTTTTTGGAGAGAAAGTTTTAAATTACAAATTCAATGGCTGTTAGATATTCATGATTTTTTGTTTGTTTTAGCTTTGGTAGTTGTGTCTTTTCAGAGATGTTTATTTCACCTAAATTGTTAAATTTATTGACATTAAGTTTTTAGGAGTATCACTAAAGGATAAGGAAATATCCTTAAACATTAAAGCATTATTTTAATGTTTATAGTAGGGCTTGGCAAACCTTTTTTCTGTAAAGGGCCAGAGGGTACATCTTTTGAGCTTTATGAGCCATATAGTCTCTGCCATAATTTTCAACTCCTCTGTTGCCATGTGAAAGCTGAAACAGATAATATGTAAATGAATGAAGATGACTGTTTCAGTAAAACTTTACTTGTGGATCCTAAAATATAAATTTCATTTAATTTTCATGTTTCACACATTATTGTTTTCTTTTGGTATTTTTCTCAGTTAATGAAAACTGTAAAAACCATTCTTGGCTTGCAGAATGTACAGAAACAGGTGGAGACTAGATGTGGCCTATGGACCATAGTTTAATCCCTGTTTCATAGTGTCTAGATTACTAGCTTCTCTTTGATTCTCAATTGAAAATTGGTGCTTTTTCTCATTTTTTTCTTGATTATTTTTGCTAGACCTTTTAAATTTTATTAATCTTTTGAAGAAGATATTTTTGGCTTTGCTCCTTTTCTCCACAGTTTGCCTATCTTCTATTGTATTTCCGTTCTTTATTATTTCTTCTACTTTATATTTGATTTTTTTCTTCTTAAGATCTTAGGTCATCAATTTTAGAATTTCTATCTTTTTTAAAACAAGATTTTCAACCTATACGTTGTCCCTCTAAGCATTACTTTAAATGTACCTAACAAATTTCATTAGATTACGTGGTTATATTAATTCAGGTCACAGTATTTTAAAATTAGCCTTGTGCCTTACTCTTTGAATTAAGTCTCATTTAGAAGTGTGTTGCTTCAAATATTTGATATTTTTAAATCTCTTTATTACTGGTTTCTAATTCATTTCTGTTGTGTTCAGAGAATATATAAGATTTTAATCTTTTGAAATGGGTTGAGACTTTTTTAATAGTATGAAATACAGCCTATATTGGTGAACATCCAATGTACAGTTGAAAGAAATATTTATTTTAACTTGTGTCATATCAATTTGGTCAAGTTGGTTAGTTATTTTTTTCAAATATTCTATATCTCTATTGAATTTTTTCTCACTTATTCTGTTAGTAAATTTCCAACTGTGATTGTGAATTTGTTTATCTATTTGGTCCTGTTAAGTGTTTGCTTTATGTATTTTGAAGCCCTCCTGTTAAGTACATCATCACACCTTTTATCATGAAGAAATATTGCTCTTCATTGTTCAGTATATATCCAAAATAAAGGAAAGCAAGAACTTGAAGAGATACTTGTACACCTGTGTTAGCAGCAGCATTATTCACAATAGACAAAAGGTGAAAGCAACTCAAGTGTCCACTGACAGATGAATGGAAAAACAGAATGTGATATAAACATGCAATGGGATATTATTCAGCCTTACAAAGGAAGGACATTCAAATGTATGCTACAACATAGATGAACATTTGAGTACATTATACTAGGTGACATTAGCCTGTCACAAAAAGACAAATACTGCATGATTTCAGTTATATGAGGTATCATAGAAACAGGAAGAAGCATGGTAGTTTTCAGGGGCTATAGAAAGGAGGAAATGAGGAGTTAGTGTTTACTGGATACAGAGTTTCAGTTTGGAAAGATGAAAAAGTTTCTAGAGATAAATGATTGTGATGACTGTACAATATAAAGACATGCAATGTCAGACTGGGCACGGTGGCTCACGCCTGTAATCCCAGCACTTTGGAAAGCTGAGGTGGGTGGATTACTTGAGGTCAGGAGTTTGAGATCATCTTGGCCAAAATGTGAAACCCTGTCTCTACTAAAAATACAAAAATTAGCTGGGCATGGTGGTGCATGCTGGTAATCCCTGCTACTCAGGAGGCTTGAAGCAGGAGAATCACTTGAACCCAGGAGGCAGAGGTTGCAGTGAGCTGAGATCGTGCCATTACACTCCAGCCTGGGTGACAGAGTGAGACTCCATCTCTTAAAAAGCTTAATGTCATAGAACTGTACACTTAAAAATAGTTAACATGGTAAATGTTATGTATATTTTACCACAATTATGTAGAAATGCAAGAACCTTACAATGATATATTTTATTTCCTTCCATACTGTCTTACTGTTATGATAGATATTAAAATTTCTGCATATGGCCGGGCTCGGTGGCTCAAGCCTGTAATCCCAGCACTTTGGGAGGCCGAGGCGGGTGGATCACGAGGTCAAGAGATCGAGACCATCCTGGTCAACATGGTGAAACCCCGTCTCTACTAAAACTACAAAAAATTAGCTGGGCATGGTGGC
>NW_022436956.1:25712370-25887854 GCF_009761245.1 Sapajus apella | reverse complement strand
AAAAAAAAAAAAAAAAAAAAATTCTGCATAGTATATTATGTTATCATTTTTGCTTTATAAAACATTAAGAGAAAAAATATAGTTTTTAATTTTATCCACATATTTGCCATTTCTGCCACTGTTCTTTAGATCTGAGTTTCCATTTGTATTATTTTTCTTTGGTTTGAAGAGAAAATTGTTTAGTTTGAAGTCTCCTTAATTTGGCTTTAGCATTTCCTGTAGTGTAGATGAATTGGGAACAAATTCTTTCAGGTTTTGTTTATCTGAAAATGTACTTATTAACCCTCTTTTTAGAAGGCTACTTTTCCAGGTTTAAGACTCTTACTTAACATTTTTTAATAATTTAAAGAAGTCATTCTGTTTTATTTTTCCCTCCATTGTATCTGATGAAAGGTAACTTATCATCGTTGTTCCTCCATACATAATGCGCTAGTGTTTGGAGTGCTTTGAAGATTTTCTTTTTATTTTTGGGTTCCAACAACTTGGCTATGATGTATCCAGGTAGGGTTTTTTTTTTTTTTCATATTTATTTTACTTGATTTTTTGCCAAACTTTTTGGATCTGTAGATTGATTTATATTACCAGATTTGTGACATTTTCAACCATAATTTGTTCAAATAACTTCTACATCATTTTTTTCTCCTCTCCTTCATAGATTCCAATTACCTGTATGTTAGACCACTTCATATTTTTCCAAATGTAACTGAAGCTCTTGCAATTAGAAAAAAGTATTTGTTTCCTGTTTGTTCTATTCTCTGAATAGAATCAATTTCTATTGATTTACTTTCGAATTTATTTACTCTTTATTCTCCATAGTCTAATATGCTTTAAGCTCATATGGTAAAATCTTCATTTCAAATATTAAAATTTTTGATTTGAGTATTTTTATTTGGTTATTTAAAAAATACTTTGTTTCTTTGTTTAGATTACCTGTTAGCTCATTATACCTATCTTTTTCTTTAAATACTTGTACACATTTCTAATAGCTGTTTTAAATAACTTCTCTGCTAATTCTAATATCTTGATTATCTTTGGTTCCTTTTTTTTGACCTCTAGTCTCTTAATTATGGATCATTTTACATGTCTAGTATTTTGATTATATGCTGTGCATTATGGATAATATATTGAAAGGAGTTTGAATTAAAGGATGTTAAATTTTGTTCTGGTGGGCACTTGCTGGAGGAACTTCTTGATTCTGTTAGGCTTGGCTTTAGGCTTTTTAAGGGTGAGTTTATTTTTGTTTTGTCCTTAGTCTTACAGCATAACCCTTATTCTAGGATGTGGTCTTTAATCCTAAGGAATGGTCCTTCTGGGCTCCCAAATGAATATTCTAGATACTCAGTGAGGTCTCTCTATTCTGGCTCAGCCAATGTATCTAAGCATTTTTCAACCTTTTGTATCTCCATTCAGAACTCACTTTCTCAAAAGCGGTTCTCTGCTGAACATTATGAAATTCATTCTGAACATGCACAGTCTAGCTTTTAGCCAAGAACCTGAGAGAAACCTCCACACAGTGTTTTGAGGCCCCTGTCTTACAGAGCTTTAAAATTCCAATATCTTGTCCCACAAAATCTGGTCACCTCAGCAGGAATGAACTCTGAGGTCGCTTCTGCGAATCAGTAAGACAGCTACTCTCCACTTGGTGTCTGTCTCACAATCTCACAATGTTTTTTTTTGTTCTGGCAAGTGCTTCCAGGCAGAAATTCAAGAACTCTGGGTTTAACCAGAGTTTCACTTCTCTCAAGGACTTGATACTGCGCTTCCCATTGTCTAATGAGTGAGGACAGTTGTCTTCTGTATTTTGTCCGGTTTTTCAGCTGTTTCCAGCAGGAGCATAAGTCTAATACTAGTCTTCCTTTCTTCCAGTTATTCTTTCTTTCCTTCCCTGAAGCAACTCTTACTACATTATGTAAAAAAGTAATAATTTCTCTGCCAGGTATGGTGGCTCACTCCTATAATCCTAGCACTTTGGGGGCCAAGGCAGGCGGATCATGAGTTCAGGAGTTTGAGACTAGCTTGGCCAATATGGTGAAACCCCGTCTCTACTAAAAATACAAAAAGACACCATGCGTGGTGGCACATTCCTGTAGTCCCAGCTACTTGGAAGACTGAGGCAGGAGAATTGCTTGAACTTGGGAGGAGGAGCTTGCAGTGAGCTGAGACTGCACCACTGCACTCCGGCCTGGGCGACAGAGTGAGACTCTGTCTAAAACAAAATATCAATAATAATTTCTCTGTTTTGAATGATTTGTCAACATTGTTATCTTGTCACTATACCCATATACTTTATTTTATTTTATTTTATTTTTTGTCCTTTAGGTTCTGGGGTACATGTGTAGATCATGCAGGATTGTTGCATAGGTACACACATGGCAATGTGGTTTGCTGCCTCCATTCCCCTGTCATCTACATCTGGCATTTCTCCCCATGTTATCCCTCCCTGATCTCCCCCACCCCCACACTGTCCCTCCGTTGGCCCCTGCAATAGGCCCCAGTGTGTTATGCCCCCCGCTGTGTCCATGTGTTCTCATTGTTCAATACCCTCCTGTGAGTAAGAACATGTGATGTTTGATTTTCTGTTCTTGTGTCAGTTTGCTGAGGATGATGTTTTCCAGATACATCCATGTCCCTAGAGAGGACAGGAACTCAGCATTTTTTATGGGTAATATTCCATGGTGTATATGTGCCACATTTTCCTTGTCTAGTCTATCTTCAATGGGCATTTGGGTTTGTTCCAGGTCTTTGCTATTGTAAACAGTGCCACAATGAACATGAACATGTGTCTTTATAATAGAATGAATTATAATCCTTTGGTTATGTACCCAGTAGTGGGATTGCTGGGTCAAATGGAATTTCTGTTTCTAGGTCCTTGAGGAATCACCACACTGTCTTCCACAATGGTTGAATTAATTTACGCTCCCACCAAGAGTGTAAAAGTGTTCCTATTTCTCCACATCCTCTCCAGCATCTGTTGTCTCCAGATTTTTTAATGATCACCATTCTAACTGGTGTGAGGTGGTATCTCAATGTGGTTTTGATATGCATTTCTCTAATGACCAGTGATGATGAACATTTTTTCATATGTTTGTTGGCCTTGTAAATGTCTTCTTTTGAAAAGTGCCTGTTCATATATTTTTCCCACTTTTGAATGGGTTTGTTTGTTTTTTTTCCTGTAAATCTGTTTTAGTTCTTTGTAGATTCTGGATATTAGCCCTTTGTCAGATGGGTAGATTGCAAAAATTGTTTCCCATTCTGTTGGTTGCCAGCTCACTCTAATGATTGTTTCTTTTGCCATGCAGAAGCTCTGGAGTTTAATTAAATTCCATTTGTCTATTTTGGCTTTTGTTGCCAATGCTTTTGGTGTTTTAGTCCTTGCCTATGCCTATGTCCTGAATGATTTTGTCTAGGTTTTCTTCTAGGGTTTTTATGGTGTTAGGTCTTATGTTTAAGTCTTTAATCCATCTGGAGTTAATTTTAGTGTAAGGTGTCAGAAAGGGTCCAGTTCCTGCTTTCTGCACATGGCTCACCAGTTTTCCCAACACCATTTATTAAACAGGGAATCCTTTCCCCATTGCTTGTTTTTGTCAGGCTTGTCATAGATCAGATGGTTGTAGATGTGTGGCATTGCCTCGGAGGCCTCTGTTCTGTTCCATTGGTCTATATCTCTGTTTTGGTACCAGTACCATGCTGTTTTGATTACTGTAGCCTTGTAGTATAGTTCGAAATCAGGTAGCGTGATGTCTCCAGCTTTGTTCTTTTCACTTAGAAATGACTTGGCTATGTGGGCTCCATATGAAGTTTAAGGTATTGTTTTTCCAGTTCTGTGAAAAGGGTCTTAGGTAGCTTGATGGGGATAGCATTGAATTTATAAGTTACTTTGGGCAGTATGGCCATTTTCACAATATTGATTCTTCCTACCCATGAGCATGGACTGTTTTTCCATCTGTTTGTGTCCTCTTTTATTTCCTTGAGCAGTGGTTTGTAGTTCTCTTTGAAGCGGTCCTTTACATCCTTTGTTAGTTGTATTCCTAAGTACAGCTAGTGCTCGACTTACGACCACGGTCGGGACCGCGGACCAGTTGTAACACGATTTGGTCGTAAGTTGAGTAGGCTATATGTACAGTTGAAATGGTACACGTGGAGATGGTAGTGCTTCCAGAAGCTGGTCCACACTGTTGTATGCCCAGCTGGGCAATGTTTGCGGTGCCAGATGTGGAGCAGTCGTGGCTAGTGACTGTGGTCTTAAAGTCGAATGGTCATAAGTTGCATAGGTGGTAAGTCGATAAATATCTGTATTTTATTCTTTTTGTAGCAATTGCGAATGGCAGTTTGTTATTGATTTGGTTCCCTGATTCTTAAGTAATTCCCTCTTTCCTTAAAAAATGTCTCGAAATGCTATTGATGTGCTTAAACAATACAGAATTATCTACCTTTCTCTATCTGTCCACATGACAGCTCTGGTCTAAGTCCTCCTCTTCTAAAATGTTTTGGGTTATAGAAGAGGGCGGATACCTTTCATTAACAATTCCTCTGTTGACTTTCTGCTTTGCCAGGACTTAAGCACATTTTCATAACGAGGATGCACAGGCAGATCAAAGATAGATTTCTGTCAGTTTTCTTGCTTTTCCTCTCTCCAGCTTCATTCATTTACTAGAGAGAACTTCTTAGAGCTTAGGAGCACCAAGAACAGACTAAGCGAACACTTAGCACTGAATCACTCATTTTGCCAGGATAAATTCTAAAAGTTATATTGTTTTGCTCTTATAAACAGGACAATTAATGTACTCACCAAAATACCAGGAATTCCATTTGGAGATTAGATTAGGGCAAATTTACAGATTATAATACTTAATTCATCTTTTATGCAATAGACATTAAACAGAGGTGCAAAATTTTATTTTCTTTCCATTGCAATAATCGTTTTCCCATCTCTTCCAAAAGTTCCCTGTCCTAGGGTGGGAAGGAGAGGTTTGAACAGTAAATGGTTGTTAAGAAACAGAAAGACTTCTTTCAAGCATTGCATTAGGCAGCAGAACTAAAAAGATGAATAAGATATTGTGTCTACCCCCAGAAAGCTCATAATACAATGAAAGAAGATAACAGTAAGAGTTACAGTATAATGTTGTAGTACTAGGATGGAAGTGTATATAAAGGGTTGGAAGCAGAGAGAAGGGAGTGACATCTCTGGGGATGGAAGATGGTTGATACAAAGTCCAGTGAGTTCACAGTAATTAATAACTCAGAGATTGAACTATGTGTAGCCTGGTGGAGTTAGAAGTTCTAGTAGGAGTATCTCCTGGTGTAAGTAGACTAGAATATAATTTTCTGGATGGGGAATAATTTTTAAATAAACAATTACAAAGGCTAAACAGATACAATGAAAGCAAGAAGGAATCATAAAGAAGATCAGAAAGTTCTAGGGCAATTAGGATGTTGTGGAGGTAAAGTAATTTTTTCATATTGGTTATTGATAGTAATAATTGTACATATATATAAGGTACAGTGTGATGTTTCTGGTTACCAGAGATTGAAGAAATGGGGAGAAGATTGAGTAATAGATAGAATGAGTTCTGTAATAAGAGGAATAAGTTTGAGTATTCTGTTTCATGGTAGAGTGAGTACAGCTAACAATAATGCATTTATAATTCCGATAACTGGAAGGAAGGACTTTGAATGCCTTCAAAACAAAGAATAATAAATGTTTATGGTGGTGGATATGGTAATTACCATGATTTGGTTACTCTAAAATGTATACATGTATGGAGATAAAGTCATTTTTGTACATTGAGAAGTCACGGGTAATGCATGAACTTAGCCAGTGCTGGCTTGATTGCCTTTATTACCTATTTCCTTTGAGACAATCTGTGTAATATATCTTTAAATGTGAAATTTCAGAGAATAGAGACACATCTTAACCTGAGCTTGCTTCAAAAGGGAGCTCATGAGTGTGTTTTAATGTTAAGATCAAGAAACAGTATGAAAAATAATCTGCTAAGTACAGCTGGTGGCAAATTATTGTTAATAAACTAGCTGCCTTTTTTGAGTGCTGGCTCACTGTCATATGTCTTTTCTACACTCACCATGATGCTCATGTAGGTTGTATTACATTAAATTAAATTCATCAAACATTTATTGGAGGCCTATTGTTCACAGGCACATAGTCTGTGGGATACAAAATTGATCTGGAAAACTGACTGCAAGAAGAAAGTATCTTGGTTTCATTCAGACTTTCAGTATTCACAAAGTCAATTCATGGTGTAACAATTCATATACCCAGAACAACAGAGAAAAATACAGATTTCTGACTATTATATGTAGCTACTTGAAATAAATTACTATCTTAACAGCTGGCACCAGACTCCCTCTTAAGGAGGAAATTGTCTGTTTAGGGAAATACCTTGGTAAGATGTTTGAACAAAAAGTGAGACTTTGAAGTGAAGATGGTTTAGTGAGGGATAAAACAACAAAGGACATGAAAAGCTTTTCATTAGATGTGAAGAGAATGTTATTGGAATGAGGAGGCCAAAAAGAGGCAGAATGTGAGGTTGTCCTGGGATGGTTCACAACAAAGATGTCTAATTTACTTTTTTTTTTTTTTTAATAGTACTTTAGGTTCTAGGGTACATGTGCAGATCATGCAGGATTGTTGTATAGGTACATACATGGTAAGATGGTTTGCTGCCTCCATCCCCCCATCACCTATATCTGGCATTAAACCCCATGTTATCCCTCCCCACCCCCTGCTGTTCATCTCTTAGCCCCCCACAATGGACCCCAATATGTTATGCTCCCCTCTCTGTGCACATGTGTTCTCATTGTTCAAAACTTACCTGCAAGTGAGAACATGGGGTATTTGGTTTTCTGTTCTTGTGTCAGTTTGCTGAGAATGATGGTTTCCAGATTGATCCATGTCCCTACAAAGAACATAAACTCATCATTTTTTATGGCTGCAGAGTATTCCATGGTGTATATGTGCCACATTTTCTTTGTTCAGTATATCACTGATGGGCATTTGGGTTGGTTCCAGGTCTTTGCTATTGTAAACAGTGCCGCAGTGAATATACTTGTGCATGTGTCTTTATAATAGAATGAATTATAATCCTTTGGGTATATAACCAGTAATGGGATTGCTGGGTCAAATGGAATTTCTATTTCTAGATCCTTGAGGAATCACCACACTGTCTTCTACAATGGTTGAACTAATTTACACTCCCACCAGTAGTGTAAAAGTGTTCCTTTTATTCCACATCCTCTCCAGCATCTGTTGTCTCTGGATTTTTTTAATGATAGCCATTCTAATTGGCATGAGATGGTATCTCAATGTGGTTTTGATTTGCATTTCTCTAATGACCAGTGATGATGAACATTTTTTCATATGTTTGTTGGCCTCGTAAATGTCTTCTTTTGAAAAGTGTCTGTTCATGTCTTTTGCCCACTTTCGAATGGGTTTGTTTGCTTTTTTTCCTTGTAAATCTGCTTTAGTTCTTTGTAGATTCTGCATATTAGGCCTTTGTTAGATGGGTAGATTGCAAAAATTGTTTCCCATTCTGTTGGTTGCCAGTTCACTCTAATGATTGTTTCTTTTTCTGTGCAGAAACTTTTTAGTTAGATCCCATTTGTCTATTTTGGCTTTTGTTGCCAATGCTTTTGGTATTTTAGTCATGAAGTCCTTGCCTATGCCTATGTCCTGAATGGTTTTGACTAGGTTTTCCTCTAGGATTTTTATGGTGTTAGGTCTTATGTTTAAATCTTATGTAAGGAAGGGGTCCAGTTTCAGCTTTCTACAGATGGCTTGCCAGTTTTCCCAACACCATTTATTAAACAGGGAATTCTTTCCCCATTGCTTGTTTTTGTCATGTTTGTCTAAGATCAGATAGTTATAGTTGTGTGATGTTTCTTCCGAGGAGACCTCTGTTCTGTTCCGTTGGTCTATATTTCTGTTTTGGTACCAATACCATGTTGCTTTGCTTACAGTAGCCTTGTAGTATAATTTGAAGTCAGGTAGCATGATGCCTCCAGCTTTGTTCTTTTTGCTTAGGATTGCCTTGGCTATGCAGGCTATCTTTTGGTTCCATATGAAGTTTAAAGAGATTTTTTTTTCCAGTTCTGTGAAGAACATCAATGGTAGCTTGATGGGGATAGTGTTGAATCTATAAATTACTTTAGGCACTATGGCCATTTTCACGATAGTGATTCTTCCTAACTATGAGCATGGAATGTTTTTCCATCTGTTTGTGTCCTCTCTTATTTCCTTGAGCAGTGGTTTGTAGTTCTCCTAGAAGAGGTTCTTTGTGTCCTTTATTAGTTGTATTCCTAGGTATTTAATTCTTCGTAGCAATTGCGAATGGGAGTTCACTCATGAATTTGCTCTCTTTGTCTGTTACTAGTGTATAGGAATGCTTGTGACTTCTGCACATTGATTTGTATCCAGAGACTTTGCTAAAGTTGCTTATCAGCCTAAGGAGATTTTGGGCTGAGACAATGGGGTCTTCTAAATATACAATCATGTTGTCTGCAAATAGAGACAGTTCGACTTCCTCCTTTCCTAATTGAGTACCCTTTATTTCTTTTTCTTGACTGATTGCTCCAGATAGAACTTCCAATACTATTTTGAATAGAAATGGCAAGGGAAGGCATGTTTTCTGGTGCCAGTTTTCAAAGGGAATGTTTCCACTTTTTGCCTGTTCAGTGTGATATTGGCTGTGGGTTTGTCATAAATAGCTTTTATTATTTTGAGATACATTCCATCAATACCTAGTTTGAGAGTTTTTAGCCTAAAGGGCTGTTGAATTTTGTTGAAGGCCTTCTCTGCATCTATTGAGATCATCATGTGACTTTTGTCTTTGGTTCTGTTTATGTGATAGATTACATTTATTGATTTGAGTATATTGAATCAGCCTTGCATCCCCAGGATGGTGCCTACTTGATTGTGGTGGATAAGCTTTTTGATGTCCTGTTGCATTCAGTTTGCCAGTATTTTATTGAGGATTTTTGCATCTATGTTTGTCATGGATATTGGCCTAAAGTTTTCTTTTTTAGTTGAGTTGCTGCCTGGTTTTGGTATCAAGATGATGTTGGTCTCATAAAATGAGTTAGGGAGGATTCCCTCTTTTTGTATTGTTTGCAATAGTTTCAGAAGGAATGGTACCAGCTCCTCTTTGTATGTCTGGTAGAATTTGGCTGTGAACCCATCTGAACCTGGACTTTCTTTGGTTGGTAGGCTATTAACTGCTGCCTCAACTTCAGACGTTGTTGGTCTATTCAGGGATTCAGTTTCTTCCTGGTTTAGTCTTGGGAGGGTGTAAGTGTTCAGGAATTTCTCCATTTCTTCCAGGTTTGATGGTATGTGCATAAAGTTGTTTGTAGTAATCTCTGATGATGGTTTGTATTTCTGGGGCTTTGGTGGTAATATCTCCTTTATCATTTTTTTATTGCATCTATTTGATTATTCTCTTTTTTCGTTTTTATTAGTCTGGCTAGTGGCCTATTTTGTTGATTTTTTTCCAAAAACCAGCTCTTGGTTTTATTGATTTTTTTTGAAGGGTTTTTTGTGTCTCTATCTCCTTCAGTTCTGCTCTGATCTTAGTCATTTATTGTCTTCTGCTAGCTTTTGAGTGTTTTTGATCTTGCTTCTCTATCTCTCTCAATTTTGATGATAGGGTGCCAATTTTAGTCTTTCCCTGCTTCTTGTGGTTATTTGTTCTTACACATTTTCCTCTAGACACTGCTTTAAATGTTTCTCAGAGATTCTGGTATGTTGTGTCTTTGTTCTCATTGGTTTTGAAGAACATTTTTATTTCTCCCTTCATTTCATCATCTATCCAGTTGACGTTTAGGAGCAGGTTGTTCAGTTTCCATGTCATTGTGCGGTTTTGAGTGAGTTTCTTAATCCTGAGTTCTAATTTGATTGCACTGTGGTCTGAGAGACTGTTTGTTATGATTTCCATTCTTTTGCATTTGCTGACTAGTGATTTACTTCCAACTATGTCATCAATTTTAGAGTAGTTGAGGTGTGGTGCTGAGAAGAATGTATATTACATATACATTTGGGGTGGAGAGTTCTGTAGATATCTATTAGGTCTGCTTGGTCCAGATCTGCATTCAAGTCCTGGATATCCTAGTTAATTTTTTGTCTCATTGATCTATCTAATATTGATGGTAGATTGTTAAAGTATCCCACTATTATTGTGTGGGAGTCTAAGTCTCTTTGTAGGTCATTGAGAACTTGCTTTATGTATCTGGGTGCTCCTGTATTGGGTGCATATATATTTATCATTATGTAAAGCCCTTCTTTGTCTCTTTTAATCTTTGTTGGTTTAAAGTCCATTTTATCATAGACTAAGATTGCAACCCCTGCTTTTTTTTGCTCTCCATTTGCTTGGTAAATCTCCTTTCATTCTTTGAGTCTATGTGTTTCTTTGCATGTGATATGGGTCTCCTGAATACAGCACACCAATGGATCTTGACATTTTAATGCAGTTTGCCAGTCTGTGTCTTTTGATTGGGGTATTTAGACCATGTATATTTAATGTTAATATTGTTATGTGTGAATTTGATCCTGCCATTTTGTTACTGGATATTTTTTTTGCCCATTAATTGACATAGTTTCTTCATTGTGTTATTGGTCTTTGCCATTTGGTACATTTTTGTTGTGGCTGGTACTGGTTGTTCCTTTTCATGTTTAGTGCTTCCTTTAGAAGCTCTTGTAAGGCAGGTCTGGTGGTGATGAAGTTTCTCATAGTTGCTTGTCCATAAAGGATTTTATTTCTCTTCCACTTATGAAGCTTAGTATGGCTGGATATGAAATTCTGGGTTGATAGTTCTTTTCTTTAAGGATGTTGAATGTTGGCCCCCACTCTCTTCTGACTCGTAGGGTTTCTGCTGAGAGATCCACTGTGAGCCTGATGGGCTTCCCTTTGTGGGTGACCCAGTCTTTCTCTCTGGCTGCCCTTAGCATTTTTTCCTTCATTTCAACTCTGGTGAATCTGATGATTATGTGCCTTGGGGTTGCTCTTCTTGAAGAATATCTTTGTGCTGGTCTCTGTATTTCCTGGATTTGAATGTTGGCCTGCCTTGCTTGGTTGTTCTCCTGTATAATGTCCTGGAGAGTGTTTCCCAGCTGCGATTCGTTCTCTCTGTCACATTCATGTACACAGATCAAGGGTAGATTAGGTATTTTCACATAATCCCATATTTCTTGAAGGCCTTGTTCATTTATTTTTAGTTTTTTTTCTCTAGTCTTGCCTTCTTGTTTTATTTCATTGAGTTGATTTTCAATCTCTGACATCCTTTCTACTGCTTGATCAATTTGACTATTGAAACTTGGGTATACTTCACGAAGTTCTAGTGCCGTGTTTTTCAGCTCCATCAGGTTGTTTATGTTCTTCTTGAAGCTGGTTATTCTGTTGGCATTTTGTCTAACCTTTTTTCATGGCTCTTAGTTTCTTTGCATTGGGTTAGAATATGCTCCTTTAGCTCAGAGAAATTTGTTATTGTACACCTTCTGAAGCCTGCTTCTGTCACTCTGTCAAACTCATTCTCAATCCTGTTTTGTTTCCTTTCTGGTGAGGAGTTGTAATCCCTTGGAGGAGGAGAGGTGTTCTGGTCTTTGATGGTTTCATTCTTTTTGCACTGGTTTATTCCCATCTTTGTGGATTTATCTAGTTTTGATCTCAGGGAGCCACTTGATGATGCAGTCTGTCCCTTGTCTGCTTGTAGAGGCACTGCTGTGCTGCCACGGACTCAGTCTGGCTGCTGTATAGGCTTCTTGTGTCTTGTTTACACAGGGAGATTAGGCCCACCTCTGTAATTGTGGATGCCCTTCTCCCTACCAAGGTCGATTCTTCCAGGTTGAGCTTGAACTGATGGCTGGCTGTGAAACCCTCAAGCAAGAGGGCTTTAGCCTGCTGGGGTTTGGGTGAGGAGGGACCTGTCTAGCCTACTGCCTGTTTCCCTGCTTTTAGAAAGCCCTCTCTCCGGGGGATTGGCAGCTTCCTTGTGCAGGCTTTCCTGGCCAGCCAGTGCATCTGCCTAGATCTGTGCCAACAATCCATGGCACCAGCTGGGGCTGCTAATAAACTCTGCACAGGTAACTCATGCACTTTTCAGCCTGGTGAAGATTTCCTAGTCTATGGGTTGCAGAGGCTTTGGGAGAAGTGCAGTATCTGGACCAGTGTGCTGGAGTAGGGAAGCCCCTGATCCTCTGGTCAGATGCACTTCCAGGGTGGAGCAGCGCCCCACCCATCTTGATTTGCCCTCTTTGGGCTATGCCTACTGTCCAACCAGTCCCATTGAAATGAACCTGGTACCTTGTTTGGAGATGGAGAGATCACTCACTTTCTGCATCTCTCTCACTGGGAGCTATGCACTGGAGCTGTTTCTATTTGGCCATCTTGGTGGAGGTTAAAATGCCTTATAATCATCAAGTTGACCCAGGTCAAGAATTTGCTTCTTAGTTTAAAAGAAAGAACTCCATGACTGTACCACGCTCCAACCTGAGCAACAAATTGGGACCCTTGGAATGATGTTGAAAGATTATGTACTCTTGGAGTGCACAGGGTGTGTGCCTGTGCCTTCAGCGTCTGCTGGGGTGGTGCAGTGGGAGGTGGCTGGGCCTCACTAGATGTCTAATTTCAATGTTAGGTGTTTGGGCTGTGGTGAAATGAACTCTTTATATCCCTCCCAGAAACCTTCAGTTAACTCTGCCATATACACAAAGGCTATGTTCGTGTGTGTGTGTGCGTGTGTGTGTGTGTGTGTGTGTGTGTGTGTAAGCTGGCAGGTGGGGGAGACAGGGTGGGTGGAATTGGGGTACAGGAGAGAGAACAAAAGAAATGGAAAGAGAGAGATGGTAAGGGACTGTATTCCACATCTGCATTGATACAACACTCAGGATGGGAAGAAAGGATCATTAAGTGAGTCATTCTCTAAGCTAAATAAATTCTGCAAAACTATGGTAGAGGTGACCAAGAGAATGTGGGATACCCACATCTTGAAATTTGGATGTAGAGCTGTTGCTGAAAAACTGCAATATTATGAATCAGTCTTATCTATATCTTAAGTGTCCTCATAACTCTGATAATGCCTTCAAAGTCCAGAGATACTGCCTTAAAAAAATCTTACCTTATGTATTCTTTTATTATTTTCTATATTTTCTGTCTTCCTCATCTCTTGAATCTAAGCCTCTCAAGAGTAGGATCTTGCCTATCTTGTTTACTGCTGTAACCCCAAAGGTTGGCACACTACCTAGTATAACGGTAGCACTTGGTATGGTTTGGCTCTGTGTCTTCACCCAAATCTTATGTTGGATTGTAAGTTCCAGTGTTAGAGGATGTATTAGTCTATTTTCATGTGGGTGATAAAGACATGCTGGTGCCTGGGAGGAAAAATAGGTTTAATTGGACTTACAGTTCAGCTGGGGAGGCCTCAGAATCATGGTGGGAGGTGGAAGACACTTCTTACATGGCAGCAGCAAGAGAAAATGAGGAAAAAGCAAAAGCAGAATCCCTGATAAACGCATTATATCTTGTGAGACTTACTATCACAAGAGTAGCATGGGAAAGACCAGCCCCCATGATTCAGTTACCTCCCCTTGGTTCCCTCCCACAACATGTGCGAACTCTGGGAGATACAATTCAAGTTGAGATTTGGGTGGGGACATAGCTAAAATATATCATTTTGCCCTTGCCCCTCCAAATCTCATGCCCTCACATTTCAAAACCAATCATGCCTTTCCAACAGTCCCCCAAAGTCTTCTTATTTTAGCATTAACCCAAGGGTTCACATTCCGAAGTCTCATCTGAGACAAGGCAAGTCCCTTTTGTCTATGAGCCTGTAAAATCAAAAGAAAGCTAATTACTTCATAGATACAATGGGGGTAGAGGTATTCGGTAAGTACAACAGTTCCAAATCCAAATGGGAGAAATTGGCCAAAACAAAGGGGTTACAGGGTCCATGCAAGTCCAAAATCCAACAAGAAAGTCAAATTTTAAAGCTCCAAATGATCTCCTTTGACTTCAGGTCTCACATCTAGGTCACACTGATGCAAGACATGGGTCTTGGGCAGCTTTGCCCCTGTGGTTTTGCAGGGTGCAGCATCCTTCCTGACTGCTTTCAAGGGCTAATGTTGACTGTCTGCAGCTTTTCCAGGCCCATGGTGCAAGCTGTTGGTGGATCTACGATTCTGGGGTCTGAAGGATGGTGGCCCTCTTCTCACAGCCCACTAGGCAGTGCCCCAGTAGGGACTCTTTGTGGGGGCTCTAACCCCACACTTCCCTTCTTTACTGCCCTAGCAGAGGTTCTCCATGATGGCCTACCCCTGCAGCAAACTTTTGTCTGGGCATCCAGGCATTTCTATACACCTTTCTGAAATCTAGGCAGAGGTTCCCACACATCATTTCTTGACTTCTGTGCACCTGCAGGCTCAACAACACAGTCCTTGGAAGCTGCCAAGGATTGTAGCTTCCACCCTCTGAAGCCACAGCCTGAGCTGTATGTGGGCCCCTTTTAGCCAAGGCTGGAGCAACAGGGACACAGGTGGGACACAAGGTTGGGACAGCTGCACACAGCACGGGGACCTGGGACCTGCCCATGAAACCACTTTTTCCTCCTGTACCTTCTGGCCTATGATGGAAGGGGCTGCTGTGAAGGTCTCTGACATGTCCTGGAGACCTTTTCTCCAAGTTCTTGAGGCTTAACATTAGGCTCCTTTCCACTTGTGCCAATTTCTGTAGCCAGGTGAATTTCTCCTCAGAAAATGTTTTTTTTTTTTCTTCTATTGCATAGCCAGACTGCAAATTTTCCATGCTTTTGTGCTCTTCTTCCCTTATAAAACTGAATGCCTTTAACAGCACCCAAATCACTTCTTGAATGCTTTGCTGCTTAGAAATTTCTTCTGTCAGATACCCTAAATCATCTCTTTGAAGTTGAAAGTTCCACAAATCTCTAGGGCAGGGGCAAAATGCTGTGAGTCTCTTTGCTAAACTTAACAAGAGTCACCTTTGCTCCAATTCCCAGTAAGTTCCTCTTCTCCATCTGAGACCACCTCAGCGTGGATTTTATTGTTCATATCACTATCAGCATTTTGTTGAAAGCCATTCAACAAGTTTCTAGAAAGTTCCAAACTTTCCCACATTTTCCTGTCATCTCCTGAGCCTTCCAAACTGTCCCAGACTCTGCCTATTACTCAGTCCCAAAGTCACTTCCACATTTTGGGGTATCTTTTTGGCAGCACCCCGCTCTACTGGTACCAATTTACTGTATTTATCAGCAGCTTAAAGATGGATTAAGACATATCCAAGACCAGGATGAAAAAGAGGTTTAATTGGACTTGGTTTCACATGGCTGAGGAGGACTCAGAATCATGACAGGAGGTGAAAGTTACTTCTTATACAGCAGCAGCAAGAGAAAACGAGGAAGAAGCAAAATCAAAAACCCTGATAAACCTATTAGATCTTATGAGACTTATTCACTATGAGAATAGCATGGGAAAACTAGCCCCCATGATTCAATTACATCCCCCTGGGTACCTCCCATAACATTTGGGAATTCTGAAAGAGTGAGTTTGAGTTACAATTTGGGTAGGGACACAGCCAAACCATATCAGGAGGAGCCTGGTGGGAGGTGATTGAATCATGAGGGTGAATTTCCCCTTTGCTGTTCTCATGATAGAGTTCTCAAGAGATCTGGTTGTTTCAAAGTTGGTAGCATGTTCCCCTTCTCAGTCATTCTTTCCTGCTAGCCATGTGAATATGTGCCTGCTTTCCCTTTACTTCCCACTATGGTTGTAAGTTTTCTGAGGCCTCCCCAGAAGCAGAAGCCTGTACAGCCCACAGAACCTTGAGCACAAATAAACCTCTTTTCTTATAGATTACCTGGCCTCAGATAGTTCTTTATAGTATTGTAAGAATTGACTAATGCAGCACTTGATGGATATTTGTTGAATGAAGGGATCTTCAAACTACCTGGATTACATAATCTCACATTAATGTTGTTCTTTGAAATTTTACTATACTTTTTGTCAGTACCATACACTTTTGTCCTTTATTGGACTATATTTCTTTTCAAGTGTATTAGTACCAGTAATTTTAAATGTAATTTTGTAGTAAAAATAAGGTAGACACTTTCTTCTTTATTAATTGGAAAATGCTTCATTTACCCTCTCTCTCTCTCAACCACTCCCTATGTCCGTCTTAACATCAGCCTGCCAAATTATGTTCCCACCAAAATAGAGGGCTGGTAAAAATTTATATAAATAAATAGGGATGTCATCCTAAAAAGAATCAGTAGGTGAGGTGGGATAGTTATGGGACTTGTATGTGGGATATGAGCTCCCATGTCAAGACAGTACAATTCACACATTTTTTCCCTTCCCTTTTTGTTGAATATGAGAAGTTTCTTGGTAGAAACATCCAAGGACCCTGTACATGGGTCAGATCCACATAGGAATGGTATAGTTCAACCTTAGCCATTTTGACTTGGAAGTGAAGGCTCATATTTGAGAATTTGCATGGGTATTTTTCTCCAAATTTGAACATTGTCCTGTTGATAATTAACATTTTTGTATGAAGTTTGATCCCCCAGTTTTTGGCATTGAGATACTGTTTATTAAACCTACACTTTTGTCTCTCCTCAGCATTATTTGCTCTTTCAGATCTTCCTTGGGGATAGGATTGTCAGATAAAATACAGGGCTCTTTGAACTTCAGACACACAACAAATAATTGTTTTTTAGTGGAAATATATCTTGTAGAATTTGGGACATACTTAAACTAAAATTATTTATTGTGTATCTAAAATTCAAATTTAACTAAGCCAATTAAAAACACCTTGTGATTTTGTTTGTTAAATTTGGCAATCCTATTTAGGGAGAAAAGTCATTTTGGACTGAAATGTTGAAATTCATGTTTTAGGACATCTGTAGGTTATATGACAATATAAACTATTTCATGCTGGGAAGAAAGCATGGGACCACAGCAGTGTATCACCCTGGGAAGACCTAAACTGCTTTCCCGGCATTTTTCTTTTCAAAACACATGCCAAAGTAATTTCCTAGATTGGGGTAATAAATTTCAGATCTTTTAATACCATGTACTGTAATTAGCTGGATAATAATCTGTAATTATTCAGGGAAAGTGAACCCATGTATAAATTATTAGAGTTATAAACTATGGTCTTTTAATGGAGGAAGCTTTGGCCTTTTCTAATCAGCTGTGGCATTCAGAGCTCTCTGATGAGTATTTAGCCCTCTCAGGCCTTGAGCTTCCTGTCCCTCCATTCTTCATGGCGCCTCTCACGTTTTTTGGAAAGGTCTGGCAGGTGATGCTAGATCTGCCAAGTTAGTAGATGGCACAGAGCCCAGACCAGGTATACAGAAAGCTGTGTGTGTTCTTTGAGGAAGGCCTGGTAGACACTTCTACAATATTTAGAGATATAGATGCCCATAGACAGTGTGGCCTGGACGCTGAGAACCTGTCAGGTGGAAAATAGAGGGAGTTGTATATGAAGGGTCATTTGGCACCAATCACCTCTCAAGGATATCTCCAATGGAATATATCTTCTACACACAGCACCTGCATCCATCCACAGCAATTGTCAGAACTATGAAGTTAGAAAAGTTTATCATTACATCTCCCGTTGTTCTTTGTCCCTGAGTCTTCTTATCCTATCATGACCCCTGTCTGCTTCATTGCCAATAGCTTGCTCACTTATCACTCTCCAGGTAAACTGTATTTTATTTAATTTTTAATTTTCATTTTAAATTCTAGGCTACATGTACAAAATATGCAGGTTTGTTACGTAGGTAAATGTGTGCCGTGGTGGTTTGCTGCACCTATCAACCCATCACCTAGATACTGAGCCCAGCATCCATTATCTATTTTTCCTAATGCTCCCTTTGTCCCAGCCCCACCTCCCAACAGGCCCCAGTGTGTGTTGTTTCCCTCCCAGTGTCCAAGTGTTCTTATTGTCCAGCTCTCACTTACAACTGAGGACATGTGGTGTTTGGTTTTCAAAGAAACTGTATTTTAAAAGTGGAAGTCTGGAAAGAATTTTTTGTGCCTTAATCTAAGAAGCAAATCTCCAACAGTGAAAGTTCAAACACTGCAAAGACTGTTGGGAAGATACTCTAGGAAGCTGGGACTTTCTGGTGTTCCTTGATTCATGGCACATGGAAAAACTGGTATAAGGCAAGTCATGTCTGGATCTTGATGTTAAATATCTAAAGAAAATTTGGGGAGGGCTTAATGTAGTGACAACGTTTCCCCACATTTTGCTCCTGAGCTGCCATCAGGGGAATTCTTGATCCTCTAACTGAGGGGTCAGAAACCCAGGAATCTGAAAGTCTTTCAAATCTTCTCTGAGTCTAATAGACTTTGCATGTTCATTGTTAAAGGATCCCAAGAGTCTGCCTTAGGCATTCAACACGAGAGGAAAAACTCATCACAACAATTCTTATGTTTACTGAGTGCCAAGTATGTGTAAGGTAACTTGGCTATCTTAAAAAATATTCATAATCTCCCTAAAACATATCAGTGGACTTATTTACATATTAGTGGACTGAGGCTTCTCGAGATTAATGATTTGCCCAAATTAGTGACTGATGGAGCCAGAATTTGAATCCAGATATGTCGACATCTATTATGTCGACTATTATGGACTCTCATCACTACATTCTTCTGTTAACAGTAGCCCCAGGAGTGATACCTGGTGAAGAACTGTAACATAGGAGGAAACAGATTATATCGTTGAAATTCTTATGTTTCAAAAGTTAAGAATATGAGGCCAGGGCTTCTAAATGACTTGTATAATGTCCCTTAAGTAGATAGGGGCAAAGTTGGAATCAGAGCCCATATTTCCTAACAGTACTTTTTCCACCAACCGTTCCTAACCCTGTCCTGTGTGTTTCAGTCACAGATAGGTTTTAGTTCAGATTTGGCTAATTGTCAGTCCCGATAAAGAACCTTTCCATCAGCATGGCCATCTATGCAGCTTCTCAAGGGCTCAGGAATCAGGGTTGCCTCATTTTCTTTTTGCTTCTCCCAGGTCCATACCAGGAACAATTAGTAATTTGGTACATTTATTGTTGTTGTTGATGATGATGATGATGATGATGATGATGCCACCTTTTGGAAGCTTTGGATGAAAGAGACAAAGACATAAATGCATCCTCTGGGTAATACATACATAAAATAAAGCATACACAGAAAAAAAAAACCCATAGTTCCTTAACCTGATGGATCATTTGATTGGATAGAAATCAAATCCATTTTGAGGACCACATTTTTGATATTTGTTCATTTTTCCTGTCTGTAACCTGATTTATCTTAGGCCCTGGGTTTATGATGTTACATACTGACTAGTGATATTTTTCACAAGTATCATTTTAACTACACCCCACAGCTTTTAGGATGAGCAAAATACCCTTTTTCTTTTAGGGCTTTATCAGATACTGCTGGTTACAACTGAAAGTCCCATTCAGCATTTAAAAACTAGTAGAAATATTGAAATAAGATGCATTTTCACTGACTGATGTCCATAAATAGTTACTGTCTTTCTGCTATAGTTTGTACATTGAGTAGGATATAGGGAGATATAAAATGCAGTCCATTCTTGCAAGATATTTATAATATAATTGGCAAACATGTCTGAAAATTTATACAATATAGTGAGGCCATATAAGTCACAACTGAGTGATCTAATGATAAGATGAGAGGAGGTCATCTTGATCTGGTGTGAGCAGCAGAGACTTCCCGAAATAGACAGAATAGTGGCTGGAGCTGAAGTTCCTTTAGGATATTAAAGTGATACCGAGTCTGCCAGTGTGTTTGCTGCACCTTGAGGGACAAGTGTGGGATCCAAAATGGCCTCGGTAAGCTGTGGCTGAGTGGTTAAGGCAACGAGCTAGAAATTCATTGGTGTCTTCCTGTACAGCTTCGAATCCTGCTAAATATGAGATGTTTTCCTTCTCAGTGAGTTTACTTGGCTCATTGACATATCAGTTTGACAACGTAAAATTACCCAGAAAGGAGCTCCCTAACAGTTTTCTACAACAATGGTGCAGACTTCTTGACTAAGCTTGTCCTGCTCCAGCAGTCACTCAAGTCTCTACTGCCAAAATGGCCTTGGTGAGTCTGAGAAAAGGTCCGGCACTGATGAAGCAAGTTCAAGAAGGCAGTACAGACAGAAAGGTGTGGTTCATTGATCCTTTCAAGAAATTTTTCTTGAGCACTTACTCTGAGTATAGGACACAGTGGTGAGTAGAAGCAGATATAACCTGATTGAGATGTTGGGTGGAGGACATGCCTTTTGGGTTCTGTGCTTATCTGAGTCTATTTAGATTTCAGATAATGAGGAACTTTCCTTTCATAGAGACAGAAAAATGTAGTTGATGTTTTTGGATGTGGAAAGGGCAAAGGATCAGAGTGAGTGGAGCATCTGACAATAAATCACAGTGTGGCACTGTGTTATTATTATTGTTATCTGATACTGGCTTTGCATAAAAGCCAGTCTCTTTGCATAAAAGGTGTCTCACAGGTTAAGGTAATGTGGTTACCTTCATAATATGAAGGTAAATAATTTTTGTCATTCTGAGTCCAGGATTTTTGTTCTTCTGTGGACTAAGACCATAGAAAAGAAAACAAAAGATCCAGGGTCTACTTTTTCCTGTCCTTGTCTTATGCCACTTTTCCTCCACTTTTAGCCTCCTCCTCATCCATGCCTTCTCGAAGAAATAAACGGGAAAAGAGAGACCTGTAGGATGCCCTCCATTAAAAGACCTGTACCCATTCAGATTCACCACACTTTGTATTCTGCTGCAATTTCAAGCTGTCACTTTTCTTCCCTGCATCTGTCCAGCACAGTATCCTCAACATTAGTGCCTTCCTGACATCTAGCCAGAGAGCCGGTCTATTGTAATAGTAACTGCCATATTTATGCATCAGGGTTGAAGCTGGAAGCCATTGTCTATGCAGACAGGGGAACTCACAGAAAAATTATTGCTGTGGGAAGTGATTGTCTGCAATTTGGTTAAAAAAAAAACAACTTTGCTGACTTGTGTGCACTACAAGATAATTTAGCTCTGAAGTACAAGCAATAACAACTGAGTCCTTTCTGAGGGCCCTCATAAGTGAAAACCACAGCCACAGTAGCTGAGCTGACTATATGAGTTCAGGAAATGCCACGGGGAGCAGTTTTTAACCTCTGAGAAGCTGTTACATAAGCCTTGTAAATGTGATGTTTTCATTTTTACTCTACAGGTGCACACAGCCCATCCATCCGTTCTCCTGTGCAGCTTAGGGTTTAGGAGGGATTCTGCCACTCAGCCCACTCCTCTCCTACTTTTATGGCTAATGCATTTCAGCTGTTGGGACGTGTATTTGAGCAAATTCATAATAAAGGATAAAAGTCGCTAGGAGGCTAAAAAAAGAATCTCTCTAGAAGTATTTTTTTCCTTTGATAAATACAGTATTTGTTATGGATTATACTTAAGTTTTTTAGTAAGACATTTTGATCTTTAAAGAGTATCTGTCACCTTTTTCAGAGTTTATGCCCTTTAGATAGAGAATTAAGGGACATAAGTTCTTTTTTTTTTTTTTTTTTTTTTTGAGACAGTTTCACTTTTGTTACCCAGGCTGGAGTGCAATGGTGCGATCTCGGCTCACCGCAACCTCTGCCTCCTGGGTTCAGGCAATTCTCCTGCTTCAGCCTTCTGAGTAGCTGGAATTACAGGCACGCGCCACCATGCCCAGCTAATTCTTTGTATTTTCAGTAGAGACGGGGTTTCACCATGTGGACCAGGATGGTCTTGATCTCTTGACCTCGTGATCCACCCACCTCGGCCTCCCAAAGTGCTGGGATTACAGGCTTGAGCCACCGCGCGGCGGGACATAAGTTCTAATGTCAGCTTTGTTGTTAATGACGTTTGTGATCTTGGGCAAGCCTCTTGGTGATGGGATGGGAGTCACTTTCCTCATCTTTGTGCATCATTGGCTGCCAGGCCCCCAGACTAACCTGTGTTAGGCTCAGCTAAGGGCCACTCAAACCTTGAGCCTAAGCACAGGTTGGCCTGGGGTCCTGGCTGCCAAGCCTGTCTTCCCTTGGGTCTACTTTCATGAAACGACATTCATGAGAACCTTTCCCTCCACTTTTCAGGTAAGAGAGAAAGGACATTTCTGTAAAGGCACAAGGTAAGGGACATAAGAAAATCTTAAGATAGTAAAATGGTAGATAATTTGGATCAATTTTGAACACTTATAGCAAGAGAGGTTAGAGTAAGATCAATTTTGAGCCCTGCTAGCAAGATAAGTTAGAGTCAGAAGCTGAAGAAATAGTTTCTGTGACAGTCTGAGTGAGTCTGTGTGCATGGGACAATATGCTTTAGGGCTCAGTTGGCACAGAATGGCACAGAAGTGGAAAGAGGGCTCTTGGCTTTCATCAGTTACATGAAGCAGCTCAGAAGTGAAAAGGATTCAAATTAAAGCCTTTTTCTAGGTTTAGTGGGGTCGAGCAGTCTTTAAAGAAGTTGCCAAGAAAGGAGATTCTGAGAGGTTGATTTTGAGTCCGGTGTTTTGGGCACTGAGAAGTCAAAACGACAACTCTATCACCCCTGGCTAGTCTCCGTGGCCACCAGGTATCATTCCTACAGTCCCAAGCCTTGGCACACCATCAGAGAAATACATTTTTATAGTGAAGAAAATGGTCAGGAAATTCGATGAGCCTCCTGTAGGTCAGAAAGCACAGCGTTTCTTGGAGTTCTCTTTTGTTGTCTTAAAAAAGGAAACCTTTAAACTTTGGCTGAAACATGCTCCCCTGAGAGGCATGCTTTGGAACGACATACAAGAGGGGTGCTGTGAGACAGTTTACATGGCTGTTTGCTGGGATCTGTCCATCTGCTCTGGCAGACAATGCTGGTAATGCTGTGATGGAGAGCGTGGGTACACTTAGCAGTTATTCAGCAACTTGACAAACTGTAGACTGCAAGTTCAGTGTCTCAGTCCTGACACAATGGTAGGGGAATGAACTGTGGCTACCTGTGTGTGCTGCTGTTCTTACAGAAAGCCGCAGTGCATTGCTTTTCAAATCCTGTTCCACAGAACCATAACTTTTTCTTAGTACCTATTTAGAGGACATTTCAGTGGACCTAGTGAGTGGGGAAGGATGGTGAGGGGTGGGAGGCAAGGAGATGGGACCCGTGCTTCAGGCAGAGCCGCTCTGCTTTGCATATTGGGCCACTTCCTATGACTTTGTTTAAACAAAGTGCTCCTTGCCTAAATCACAGCCACTGTGATAAAGGCTATGATTAGAAGGAGGTAGGTAGTTCATGAGAGCTTCTAAAACTCATTTCTAGGAAAGCTTTCATGTAGGCTCAGGCTGCAGTGACAACTGGAATAGCCTTCTGTTCCCTAGGCTTCATTGGCATAATGTGGAAAAAAAAAAAAAGTAGAAGAACTCCAAACCATTTGGAACTGTCACTAAACCCTTGCCAGGGGCGAGGAGACAGTACAATTGACTGACTTCACATTTCAGAGCATTGTCCAGGTAGACAGCAAACGCCGCCAAGCTTGGAGGGGGCATCATCCAACCCTAAAGCGTGAGTGTTTGTGAAACAAGGGCCAGAGACTTTGTGAAGCAGAAAATCCACCATTTCATTGTTGTTGGCAGAGGATGACCATTTCCTGGAAGACTGCAAGTTCAGAGAGCCTATAATCAGCGGTTAAGAAACAAATTCTGCTTGGAGCAGAGGAACTATACATCCCCCTCCTCCTTTCTATTCTGCCTTATCCTAATTCCCCAACAGAAAGGTTCAAGTAAGAGAGAATATTTCCTAGTTGCATCTTACGTTTGAGGACTGAAGAACCTCTTGAAAAAGAGGCATCAAAGGTAACTCCTTTCTCAAAGTTGCTCAAGTCCGGAGCCTTGGAAGCCTCCTAGACTTTCTCTTCTTACATTCATCCATCAGCTACTTTTATTGAGTCTTTCCTCAATATGAATTTAGAATCCCACTATCCTCACCACATCCCTAATACTCTGATCAATCTCCTTTTCTTGAATTTGGATTCCTGCAATGGTTTCCTCACTGGTATTTCCACTTCCACAGTCTCTTCTCAGTAGAGAAGCCAGAGTTATTTTATTATAGTGGAAGAAATTCAGTTGTCATGCTTTCCCGCTTGAAACTCGCGACACCCCATTTCACTCTCAGCAGAAGCCAATATCTCTATAATGGCTTGTGGGGCCCCTCTAAGTGACCTGGTTATTATTCCTCTGCACTTGTCTCCTACTCTCTACATTTCTCACTGGGCTCCAGCCATATTGACTTTCTCAATGTTCTATGAACATTCTGGATCACTCCTGTCTCAGGCTCTTTGCATCGTCTGCTCCTTCTGCCTGAAATGCTCTTCCAACAGGTTGTTCTCTGGATGCTGGAATGTTAATTTCTTCATCTTCTTTAAGCTTTCCTTTGCAGTGAGGTCTTTCTTAACTATTAGATTCAAAATTGTACCTACCCCCTGCTTACATGCTTGCCACTGCTTTTACTTGGTCCCACGTTTTCACCCCAAAGCCCTGGTTACTTTCTAGCATTCTGTACAGTTAATTTGTTTATTACATTTATTTTATGTCTTTCCCTGGCAGAATAAAAACTCTATTAGAGCAGGTATCCTTGTCTGTTTTCTTCACTACTATGTTCAAAGTGTCTAAATCATGCCTTACACATATTAGGTGCTCAGTAAATGTTTAGTAAATGAATCAATGAGAAAAGGACATGGCCTGCATATGGAATCTCTTCTACTTTAACTGTGTTTGATTCTGTGATAAAAATAAGCTTTTCTGAACAACCTTTGTTTTCTTTTCAGAAGAAAAAAAAACTACTAGATTAGGAAAGTTAGATAACTTGTTGTATCTCTTCCCGTTCAATAAGGCTCTTGCAATAAGTATTCAGTACTTATGTGCTTATAGAATACTGTTAATGCCCTCAGAGTTGTGTTTTAATAATAATCCTTGGCCGGTGCAGTGGCTAACGCCTGTACTCCCAGCACTTTGGGAGGCTGAGGTGGTTGGATCATGAGGTCAGGAGTTCAAGACCAGCTTGTCCAAGTTGGTGAAACCCTGTCTCTACTAAAAATATGAAAAACAAACAAAAAGCTGGGCGTGGTCGTGGGCACCTGTAATCTCACCTATTCTGGAAGCTGAGACAGAGAATTTCTTGAACATGGGAGGCGGAGGTTGCAGTGAGCTGAGATCATGCCACTACACTCCAGCCTGGTAACAGAGTGAGACTCCGTTTTAAAAAAATCGTCAAAGACAAGGGTAAAACAAAAATGAGTAACTTCATCATCATAAGGAAAAGAGCTATTTTTAGTATGTGGGGTATATGTAAGGTAGCTCCAAGCAGTTGCAGCTAACATGAATGTTCTGGTTGGTGTTGGCTAATATTTCTAATTGTAAATGAATAAACTGGATAAAATGCGTTCCAGCATTCAACTCAGTCTCATATGTCCTTTAGTGAATGAGGATTTCTCAGGCCTGAGTGGGACCTGGAACATAGTCACCCAATGTGGTCAGGAGCTTTTGAGGTTCTGCTCATCTCCTGCTGATAACCCCTGATATTGGTGTATCTTCTGTTTCCTAATGTACTGGTTTGAATAAGAACATAGGTGTCTGGAAGAGAAGGATGAGTTGTATCTATGTTAACTGGAACTGTTGTTAAGAAAGTTCTTTTTTTCATTTGTAATTTTTTTATGGTGCACATGTGATGTTTTGTTACATGGATAGAATGTATAATAATCAAGTCAGGGTATTTGGGGTATCCATTACCTCGAGTATCATTTCTATGTGTTGGGAACATTTCCAGTCCTGTCTTCTAGCTATTTTGAAATATACAATATATTGTTGTTAACTATAATTACCCTGCTCTACTATTGAACATTAGTATATCTTCCTTCTATCTAACTGTATGTTTGCATCCATTGACCAGTCTCTCTTGGTAAGAAAGTTCTAAATGCATAAAAAGAGGATTTTTAAAAAACCCACATGGTTGTGAAGTTTTGACAGGGTGCAGTGGGTCACACCTGTAATCCCAGTACTTTGGGAGGCCAAGGTGGGCAAATCATTTGAAGTCAGAAGTTAAAGATCAGCCTGGCCAACATGATAAAACCCCACCTCTACTAAAAATACAAAAATTAGCCATGTGTGGTGGCATGTGTGGGTAATCCTAGCTACTCGGGAGGCTGAAGTGGGAGAATGGCTTGAATCCAGGAGGCAGAGGTTGCAGTGAACCAAGATCATGCCGCTGCATTCCAGCCTGGGTGATGGAGCGAGACTCCATTTCAAACAAAACAAAACAAAAAGCAAACCACGTGGTTGTGAAGTTTCTATTTGAACTCCATTTTATAGTTCCTACCAACTTCCCACATCCCTACCTTATTGATCTCCAGAACACATTTCACCATCCTGCATCTACACGTACAGAACATCTTCAGAAAATTGAAATAGAAGTAAGCAAGGAGAGGAGAATATATGGACTGTTCTTTATGTTAATATTTGGAAAGGTGAATAAAATGAGCTTCATAATAACTGAGCTCTGCCTTGAAACTATACCTCAATAAATGTGCAGATAACCACTTTGTTGGCAGTCAGCAAAGCAGAGGCAGTGCCCACATGTTAGAAATGAAATGCAGAAGACAGGCACTGGAATCGCTTCTGGGCATAGTGCAAGGTGAGATCCCGTGGTTTATTTCTGTTGCCTCTCAGTTTTTAGACAGGAGAGGGAAGACCAAAATCCCCACGGCACAGGTTAACCATCCCACCAGGGCCTGGAAAGTTTCTTTTCTTTGCTCAACACACTCTGTGCTCATGGATTGAATCCTGGGAAATTGATTCCATCTCTTCCCCAGCGTCTTGATGATAATGGTCTTTTCATCTGAGCATTGGGTGAGTGATTGCAATGACCCAGTTTGTTGTAATATCATTGCATTACTGTATTGTGTGTTTTTATACTGCCTTAGGATATGGTAATGACTTTATTTGAACACAAGGGCTATTTTCTGAAATCTCTGCTGTGTGATTTGAGAATATTACCATGCTCTGTGTGGACTTGCCTCAAGTACTGCAGTTAAAAAAAAAAAAAAAAAGCTTCCACTAAAATGTAATAACTCCAAAGTGGAATGATACTTTCTGAATCTGCTTCCTTTTCACTTCTGATCTTGGTGCCTTTTACTTATTAATGTGTACCTGTAAAAATTGCTCAGAGGCACTGAAAATGTAAAATGTATGGAAAGCCAACTTTTACTGAATGCAATCTCCTTTGGTGGATATGGGTCAAATGAATCCTCTTAACCTCATTTGGTCAGATTTAAAAGTCTCTCCTGTCTCCTATTCTACATCTTAGTGGTTTGAATGGCTTATGTGGCTAAAATACACAGTCTGAGATTATCTTGACACAATTTCCCAAGTCCTCAGTATATTGGCAAAGACAGTAACGATGTAAAACCCCTCAACTGCTGCATGATTAGCAATGCTTATCCTGGGCCTCTTCGTCTAAGGTATCCTTTCTCTTTGTGGCCAGGCTCAGACTAGCAATTTGACATCTGGCTTATTAGGATTTGGGTTGAAGGTTTAAATTGTTTGTTGGTGACCTCTGGGTTGGAGTTACTGGCATCTTCACATCTTTTAACAGAGCAATTATGCTCCTCCAGGCTCTCAGTCAATGGTAGCAGTTACACATCTTTCTTCCTTCCTTCCCCCTGTATCTCCCTGGCAGTCTATGTAGTTGGAGTAAAAACATACCATAAGGACCTTTGGGAGAAACAAAAAATGATGAAGTTTTCTTAGTGCATTAGGCAAATAGCACACCAAAATATGCAAATAGTTGCAAATAAGATTGGGGGTTCAAGTTCTAAAGCCATGGAATAGTGCAGTTTATCCCAGAACATGTTTTTCACCGTTTGTGGCTTCAGTCCAGTGGTATATTCTGTTCTGGGGGCATGAGGATTGCTTCTGGACTTCTCATTATTTTAGGTATTTCTATTCCTCATTCCTTTTGCCTTATATTTCCTGGTTTCTGAAGTTGAAGATTTTTTTGGATAGTCTGATTCTTTGGGTCCTGCTAGGTAAAGCCTGGGAACTTGTGATGTCAGGTGAGATTTGCCCAGAGGGAAGTGTAACTTTTCAGAGCAACTTGCTATGGGTAGACCATGTGTCACAGGAATAGAGCCTGTGTCTAAGTGCATTTCAGGGAGGAAGAAGAAGAGGTAACACTGATGTGTTGGGAGTATGGTGGGCAGGTGTATTGGAATGTGGGGAAGAAAGGTGGGATTTATATTCTTATATAGTGAAAGTTAAAAGTGGAAATTATCATCTCGGGTGACTGTTCCTGCTGTAAATGGTCCCATCGGTATTTGGGCTGATGGAGACCAGAGCAGACTTCCAAACCTGTATCCCAAGGCTGTGTTACTTCTTTGCTCATTCACTTGTTCACTCATTTGTTGATCAATTCCATCCATTTAATTAATCCATTTATTCCAGGCTTTCACCTTGGCACTTCTGACACAGACAAAAATGCCACAATTTCTTCCCGGCCCCACCCTTGTATTTAGTAGGAGAGGCAGAAGGCACAGATGGGTTGGTGATCACAGCATGGTGTGGTGTTGTATTCAAGGAAAGCACAGTGCTGCATAAGGACACAGAAGGTTGGCGTCCCACATAGCCTTGGAAATGAGGCCTTTGCTGAGTCTTAGTGGATGAGGAAAGGTAGCCTGGGAAAGAAGGAAGAGAAGGGCCTTCTGGGCAATGGGGCTGTGACCTATGGTCAGGTCAAAGATGCTTTTTCAAAACACTTTTTCTCCATCTTCTGACTGACAGGAAGATGCCTGGTGTTGCCTGGGGTAATGTTTCTTGCATGTTCACTGAACTCATCTCACAACTTGGTGTCTTTTTTTTGCTCTGGGTGATGATTTAATTCCCTGGAAAATACATGAAGCCCACTGCTCAATTGATTTCAGAGAAGACTAGATGTGTGTTCTATATGGATAGCGACTTCTCTAGGAATTCTGCTTTTCTCTTTAAAGAACTCATAACAATGTTTATAATGAAATCATTGTGGTTACAAAGAATCCCTACTAGCTGACAAAAGCTTGAATAGTCTTTGGGATTTCCTTCTGAGATTTGTATTCAACCGAGAGAAATGAGGTCAGAAGATGACAGTTTACAATGGTGGTTGAAAGGGAATTGTTAAAGAAATGTCCTAGCAAAATGGAGTCATACTTGATAGCCAGGTGCTATCCTTTGAAGTGAAGGCCCAGCTTTGATCCTTTCAGACCGCAAGACTGCACCAAAGAGATTCACAACATCTGGTGTCCTATCATTTCTCTCTCTCCCAAAGTAGACCATTCTTCCTTCTGCTTAGCCACAGCTTGTATTTTCACTTCTGGCTTTCTCAACATGCCAGAGAGGGTTAGAGTTATTACTACACCACAAACAACAGATGCTCTTTCTGAACACTGGAAAAATTGCCAAAGGTAAAAGAAGCCTTTTGTAATTATCACACTAAGGTATCTGAGTGCATTTTTCTTCCTTTCTGTGAAACAGAAAAAAGAAAAATAGATGCCCGAGGGTTAGACACTGCCAACTCTCAGCAAGCCCAGGATCTCAGCTATTAGAGAGCTGTATTTCTTCTAAACCCGAAACGTGTTTTCACAAGGGTTAGTAATAAACACCAAGTGACAAGAGGGGGAAGTTGGGTGACAAGTGCCCCAATTGGGGCCTGCTCTGAAAGTTCAGAAGTTCTGATTTTCAGACAGAAATGATTGCTTCCTCAGCTATCCGATATATGTTTAGCCATGAGGAAATGATTCATATCAGAGAAAATTTTTTAATGAGGTGGGGTTGCTTTATTAAAAGAAACCTTTTTAATAGCTATGCCCTGGCTGTGGATTTAACAAGAGAATTAAATGAACAGACAAGGGAGCTTTAAGCACATATGGAGATTGGACCCGTGACCTTGATCCTATTTTTACCAAATTCATGCAACTTAAAGGGTTTGTGGTGGGAATGGTAAAGCAGGCTAACATTAGCAGGAAGTATACTCATTGGTATCAAACAGATCTGGATTTCAGATCTGTGTCTCCCACTTATGGCCTGTGTGGTCTGGACAAATTACTTAATCTCTCTGATTGTTCATTTTCTCTTATATAAAATGGAGATAATTAATTTCAGTATGAATATTAAAGACTAATATTAAGATAAAAAGAAGGAATGTATAAAAGTATCTAGTATGATGCCTGATATTCAACAGAGAACATGTGAAATAATAGAAAAGATGAGCCACAAGTTAAGACTTGTGGTTAAGACAAGACCTCAAGCACAGGCGAACATCTTCACTTATGCCTAGGATGATGGAAAACTTTGTAGTACCATACAATTGAGCTCCCTTCCTTCAAAGTCAATAACAATAAACTAAAAATAACAACAGTAATGAATTGGGGTCACAGTAGGATTCTAATGCTATTAAATGGTATGACCAGTGACCCAGCAACACAAATGCTGTTCTATATCCGTTCCTTTTTTTCCCGGTTTGGGTCCTGAGCTTGAAGTCTAATGAGTACCGCCTTCCTTCAGAATTTGGGGTATGAAATCTGATTAGAGGTATGTAGGAAGTAGAGAAGTAGGAGAACTAGCTAGTTTGTAGAAGGGGCTCTAGACTCAACTGCATCTACCCTGCAGAGAGCAGGCAGAGCCAGCTCTCTGGGCAGTGTATTCACCCACCAACATGCATACCAGGGAAGAGAGGTCACAGACCACAGAGTGATTCCCACCCATTAGGAAGCCATGACTCAGTATACCCCCTGCAGTAACTTCAACACTGGGAAACAGGGTGAGGGGAGGGCACTGAGAATTTCTCCTCCCTGCAATAAGAATGGTAGCTAACATTTACTGAATCCCACCCACAGCCAGGTCTGTCTGGCTCCTAATCTCATGCTCTTAACTTCCCTGCTAGGAGGCATGAAAAAGGAAAGGCAGTGCAACTTCTTAGATCTAAAAGACAATAACGTGAATCCTTCTTTTTGAAAATTATTTTAGATATAGCGTATACCAATGCCTTCTTTTCTCCTTATTGTTTAAGCTTATAGAGTATCCTTAATCATACCACACTTAACCTTGAGTGATCTTGTTCCTGCTCAAGCATTTTAAACTTTGTCCCGCTTGATAGATAAGTTACTTTATTTTCATCTTGGAAATCCATACTGTGAAATTTGCATCAGTTATCCTTTTCTTTATTAAAAATTGTCTTATATTGCAAGGTAAGCATTGTGTTCTCAATGTACAGAATCAATTTCATTTACATGTTAATAGAGTTAGGTCTGGGTGATGTGATAAAATCTTTTTAAGCAAACACAGGCACCCTGTTAGAATGCTCCAGGGTGTCTAGTAAAACAGAATAAATCTAGCTATTTCATTAGATGCTTCTAATTTTAAACCGCAATTCTAGAAAACTTTGCCATCCATATCCTGTCTGAGGAGACATAGGTTAAAGAAGCTAGCTCCATCACAGTGAATTCACCTCTTGAACTGGGACCTCTGATTCCTTTCTGCATACTTTTAGAAGAAGCCTGATGACCTGTTGGAAAGGTTTTATAAATAGGAAAGACTTACCCTAATATTACTATTATTTCATTGATAATTCAGTTCTATTTAGAGTATGGTTATTAATTGTTTTTATGTGCCTGACATATTCTGGATATTTTGGAGAGTTAAAAAAATTACAGGACTTGATTTTTTTCTCTCAAAGATGCCATAATTTACTGGTGATATCAGGGATTCATGAAAGAAATAAGCTAGAAAATTAAAGTGATTAATTAAATGTAGAAAATTTTAAAAAATGTATTTTGGAGAATAAACATATCAGGGATGCAGTTCTCAACCACAGTATTACACAGTTGTGTCATAATAAGTTGTGAGATTTGTTGCAAGTAATTTTTTAGTAATAATAATTGAAGATCTAAAATTTGTGAATTATTTGTTTTTCCTATGAATTAGAATGAAGTAAATGTAATTCCTAAAAGTATTACTTGTCTGCATGCTGAAATGCCTTCTTGAAGGAGAGAAAATCAGAGAGAGGTTGGATCTCACAAGCAGTAATTACAGAACGGTTTCTTGGTTAGGAGTTTGAGCCTCAGAGTCAGATATCCTGAGCTTAAATTTCAGTTCCCTCACTTTAACCTAATATTTTCTGAGACTCCCAGGTTTGTTATGAAGATTCAAGGACATAAACCTTTGCAGTCATGAATACATTGCTACATAGCAACCATCAGATAAATGTCAGCCAGTGTCATGACTAATTACATACAACACAATATACGTGGCTATTGTTTAAGAGACCAGAAAGGGGAGCAAGCAGTGTTATCCAGAGTTAAGAAGGAAGGCCTGAGAGCAGGATCCATGCAGAGAATGGTGCAAGTTTAGGAGTTCAGTCCCACTTTTGGCTAGGTATGCTCAGCTGCTTACTGTGCTAGCCCCCACACTGTGCCTGACTTCCTTTTTCTCCACTATTGACGAGCCTACTTAGATTTTCTATTAGTTGTCCTTAAGGTTTGCCTTGATCCATATGTGATCAGATTGTGAAAACCTTGACTCTCAATTCATGCTACTGATGCAGGACAGTTAAATCCTAAATTGGGTGCTTAACCTGAGAGGGCTCTTGGCTTTATCCAGGAAAGAATTCAAAGACAAGCTGTTGCTGTTAGACAATCTTCTGTTGAAAAATATTGCTGCTTGCAGAGCAGGACTAACTCATAGGCATATGTGCCCAGAGTAGGCGGCTCTTGGCAACTTTATTTATGCTCAGGAACCCACTTTTGATTACATGTAAATTAAGGGGTGGGTCAATGGAAATTGAGGGGTGGGCTATTTAGAACTTTATAGGAAAGGAACATAACTTCCAGGTTGTTGACTTGGAAAGGGGTGGCAACTTCTGGGTCATTGCCATGGCATTTGTGAAGTGTCATGGCACTGGTGGGAGTATATTATGCTAATGAGCAATGAGGGCAGCTAGGGATCACATTCATTGCCATCTGCTGGTTCTTGCTGGTTTCTTTGTTTCATCCTGTCTGGACCAGATCTTGTTTCAGTCAGCAGGGTTGTGACTGGGAAACAAGTCCTGCCAGTCTCCTTCCTCATTACTATCTATCATTCTATTTCTACATCGATGCAGGCTGGACCCACCAAGTCCAGACCCAAACCCAAATGGGTACCTTTGTGTCATCCTCCAAATCTTTTATTTGTTTTTGGTCAAACCAACTCCCATTTTCCCCAGCAACGCTTTGAACCCATCACTTCCCTTAAACCCATGACTTATTCTTCTATTGTTAAATAAAATAATTTTAAATATTTAAAAAACACATAAAACCAAAAAGTAATAATGAACCTCCATAAACTTACATATATATACTCAATAATTTTGAAGATTTTGTCATCCTTGATCTAATTTTGGATTTAATGAATTATTTTAAAGGAAATCCCAGATAGCTTATTTCACACCTGTATATTTAAAAAGCGTCTCTAAAAATTTCATTTTTTAAAAACATTTTACTTTAGGTGCATACCATATCTGGCATTTCTACCCATGTTACCCCTCCCCACCCTCCCCACTCCCTGGTGTCTCTCTCCTACCCCCAGCTGCTGTCTCTTCCCTATCCCCCCGACCTGTCCCCAGTGTGTGATGCTCCTCTCCCTGAGTCCACGTTTTCTCATTGTTCAGCACCCACCTGTGAGTGAGAACATGTGGTATTTGGTTTTCTGTTCTTGTGTCAGTTTGCTGAGAACGATGGTTTCCAGATTTATCCAAGTCACTACAAAGGACATGAACTCATTGTTTTTTTTATTGCTGCGTAGTATTCCATGGTGTATCTGTACCACATTTTCTTTGTCCAGTCTATCATTGATGGGCATTTGGGTTGGTTCCAGGTCTTTGCTATTGTACACAGGGTTGCAATAAACACATGTGTGCATGTGTCTTTATAGTAGAACAATTTATAGTTCTTTGGTTATATACCCAGTAAGGGGATTGCTGGGTCAAATGGAATTTCTATTTCTAAATCCTTCAGAAATCACCACACTGTCTTCCACAATGGTTGAACTAATTTACACTCCCACCAACTGTGTGAGAGTGTTCCTATTTCTCCACATCCCCTCCAGCATCTGTTGTCTCCAGGTTTTTTACTGATTTCCATTCTAACAGGCGTGAGATGGCATCTCAATGTGGTTTTGATTTGCATGTCTCTAATGACCAGTGATGATGAGCGTTTTTTCATAGGTTGTTGGCTTGATATATGTCTTCTTTTGAAAATTGTCTGTTCATATCTTTTGTCCACTTTTGAATGGGGTAGTTTGTTTTTTTCTTGTATATTTGTTTTAGTTTTTTGTAGATTGTGGATATTAGCTCTTTGTCAGATGGGTAGATTGCAAAATTTGTTTCCCATTCTGTTGGTTGCCAGTTCACTCTAATGATGGTTTCTTTTTCTGTACAGAAGCTCTGAATTTTAATTAGATCCCATTTGTCTATCTTGGCTTTTATTGCTATTGCTTTTGGTGTTTTAGTCACGAAGTGCTTGTCTATGCCTATGTCCTGGATGGTTTTGCCTACATTTTCTTCTAGTGTTTTTATGGTGTTAGATTTTATGTTTAAATCTTTAATCCTTCTGGAGTTAATTTTAGTGTAGGGTGACAGGAAGGGGTCCAGTTTCTGCTTTCTGCACATTGCTAGCCAGTTTTCTCAGCACCATTTATTAAACATGGATTCTTTTCACCATTGCTTGTTTTTGTCAGGTTTGTCAAAGATCAGATTATTGTAGATGTGTGGTGTTGCTTCTGGGGCTCTGTTGTGTACCATTGGTTTATATCTCTGTTTTGGTACCAATATCATGCTGTTTTGATTACTGTAGCCTTGTAGTATAGTTTGAAGTGTGGCAGTATGATGCCTCCAGCTTTGTTCTTTTTGCTTAGGATTGTCTTGGCTATGCGGGCTCTCTTGTGATTCCATATGAAGTTTAAAGTGGTTTATTCCAGTTCTGTGAAGAAGGTCATTGGTAGCTTGATGGGAATAGCAGTGAATTTGCAAATTACTTTGGGCAGTATGGCCATTTTCACGATATTGATTATTTCTAACCATGAGCATGGAATGTTTTTCCATCTGTTTGTGTCCTTTCTTATTTCATTGAGCAGTGGTTTGTAGTTGTCCTTGAGGAGGTCCTTTACATCCTTTGTTAGTTGTATTCCTAGATATTTTATTCTCTTTGTAGCAGCTGTGAATGGGAGTTCACTCTTGATTTGGCTCTCTTTTAGTCTGTTATTGGTGTATAGGAATGCTTGTGATTTCTGCACACTGATTTTATATACCAAGACTTTGCTTAAGTTGCTTATCAGTTTGAGAAGATTTTGGGCTGAGTCGATGGGGTCTTCTAGATATATAATCATGTCATCTGCAAATAGAGACTGTTTGACTTCCTCCTTTCCTAATTGAATACGCTTTATTTCTTTTTCTTGCCTGATTGCTCTGGCTAGAACTTCCAATACTGTATTGAATAGGAGTGGTGAGAGAGGGCATCCTTGTCTAGTGCCAGATTTCAAAGGGAATGCTTCAAGTTTTTGCCCATTCAGTATGATATTGGCTGTGGGTTTATCATAAATAGCTTGCATTATTTTGATATATGTTCCATCAATACCAAGTTTTGGAAAGTTTTTATCATAAAGAGCTGTTGAATTTTGTCAAAGGCATTCTCTGCATCTATTGAGATAATCGTGTTTTTTTTTTACTTTGGTTCTGTTTATGTGATGGATTATGTTTATGGATTTGCATATGTTGAAAATCCCAGCTTTGCATCCCTGGGATGAAGCCTACTTGATTATGGTGGATAAGTTTCTTGATGTGCTGCTGCAATCTGTTTGCCAGTATTTTATTGAAGATTTTTGTGTTGATGTTCATCATAGATATTGGCCTGAAGTTTGCCTTTTTCATTGAGTCTCTGCCTGGTTTTGGTATCAGGATGATGGTGGTCTCATAAAATGAGTTAGGGAGGATTCCTTCCTTTTGTATTGTTTTGTACAGTTTCAGAAGGAACAGAACCAGCTCCTCTTTGTACATCTGGTAGAATTTGGCTGTGAACCCGTCTGGACCTGGACTTTTTTTGGTTGGTAGGCTATTGATTTCTGCCTCTACTTCAGCCCTTGTTATTAGTCTACTCAGGGTTTCAACTTCTTCCTGGTTTAGTTTTGGTAGAGTACCAGTATCTAGGAATTTATCCATTTCTTCTAGGTTTACTGGATTATGTGCATAGAGCTATTTGCAGTAATCTCTGATGGTAGTTGGTGTATCTATGGGATCAGTGGTGATATCTCCTTTATCGTTTTTTATTGTATCTATTTGATTCTTCTCCCTTTTTATTAATCTGGCTAGTGGTCTATTTTGTTGATCTTTTCAAAAAACCAGCTCCTGGATTTATTGATTTTTTTTTTTGAAGAGTTTTTTGTGTGTCTATCTCCTTCTGTTCTGCTCTTATCTTAGTTATTTATTGTTTTCTGCTAGGTTTTGAGTTTTTTTGATCTTGCTCCTCTAGCTCTTTCAATTTTGATGATAGGGTGTCAATTTTAGATCTTTCCTTGTTTCTCATGCATTTATTGCTATAAATTTCTCTCTTGACACTGCTTTAAAGGTGTCCCAGAGATTCTGGTAAGTCGTGTCTTCATTCTGATTGGTTTGGAAGAATATGTTTATATCTGCCTTCATTTCATTCTTTATCCAGTTGACACTCAGAAGCAAGTTGTTCAGTTTCTAAGTGGTTGTGCAGGTTTGAGTGTGATTCTTAAATTGAGTTCTAGTCTGATCGTGCTGTTGTCTGATAGACTGTTTGTTATGATTTCCATTCTTTTGCATTTGCTCAGGGGTGATTTGCTTCCAATGATGTGGTCAATTTTCGAGTAAGTGCAATGTGGTGCTGAGAAAAATGTATATTCTGTGGATTTCGGGGGTGGAGCATTCTGTATATGTCTATTAGGTCCACTTGGTCCAGCTCTGCATTCATGTCCTGGATGTCCTTGTTAATTTTCTGTCTTGTTGATTTGTCTAATATTGAAACTGGAGTGTTGGTCTCCCACACTATTATAGTGTGGGAGTCTAAGTCTCCTTTTAGGTCATTAAGAACTTGCTTTATGTATCTGGGTGCTCCTGTGTTGGGTGCACATATATTTAGGATAGTTAGCTCTTCTTTTTAGATTGATCCTTTTACCATTATGTGGTATCCTTCTTTGTCTCTTTTGGTCTTTGTTGGTTCAAAGTCCATTTTATCAGAGATTAAGATTGCAACCCCTGCTTTTTTTTTTTCTCCATTTGCTTGGTAAATCTTCTTCCATCCCTTTATATTAAGTCTGTGTGTGTCTTTTTATGTGAGTTGGGTTTCCTGAATACAGCACACTGATGGGTCTTGACTTATTATCCAGTTTGCCAGTCTGTGTCTTTTGATTGGGGCGTTTAGCCATTTACATTCAATGTTAATATTGTTGGGTGTGAATTTGATCCTGCCATTTTGTTACTGGCTGGTTTTCTTTCCCATTAGTTGACTCATTTTCTTCATTGCATTTTTGGTCTTTGCCAATTGGTTAGCTTTTGCAGTGACTGTTGCTTATTCCTTTCTTTGCTTAGTGTTTCTTTCAGGAGCTCTTGTAGGGCAGGTCTGCTGGTGATGAAATCTCTCAGTAATTGCTTGTCCTTAAAGGATTGTATTTCTCCTTCACTTAAGAAGCTTAGTTTGGCTGAATATGAGATTCTGGGTTGAAAGTTCTTTTTTTTAAGGATGTTGAATGTTGGCCCCCCACTCTCTCCTGGCTTGTAGGGTTTCTGCCAGTAAAGCCACTGAGTCTGATTGGCTTCCCTCTGTGGGTGACCTGACCTTTCTCTCTGGCTGCCCTTAGCATTTTTTCCTTCATTCCAACCCTGGTGAATCTGATGATATGTGCCTTGGGGTTGCTCTTCTTGAGGAATATCTTTGTGGAGTTATCCATATTTCTTGAATTGGAATGTTGGACTGCCTTGCTAGGCTTGGGAAATTCTCCTGGGTAATATCCTGGAGCATGTTTTCCAGCTTGGATTCATTCTCCCCATCATATTCAGGTACGCCAATCAAGCCTAGATTAAGTCTTTTTACATAATCCCATATTTCTTGGAGGCTTTGTTCATTTATTTTTACTCCTTTTTCCCTAATCTTGCCTTCTGTTTTTATTTCATTGAGTTCATCTTCAATCTCTGATATCCTTTCTTCTGCTTTATTGATTCAGCTCTTAAAACTTGTGTTTGCTTCATGTAGTTCTTGTGCTGTGTTTTTCAACTCCATCAAGTCGTTTATGTTCTTCTCTAAGCTGGTTATTCTAGTTAGTATTTCATCTAATCTTTTTTCAAGGTTTTTGGTTTCTTTGTATTGAGTTAGAATCAGAAAAGTTTGTTATTACCCACCTTCTGAAGCCTGTTACTGTCAATTTGTCACACTCCTTCACAGTCACATTGTGTTCCCATGTTGTTGAGGAGTTGTGATCCCTTGAAGGAGAAGAGGTGTTCTGATCTTTGATGGTTTCATCTTTTTTGCACTGTTTTTTTTCCCATCTTTGTGGATTTACCTGGCTGTGGTATCAGGGATCTGCTTGATGAGGTCACTTGTCTGCCTGTTGAGGTGCTACTGGGTTTCTAGGGACTCCTTCAGATTACTAGGGAAGCTTCCTGTGTCTTTTTTGTTTACAGTGGGGGTTTAGGCCTGTGTCTTCTGCTGACCTGGCAGCACTCAATTGGAGCTAGGAGATCTCTGGATTTCTGCGTCTCTCTCGCTAGGTGTTGTGTGCCAGAGTTGTGTCTATTCAGCCATCTTGGAGAGTACCACCGACATTTTCTTATTTAACCACAATGCTGTTGTTGCACTAACAAAATAGAATGTACTCTTCTTTATTACCAACTACCCAATTATCAAAATTATTTATAATTTGTTTTAATTAGGACACACACAAGTCTTACAAATTATGTTGAGTTGTAAATTAAATTTTCCTTAAGCTAGATTAGTCACCCTCCCTCCTTTTTAATAGTTCCATTGACTTATTGAAGAGAAGACAATCATTCTTAGAAATGTTCCACATTATGAATTTATCTCTAAATCTATATGGATTTAACTCTGATGTTGAGTTTGCATATAAGAGAAGTAAATGGTTTTCTGTTTACTTAAGTATACTTTCTTTGTCTTTTATAGTGTTTTACAATTTCCTTATATAAATTTTGCCCATTTCTTGCGAAAAGTATGCTTAAGTAGTTTATATTTTTAGACTGGAGACTTCTCACCTTTGTACCATGATATTTTTCTATTTACTTATATGAAGGTTCTTGATTTCCATGCTAATTTTGTATCCTAATTTACCACCACATTTGCTGATTTTTTGGAATAGTTTGTATTGATTTTTACTAATATACAAACATATTACTTAAAATTAGATCAGATTTTACCTCCCAATTGATTTATCTTGTCTAATTCCACTGGCTAGTTTTTTCAATATCATGTTAAATAGTAGCAGTAATAGTAGGCAACTTCGTTGGGCAGTTCTAGAATTGCACACAACACCCCAAAGCCAGTATCAACCCACATTTCTGCCTCATCCCTCCTTTTCATCTTCTCTCCATTCCTTTTCTTTGCATTGTTTCTTACAACAGTGGAAATGCCTTAGTGTTTCCCCATTAAGTAAAATGCATAATTAATTGATTTTTATTTTAGTGATGAATGTGTATATATTTGTGTATGATCAAAAATAAATGTTGAATTTTTAAAAAAGCTTTTTTGCCATTTTTGGAGATGGTCACATGATCTTTCCCTTTTGATTAACTACTTTGAGGAAATATTTCAATGAATTTCCTCATATTGATTCATTTTACATTCTAAGATCAAACTTGATTTGATCTGGATGTAATTTCTTTCAGGATGACATGATTCTGTTTTTAATATTTTACTTATAACTTTTATATCTTTTTTTATGTGAGAATGATATATGGCTGTTTAAATATAATCCTTATGTGGATTTTATGTCTTTTATGTTTCATATAAAAATTCTAATGGTTTTTCTTTCTTTTCTATGATATAGAACAAGTTAAATATTAGTTAGGCCATCTGATTTTTAAGTGATTGATAGTATTCCACTATAAAACCATCTGGGCCTGGGGCTGTTGTGAAAAATAAATTTTTGAAAACTCTCTTGGCTTCTTGTGTGATAATTAACTTCTTCAAATTTCCTGTCTCAACTTTTCATTTTGATCAAAGTTATCTGTTTCACCATGGTTTTTAAATAGTCATGAAATGACATACATCCCCATATGAATTACATATGTATTTTAAGAAATATTTTGTTCAGTTATTTCATTATTGTGCAACATCATACAATGTAATTATACAAACCTATATGTATAGTCTTTTACACACTAGGTTATATGAGATAGCCTATTACTCCTAGGCTACAGACTTGTACAGCATGTTACTCTACTGAATGTTGTAGGCAACTATAACACATTAGTGAGTATTTGTATATGTAAACATTGAAAAGGTACAGTAAAATTGGATATTATATTGTTACAGGACCACTGTCATATTTGTGAAACATTATTAGGTAGCATATGACTGTATTAGCATAGAATTGTGCCAATTTGATTACATGGATTTAAAAAATATTAATTTTGATAGCTATTTTTTCTTCGTTATATTCAACTTTTGTATTTTTACTTTCTACCTGTTTACTAAAGAAATAAGTTAACTTTATTAACTTATTAAATAAGTTTGTCCATTTTACTACTATTTTTTAAAGAACAAGATGGCCTGCCTGCCTCCCTCTCTTCCTTCCTTCCTTTTTTCTCTTTCTTTTCTGTCTCCTGTCTTCCCATCCTTCTTAGTGATGTTTCTTTTTTTTTTTTTTCCTGTTTCTAGCTCATTTATTTTTGCTTTTATCTTTAGCAATTCTGCTTTTCTTCAATATTCTTTGTTATTTCACCACTTTTGGAGTGGGGTGTTTAAGCCATTTTTCATTCTTATTGATATAAAAATGAAATTTATAAATTTTTAATTGAGCATTTACTTAAGCCGTGTCTCCTAGATGCAATATATTGTATTTCATTTTTTTGTTTCAGAAATTTTGCAATTATTTTTTATATTTTCTCCTTGACACAAGATTTGAGTAAAGTTTTTAAGAAAAACATTTCCAGATTGAAAGACTTTTAAAAGGTTTTATTGCTACTTTCTAGTTTTATTGCACTGTGGCCAGAATATGCTGTTTTTAGTTTTTCTTTATTGCATTGTGGCCAGAATATGCCATTTGTATTTTTTATTTTTTGGAATTCAGTGTTTTTTTCACCTTCACTGTGGCCTAATATAATGTTAATTTTATAAATGTTCCATGTGTACTCTTAAAGAAAGTACACTCTCTGTTGTTGGAAAACAGGGTTTCCAAACATGTTAATAAGACCTACATTATTACAGATAAATCTTATTCTAAAATATAGATTATTGTTTAGATATTCTATGTTATTACTAATCACTTTATTTACTTGATGTTTCTGGTTTTGAAAGAAGCCAAGATGAGAATAATTTTCTTTTATTAGGTGAGTTAGGTTCACCTGCATTTATTGACATGATAGATGTATTTGATATTGTTTTATGTTGGATTTACTTTAAACTTATCTTTTATTTACCACTTTTGTTTTATTTGAAAGTTTGTTTTTTTTAAAAAACAGACACATTTTTACTTTTGCTTAATACTGTTACTGATCTCTTGTTCAGATATAACTTAATGATGTTCTGTTACGACCAACACTGAGATTAAGAACTATTGTTTCGCTGGGCGCGGTGGCTCAAGCCTGTAATCCCAGCACTTTGGGAGGCCGAGGCGGGTGGATCACGAGGTCAAGAGATCGAGACCATCCTGGTCAACACGGTGAAACCCCGTCTCTACTAAAAATACAAAAAATTAGCTGGGCATGGTGGTGCGTGCCTGTAATCCCAGCTACTCAGGAGGCTGAGGCAGGAGAATTGCCTGAACCCAGGAGGCGGAGGTTGCGGTGAGCCGAGATTGCGCCATTGCACTCCAGCCTGGGTAACATGAGTGAAACTCCGTCTCAAAAACAAAAAAAACAAACAAACAAACAAAAAAAAACACTATTGTTTCTTTTCTCTGCTCCTTCTCCAATTTTAGATGCTACTATTATCTTAATGTTACTTTTTATAGCCTTAAGTATACTTACCATTTACTGTTTGATTTGTTAGCTTTAAGACACACACACACACACACACACACCAATTAATACCTATATAATAATCAGAAGGCTTACTTTGTATTTACCCTAAATTTTCTCATTCAGTTTTGTCATTTTTATTTTTTCGCAATCTTAGAGTATACACCATTTCACACTATTGTAGTACATGTATCTGTATCCCTTAGTCTTATTTCTATAGATAATTATATTTAAGCTTGCTCCTCAAACGTTATGTAAATCTTTTCAATCATTTTGTGGATTTCTGAAGCTTATTCTTAGCAAATTCCTCAAGATAGGCTCATGAAAACAATATTTCCTAAGTTCTACCATGTATCTGAACTTTATATTGAAGAAATTTGGGATGGATTTTCAACCTTAGTTTGCATTTTCTTTCTTTGACTATTTTATATGTGCCACATTATTTCCTAGCATGAAATGTTACTGTTAAGATATCTAATCTAATTTGATGATCTTTCCCTGTAAATGACTTAGACTTTTACCCCCAAGATACTCAAAAGATTCTTTTTTTATATTTAAAGGCCAGTACTTTCACTAGCAAATGAGCTGGTGCTGACAATTCTGGGTCAATTTTCCATGGCAACAGTGTGATTGTTTGTTCATTATATAGATAAAAGTTTTCTTTTACTATAGGGGAAGATTTTTGAAGTATAATTTCAAACATTTATCTTTTACACATTTTTTGTTATTGTTCTGTTTTCTTTCTGGTGGGGAGGAATAATTGGTGTCTGTTGGGTCTTCCTTGCTCATATTCAATGTCACTTTTTCTTGAGCCGTTTAAAAAAATCTTTCAAATTTGGTGACTTGTTTATTATTGTTGTTATTAATGTATTTTCTTTTGTCCTTTGTTTCTTTTAATGTGCTTTCTTCAATGTTTATTCACTCTTGTATTTCTTTAATTTAATCTTAGGTTCTGAAATATGTTTTCTAATTCTTCTCTGAAATGTCACTTCTTGCATGATGTATTCCTCTTGTCTAGTCATGTAATATCTGAGCTTTTCCATTTTTTATTTGTGCTGTTGTTTCAAAGCTTTAGTACTTCTCAAAATTGTGGTTACCCCATTTTGAAACATTTGGATAAATTTGTCTGCTTCATGATCACATTTTAAGATGTTTTTCTTTATTTATCAAAGTATTATGAGGCTCCTTTTCAACTTTATTTTTCCATGCAATAATTCAGTATGGGGTTGTTATTTTGTTGTTGCTATACGTGTTTAAATTACTTTAGTGTTCTTAGAGTATTATATGAGGAGGAAATACATATGGAAGAAATGAGCTATGGTAATTTTTTTTCTGGGTTTACAGTTTAAGCATTCCCTCCTATGTGGTTACTATGAAAGACAGAAAATACGGCCTCCCTCTGAGCTGAGTTTGTTTGAGAAAAATGTTCTAGCTCCAGCCTTTGTGTTCTGTTCACCTTTCATTCTCTGGAGGTGTGCTCACCTTTCAAAGCTGCACTTGGCTGTTATAGTACTTTCTGGGTTTGGGGCCTCTGGGCCTCCTGTATAAACCTTCTCTTTCTCTTATCCTCAGTCTTTCTGCCGTCCTCAGTTGGGTTCCTGTTTGCAGTGCCTTTTCCTCAGGGTAGAATCAACCTGAATCATTCTGAGGTTAGAGAAGTACACATACCTTGTTTTTCCTGTGTCTGGGGGACAAATTATAGGCTTATTTGGACCATGGAGCCTATAGGCATATTCTTTTTGTCACATTCTTAGGTCTATGTGCTCAGGTTTCTCTCAGAGTAGGGTGCTCTCCTTTGTAGGTCAATTTTTGGGGCAATTTAAAAATTTCCACAATTAGGAGGGTCAGTTGGCAATCTCCTTTTGTTCCTTACCTTCCTGGCCACACAGCTGAAAATCCCAAGCAGGCTGTTGTTGTTGGTAGTTTGTTTTCGGTCATGAGGTTTTCTTGATAATACCCTCTCTATATTTTCTCCCTTTGGTATCAAGGTTGATCTATTCAGTTTGTTAGATGTGTTTTGGGGACACTGAAAAACTACACCATCACCATGATCATGTTCTCTTTTACCTTCTATTAAATGAACTTACTTCTACTTTAACAAGAAATTAAATCATTAAATATTTAATCCCTAAACTTCCTTTATACTTCCCCATATAAAAATGTACCTTTATCCAGATCTATCTTTATTATCTTTTCAGACGCAAGAAAATGTTCTAGGTAAAACATGTGGGCAGGCCTGACAATGCTCTCTGCAGCTTTGATTCTCTCTCTTCCTGCTATTCCTGGGAACTTACTCTGTTGGAAATCCTCTGCTCTCTTCTTTATATTCAGCCTCTCTTTTTCCTAAATCATACTCCTTAGGCCGTAAACATGATCATCTTAAAATATCTTTCTTTGACCCTGTATCCCTTCAAGATACCATCTAATATCTCTTCCTTACTTACCCAAACATTGATGAGTCAGTTTTTATTTCTCACTTCCCAAAGAAGTCACTTAATATACTATTAAAAAGGCCACTCACTTGGATTTTAGTACTATGGGTACAAGTAGGAATATGGTTGTTACTTTTTGTATTTTTGTATTTGTCATCCAAATGTTTTGAACAAAATTGGTGCCTAATAATTATTCTGTGATAGATAAAGTTGATGGATATCCCTGCTTTTGAGAAGTACAGTCTTTGGTGAAACAGGTTACAGGGAAAAGCTCCCAGGATTGTAATATGAAGAAATCTGGCTTAGAGAAAAAGGTCCATGAATGGTGTTACTTGGAGACCCGATAGTTCTCAGTAACTAGCTTATTACCTTGTAGGGTAATCTTCCCGAATCTCTGAGATGAGATGATCACCTATATAAGTGCTATGATTCCTCATAGCTAAAAAATTTGATCCCAAGTAATAGTCCAGCTTGTTATGTTCAAGAAGCTGTTCAAAGAAGATGGGATGGGTGGGGGTTATCCTGGTGCAGTGAACTGGCAGCTTAATGAAAACCCAAGACAGAATCAGTAGCACCTGGCTGGGCATGGTGGCTCATGCCTATAATCCCAGCACTTTGGGAGGCTGAGGCGGGTGGATCACATAAGGTTGGGAGTTCAAGACCAGCCTGACCAACATGATGAAACCCCATCTCTACCAAAATATAAAAATTAGCCAGGTGTGGTGGTGCATGCCTGTAATCCCAGTCCCTACTTGGGAGGCTGAGGCACAAGAATCACTTGAACCTGGGAGGCAGAGGTTGCAATGAGCCAAGATGGCACGACCACTGCACTGCAGCCTGGGTGACAGAGTGAGTCTCTGTCTTTAAAAAAAAAAATCATTAGCACCAAATACCTTTCCTGTAGACACAGATTTATGAATTCTCACCGGATGCTGTGACCTTCGTCTCATGCCAGCTGTCCTCCACTTTTTTTTTTTTTTTGAGTCGGAGTTTCGCTCTTGTTACCCAGGCTGGAGTGCAATGGCGCAATCTCGGCTCACCGCAACCTCTGCCTCCTGGGTTCAGGCAATTCTCCTGCCTCAGCCTCCTGAGTAGCTGGGATTACAGGCGTGCGCCACCATGCCCAGCTAATTTTTTGTATTTTTAGTAGAGACGGGGTTTTACCATTTTGACCAGGATGGTCTCGATCTCTTGACCTCGTGATCCACCCGCCTCGGCCTCCCAAAGTGCTGGGATTACAGGCATGAGCCACCGCGCCCGGCCTGTCCTCCACTTTTAAGCCCTCACTTATTCTGTTTCTCCCACCTACAATGTTCTTCCTTCCCCCTCTTCCTACCCATCTTACCCCTTCCCTCCAAGGCCCAGAGCACCTCCTACTTCCCTATCCGTATTTTTCCTTTTTTTGTACTTCTGTTCACTAGAATTGTCATCATTACTACACTTCTGTGTTTCATTGTTCTCATATTTAATGTAACTTTAATTTTATGAGGAGATATTTTAAGCCCCTAGAATGCCAAAGTATAAGATTTAAAAAATCTTCACATCCCAGTCAGGGACTAGCACTGTGTTGGACTCATGGTGAGCTTTTATTAAATACTTGCAGGTTGATTGATCTATGGTGCCAATGTTAGAAAGGGTGAACATTGATCTGCAGCAGTTGGGATTGTGGGGAAATTTCCAGCAGAGTTTCCTCTTGGAGAAACTTCAAGTTTTAGACCAAGCATAAGGCCTTTGCTGTGAATCTGAAATCTGCTACAGATGCTCTTTGCATAGTTTTATTATTTTCAGGTTGCTAGCACTGATTGATGATGATCTTGTGTTCAGGGATGTTGGAGAAGATCCATATCGGACCTGTGATCCTCACACAGGGCTTATCTTTGATTATTGGGTATAGCACCTCTTGAACAAAGCCTTCCACTGTCTGTAAAGCTGCCTCTGCCTCAGCCTGAATTGGATAGATTCCTTTGTTCAAAACTAGCTGCCCTAATCCTAATAGCTTCCAGCTGAGCTGGTCTGACTGCTGCTGCTCTTTCTCAGTAGTCCATGGCTTTACCACACCACTTGAAGCTTTGCCCCAGTTCTTCCTTAAAGCGTTTGCCTGCTCTCCCTTGCAGTCATGGGCAAGCTTGTCTGCATGACATACTCTACATCTACTGGCACCAAAAGCAACCTTCTGGATGCCTGCCAGGGAGTCAGGATAAAAAGTTCATTGGCTACAACTCAGCTGGGCTGGTGCTGAGGATGGCAGATGTGCTGGATCTGGGACCTCTCTGCTGTAGGAGAGGGCAGGCACTGTCATGTGGATTTTGACTGCGGGCTCATTCTACTGTCAGGGAAACCTTGACTTCTCCATGTGGAGATCTGAGTGTGTGTCTCTTCCAAACTTATTTAAGCAGTTACTCCTAGATGCAATGCTATGTTTTCCCAAAGACTCTTTGGCAGAAGATTCTTATCTGTGCCTTTCATGAACTCCTTATAGAATGTGGCTCTTAATCCTTTTAGGTCTGATACTCAGTTTGGTTCATTTGAATGAAACAAATGTTTGTTAAGAGGCAAATTGCTGAGATTACAACTGTGAAGGAGACAGACATGCATGTATTCTGAGATTTTAGTGAAAATTTTTCTCCTGTTTTCTGGAACTTTCAAGATTTAATTTTTATGTTAAAATCATTGATTTGTTGGAATTTATTTTGGTGTATGGAATGACATGGGAATATAATTTTAAATATTTTTAGATAGTAACCCATTTGTTCATTTATTGAATAAACCATTTCTGACTTTCTCCCATGCACAGTACTCTCTTTGTAATAGTAGAGTTTCTCCTTTTTTAAGAGTCAGTGTCTTCTAAGTAAAATACATTTTTACAATTATTTCATTGGTTAAAAAAAAAGAGAAAAATCATGCAGTTTCCTGTGTCTCAAAGACATTTTATGCTAATACAGTCCCAAATTTATATAGCAACTTTAATAATTAATATTTGTTAATCATAACATGACATAACAAAAATAGCTTTCATTAGTGAATTTCTCTAAAATATGGCTATATATCTCAGTCCTTTCATAACTATTACATATTCTCTTGAGAAAATACAGTCAAAGCATTCATATGACTCTCAATGTTGATGAAATTCTAAGGCAAAAAAAATCAATGAAATTAATGTGTATAGCTTATCGCTAGTATGGACTAGAGTATTTTCAGAGAAAAACTTAGCAAGCACCAAGTATACAACTCCCAAGAGATCTGTGCGTGTCAGCTATAACTTCATAGCACTCCACTCAGAGAGAATCCTAATTGACCTTCTTACATACAGGTAGTCTTATAAGCCAGAGCAGGGGTGTTGCATGATATTCTTCATAAGTTCAACTTTTGCCATTTGAATGGCTATATCACAAGATATGGCTTTACTAAATGCAGTATGTATTTGTCTCTACCTTTGGACCTACCATTTTATTTTATTATTTGCCTCTTTATGCATCAACACTATACTTGTCTAATTATTGTAACTTAATATGTTTTAATATCAGAGCTAATCCTCACCATTTATTTCTCATTTTCCAGAATTTTCAGTTTTTTTCTACGTGTTCATTTTTCCATTTATATTTTACAAATAATCTTGTCTAGTTATTAAACATACCTACTGAAATTTTCTTGGAATTCAATGAGTTGTATAATTTCTTCATGGTTACTTGATTTCATTTTGATAGTGAGTCTTCGAGGATAAGAGCAAATTATGCTTTTCAATCTATTCACATCTTCTTTTTTGTAACTTCAAAGAATTTAACAATTAGCATAATATAATCTTGAACATTTCTTGTTTATTTCTACATATATAGCTACTATTTAAACAGGGTCTTTTCCAACTGATTTTGTTTGTATACAGGATATTTATTTATTTATTTGTGATCTGTGGCCCAGTCTGGAGTGCAGTGGTGTGATCTCACTGAAACTTCTGCCTTCTGGGTTTAAGAGATTCGTCTGCCTCAGCCTCTGGAAGGCTGGGACTACAGGTGCCTGCCACTATTCCCGTCTAATTTTTGTATTTTTAGTAGAGTCAGGTTTTCACTATATTAGCCAGGCTAGTCTTAAACTTCTGATCTTGTCATCCACCTGCCTCAGCCTCCCAAAGTGCTGAGACTACAGGCATGACCCACTGTGTCCAGCCTGTTCTTTTTGTATATTAATTTTGCAGTAAGTGAGCTGAATTATGCTATTGTTTTAGAGTTTTTAAAGTTTTCCAGTTATATAATCATGTAGTTTTAAAATTTATCACATCTAGGGATTAATCCAGGAAAGAAGTATCTATGTGTTAAGAGGTTTTCCTTTTTATCAATAATAAATTTGAGATTGGATCAAATGCCTTTCCATCAGAGATGATAATAAGACTTTTCTTTTTCAGTTTATTACTGTGGTAAATTATATCAAGGGAACTCCATTTATAGATGTGGCTATACATTCTTTGAATGTGCTGTATATTCTATTTACTGATGCTTTATTTAGGATTATTGCATTAATATTTCATGAGTAACATTGGCTCAGATGTTTTTGTGTGCTATCTTTTGGGATCAATATTGTGTGTTATCTTTTGGGATCAATAATGTGAAATAGTTTAAAGAGTGTAAGATTGGGCTGGGCATGGTGGCTCATGCCTGTAAACCCAGCACTTTGGGAGGCCAAAGCGAGCAGATCACCTGAGGTCAGGAGTTCAAGACCAGCCTGGCCAACATGGTGAAACTCTATCTCTACTAAAAATACAAATATTAGCTGGGTGTGATGGTGGGCGTCTGTAATCCCTGCTGCTCGGGAGGCTAAGGGACGAAGATCATTTGAATCCAGGAGGAGGAGGTTGCAGTGAGCCGAGATTGTGCCACTGTACTACAGCCTGTGTAACAGAGTGAGACTCTGTCTCAAAAAAAAAAAAAAAAAAAAAAAAAAAAGTTGATACAATGACTTTGAAAACATCTAAATACTGGGTGGCTCTCTAATTAAACGCTCACTGTTCATTTTTGTGTGTGTGTGTGTGTTTATTTTCTAATTGACTTAAATTTAGCTTTGAGTAGGTTTTTATTTCAAGAAAAAACAGCATTTTTTAGTTGATTTTTGTACATTTGTATTTTTTTCTACTGGTACTTTATTTACATGAGAGTGTTGTGGCAGAAACTGCTGACTGCTCACCCAAGTCCATTTTCTCTTCTCTTTGGGTACACAATTCACTACATTTCCCAATCTGCTTTGAGGTTAGGTGTAGGTATATGGTGAAATTATAGATAAAGAAACACAAATGTAACTGTAGCCATTTTAGGCCTAACTTTGAAAACTTTCCATGCACTTGTTGTGAACCAGGCACTGTTGTAGGGAATTGGGACAAGGCAGTCAACAAAAACCAATTCCCTGCTCTCTTGAGGCCTACTTTGAGATTGAAGAAAGAGGATATGAAGAGAGGGATAATGTGGGCAGAAAAAATAGCATGATAGAAACACAGGGGTATAAACTGTAGGCTGTTTAGAAGACAGCATGTGAACCAACCCAAATGCCCATCGACGATAGACTGGATAGGGAAAATGTGGCACTTATACACCATGGAATATTATGCAGCCATCAAAAACAATGAGTTTGTGTCCTTTGTAGGGACATGGATGAACCTGGAAACGATCATTCTCAGCAAACTGACAGAAGAGCAGAAGATCAAACACCGCATGTTCTCACTCATAGGTGGGTGTTGAACAATGAGAACACATGGACACAGGAAGGGGAGCACTACACACTGGGGTCAGTTGGGGGGAAATAGGGGAGGGACGGTGAGGGGTGGGGAGCTGGGGAGAGATAGCAAGGAGAGAGATGCCAGATGTAGGTGATGGGGAGGAAGGCAGCAAATCACACTGACACATGTGTACCTATGCAGCAATCTTGCATGTTCTTCACATGTACCCCAAAACCTAAAATGCAATAAAATAAATGGGGGGGGGAAGACAGCATGTGGGTTGGTGTGACCAGAATGTAAATGGTGATGCGGTAGGCGTGGTGAGAAATGATGGTGGTAGGATGGGCAAGGAACAGATTGTGCAAAGCCATACTAAAGGGTTTCATGTAGGCAGTGTAGTGTCAATCAAGTCACTCTGAAACTAATCCAGAGAATTACTCCAGCACTAGATCCAGAGAATCTAGTCAAGTACTAGGCTGGTGTTGCACAGGAAACTGGATGGCCACTAAGATAACAATTTCAAGTGTCCAGGTAAGAGATGTTTAGAGTTGGGGTGGAGGTAGTTTGAGAGGGAAGAATAATGAGGTGGAAGAAAAGTGGGGCTGAGGGTGAGTCCAGGTACTTAGTGTGGGTGGACAGTGGCCATTCACTTGGACTGGTGTTTGGGACAGAGAGCAGGTACATTCCAATCTATAGGACTGAAAACATTTAAATTTTGTCGGTATCAGTTAGATGGCTGCTTATCTAAAATTTAGGGAAAGATGTTTAAAGACATCTCTAGCTTGTGCTTGTGTTTTTTCACCGTAAGTGGTCAATTTGGACATTTTTTTGTTGTTTTTCTATTGCTCTATATTATAGGTTCAAGTTATTTATGTATTTATTCAAGTTATTTTTTTACCTTATTTTAATGAGATTTCATGGTTCTGTTCACAAATGTTTCCAACATTTACCTGCAAGCAGAATTGAATAAGCATAATTTCCAAGTGGATAGTTTATTCACAGCTTTCTTTTGCATTTTGAAAAGGTGTCCGAGTTGTCAGTGTAAAGTGTTTCCTCATTTCTTTTAGTGTCTTTTCACACTTTTTAATATAGGCTGATATAATTCTCATAGGAAATAAATAGTTACGAATCATAAGTCTAATAATTCAGTAAAATTGTTATTGCCATTTCAAAAAGGTACTCATTGAAGGTAAATTAGAACACTTGACCAAATGACTGTTTAGTTTTTATACATCTTTGGTGAAACAAGTATTTAAGTTACAAGAAAAGTAGTGAAATTTCCTTGGAATTGACTCATAGATTAATAATTCGAGATTTTTTCTTTATTGTTACTACGTTTGAAAATAAACATACAAAAAAGTGAATAATTTGTCATACATTTTCTATTTTTGACCTTTTCTTCTCCTATCTTTAAAAATTCACATTTACTCAGAATTAATAAAAAATGTGGTGACTAATTATTATAAGCAGTTTACAAAGTTAGAACTATATCAATGTAAAAAACTTCAAATTCTGGATGCTTTAATTTATTGAGATTTATATTGTCTGTTTTTAATGTCATGTCTAATATTAGAAAATTTGTAAATTTGCCATTCATTTAAAAACATAATTATCTGTTCTATTTTGGAACTATATGAAGTTACAAAAGATTTTTAATTTCATTTATAATTTTACATTTTTTTGATTCTTCACAGGCATTGAGTTTAGAGATTCACTGAATTATGTACTAGGTCAGCACTTATTTATGCTTTTTTATTTGCCAAATATAGCTTTTAAAATTTTTTTTGAAGAAAAGCTTCTTTAAACTAAATGTTTACTTTTCATAGTATAGTTCCATAATTCCTAGGTAAGCCTTCAAGTGTGCTAGGCAAAATACATCTTCAATTTCACTAAAACATGATTCTGATTTTGGTTGGCAACATTCTTTCCCTGCCAGGTTTTTCCTAGTTAGGTCTATGAATTTTTTTCCATAACACCATCTGTCTAGTCTTTAGTCTTCTTTGAAACTGCCAGCATTCCTAGGCTAATGTGTGGGGAAGCAAGGCATATTCCAGAAAAAGAATGTGTGCTCTAAGATGTTGAAGCCTAACTTTGGCTAAGTGTGTCAAAAACTGATCCTATGCTAGAAGTAGCATTCAAGCAGATTCTTGTTTCTCCATTTTCAATGTCATTCTTCCAATTCTATTTTTTTTCTGGGTGTGTTACTTTAAAAAACTTTCTGATTTGATATAATAATACTTACATGCCATTGTAAGAAATAATACAGGCAGATTTTGAGTATATTTAATCCATTTTTCCCAACTCTAACATCTTGCATAATTATAGTACAATATCACAACCAGAATATTGACATTAATACAACCTACCAATTTTATTGATATCTTTTCAGTTGTATATGTACTCATCTGTATGTCTGTGTGTATGTGCGTATGTTTTTAGTTCCATACAATTTTATCACAAGTGTAAATTTCTATATTTGCCACCACAGTTAAGATACAAAACATTTCCATCACCACAAAGATCCTTTGTGTTATCCTCTTATAAAGACATCTATTTTCCGTCACGACAAAGATCCTTTGTGTTACTCTCTTGGAAAGACACCTGAGTATTAGTAATTAATACCCAGCAATACAAATACCTAGCAATTATAATACCTAGCAATTACAAATATGTTATTTCTAATACCTAGCTTACAAATATGTAATGCCTAGCAATTATAAATCTGTTATTTCTAAAATTTTGCCATTTCAAAAATGTCATAAGTGGAGTCATACAGTAAGTAATTTATTTTTTCTATTCAGCCTAATTTCTTAAATGTTCATCCAGGTAGTTGCATGTATCAATAGTTCATTCCTTTTTATTACTAAGTAGTATTTTAAGGTATGGATATACCACAGATTATTTAACAATTTACCCACTGAAAAACGCAAAGGTTGTTTCCAGTTTGGGGCTATTAAAATAAAGCTGCTATGAATTTTTGTACATGAGTTTTCATTTCAACATGAATTTCTGTCATAAATGCCCAAGAGTGCAATTGCTAGGTTGTATGGTAATATCGGTGTTTAAAAAAAACGGTCAAACTTTTTGCCTGAGTGGCTGAATTATTTTTCATTCCTTCCAGCATTGTATGCATAATCCAGTTTTTCTGTATTTTGTCAGCACTTGCATTGCTACTATTTTTAGTCACTTTGACAGATATGATTGGTGATTTGTGTTTACTTTGTTTTTCTCTTTGTCGATCTTAAAACAATCAGCTTTTTAATTTTTTTCAGTTTTATTAAGATAAGTAAATATGTATTTAATAGGTAGAATGTGATGTTTTGACATACACATACATGTGAAATGATTAAATTAATTAACATTCCTGTCACCTCACATAGTTACCTCTTGATTGTTATCATTAAGATAATACCTAAGATCTATTCTCTTAGCAAATTTCAAATAAATATATTATTATTATTAACTGTGGTCACCAGGCTTTATGTTAGGTCTCCAAAACTTATTTATCTTTTAATTTAAACTTATACTCTGTGACCTCCCCATTTCCTCCAACTCTGGGCCACTAGTAATCACCCCTTTACTCTGTTTCTATGAGTTTACCTTTGTTAGATCCCACAGGTAAGAGGGATCATGTAGAATTTGTCTTTCTATGTCAGGCTTATTTTATTTAGCATAATGCCCTGCAGATTCATCCATGTCATAAAAAATGACCCAATTTTCTTCTTTTTAAAGACTGAATAAATTATCATCTCTCTCTCTACCCCCCACCACGTGTGTATGTGTGTGTGTGAACATGTTTATGTATTCATCTCTCAGTGGACACTTAATTTGTTTTAGCATCTTGGCTATTGGGGATACTGTTACAGTGAACGTGGAATGCATATATTTCTTTGAAATAGTGATTTTTCTGTCCTTTGGATATATAACCAGGAGTGGGATTGCTGGATAATATAGTAATTCTGTTTTTATGGAACCTCCAAACTGTTTTTCATAATGGCTATACCAATTTATAGTTGCCACCAAAAGTGTATAAGGTTTACCTTTTCTTCATATCCTCACCAATACTTGTGTTTTTTTTCTTGATAGTAGCTACCCTAACAGATGTGAGGTGATATCTCATTGTGGTTTTCATTTTCATTTCTTTGGCATTAGTAATGAGCATTTTTTCATATCCCCATTGGTCATTTGTATTATCTTCTTTGGAAAAACGTCTATTCAAGACCTTTGTCCAGTTTTAGACCCGGTTATTTATTTTTGTGCTAAGGAGTCGTCTGAGTTTCTTACATATTTTTGATATAACCACTTATTTTGTAAATAGTTTGCAATCATTTTCACTTATTCTGTAGGTTGCCTTTTAATTTTGTTAATTGTGGCCACTGCCATGCAGAAAATTTTTGAGTTTAATCCCACTTGCCCATTTTTGGCTTTTGTTCCTTGTGCTTTTTGGGTCATATCCAAAAAAAATTATTTACCAAGACCAGTGTCATGGAGCTTTCCCTTCGTCATGTTTTCTTTCAGGAGTTTTCTGGCTTCAGATTTTGTGTTCAAGTCTTTAATCTATTTTGAGGTGATTTTTATGTATAGCGTAAGTTAAGGATTCAATTTTATTTGTTTTACATGTGGGTATTCAGTTCTTTCAACACCATTTATTGAAGACTGTTTTTCCCTATTGTATATTCTTCATGCCTTGGTTGAAGATTAGTTCATCATATATGTGTGGATTTATTTCTGTGTATTCTGTTCCAGTAGTCTGTGTGTCTGCTTTTCTGTCAATATCATACTATTTTGATTACTATGAGCTTTTTAATATAATTTGGAATCAGGAAGTGTGATGTCTCTAGCTTTATTCTTCTAGCTCAAGATTACTTTAGCTATCTGAGGTTCTGTGGCTCCATACAAGTTTTAGTGTTATTTTTTCTATTTCCACAAAAAGTGCCTTTGGAATTTTGATAGTGACTGCATTTAGTTTGTAGGTAGCTGTGGGGTGCTTTGGGCATTTTAATAGTATTCTTCCAATCTATGAACATCAGATGTCTTTCATTTACTTGTGTCTTCTTCATTTTTGTCATCAATGTTTTATAGTTTTTAGTGTATAGATCTTGTACTTTAGTTAAATTTATTTATAAATACTTTAAAAATGTGATTGTAAATGGAAGTGTTTTCTTGATTTCTCTTTTGGATAGTTCATTGTTATTACATAGAAACACTATTGATTTTCATATGTTCATTTTGCATTCTGAAAATTTACTTCATAGTTCTAATCACTTTTTTGTGGAGTCTTTAGATCATGTTATCTGTCAATGGAGACAGTTTTACTTCTTCATTTCAGATTTGAATGATTTTCATTTCTTTTTCTTGCCTAGTTACTTTGGCTAGGACTCTTAGTACTGTGTTGAACAGATGTGACAAAAGTGGGCATCCTTGTATTTTTCCTGATCTTAGAGGAAATGTTTTCAACTTTCACTGTTGAACATGATGTTAGCTGTGGGCATGTTATATGTAGACTTTAAAGGAATTAAGAAACATTATGAGACAAAAAAAACTGAGAACATATGATTTATGGGATGCAGCAAAAGCAGTTCTAAGAGGGAAATTTACAGCATAAGTAGCTGTATAAAGAAAAGAGAAAGATTTCAAGTAAGCAACCTAAATTTAAACCTTAATAAACTGGAAAACAAACCCAAGATAAATCCAAAATTAGTAGAGAAAAAAGTAGTAAAATCAAACAGAAGTAAATTAGAGACTAGACAAGCAATGGAAAAAATAAAAACTTAGAGCTTGTTTTTTGAAAAGATAAGTAAAATTGACAAACTTTTAGCTAGAATAACTAATAAAAAGAAACAAAATTATAAAGAGGACACATTATAACTGATATTAAAGAAATATAAAACATTAGAAGAGACTACCATGAACAATTAAATGCCAACAAGTTGGATAACCTAGAAGAAATGAGTAAATTCCTAGAAAGATACAACCTATCAAAACTGAATCATTAATAAATAGAACATGAACAGACTAATAATAAGTAAGGAGATTCAATCAGTAATAAAAAATCTCCCATCAAAGAAGAGAACAGGATCAGATGGCTTCATGGCAGAATTCTATCAAACATTAAAAATGAACTAATACCAATCCTTCTCAAACTCTTCCAAAAGATTGAAGAGATGATATTACTTTCAAACTCATTTTATGAGGCCAGACTTACCTGAATTCTAGTGCCATCTAGGCACATAACAACAATAAAAATATAGGCCAGTATCCCTGACAAACACAAATGTAAAAATCCTCAACAAAATACTTGTAAACTGAATTCAGCTACACATTAAAAGTATTATACACCATGATCAAATGAGATTTATTTCTGAAATGCAACGATGGTTCACCATCCACAGATCAATGAACCTGTTACACTGCATTAGTAGAATGAAGATAAAAATAACATGACTATCTCAATAGATAAAGGAAAAGCATTTGACAAAGTTCTATGTCTTTTCATAATAAAAACTCAACAAATAAGGCATAGAGGATATTTTTCTGATTACTGACGTTATCTATTTTTTTCGTGTGTTACATTTCATTTGTTTCTCCTCAATATTCTTATTATGTTCTTTAGTCTGTGCTTTCGTTGCTCTTCTTTTTCTAGTTTCTATTTTTTTTTATTGCATTTTAGGTTTGGGGTTACATGTGAAGAACATGCAAGATTGTTGCGTAGGTATACATGTGGCAGTGTGATTTGCTGCCTTCCTCCCCCTCACCTATATCTGGCATGTCTCCCCATGCCATTCCCCCTCAACTTGCCACCCCCCTGTCCCTCCCCTATTTCCCCCCAACTGACCCCAGTGTGTAGTGCTCCCCTCCCTGTGTCCATGTGTTCTCATTGTTTAACACCCGCCTATGAGTGAGAGCATGTGGTGTTTGATTTTCTGCTCCTGTGTCAGTTTGCTGAGAATGATGGCTTCCAGGTTCATCCATGTCTATACAAAGGACACGAACTCATCGTTTTTGATGGTTGTGTAATATTCCATGGTGTATATGTGCCACATTTTCCCTGTCCAGTCTATCATTGATGGGCATTTGGGTTATTTCCAGGTCTTTGCTATTGTAAACTGTGCTGCAATGAACATTTGTGTGCATGTGTCCTTATAGTAGAACGATTTATAATCCTTTGGATATATACCCAGTAATGGGATTGCTGGGTTAAATGGAATTTCTATTTCTTGGTCCTTGAGGAATTGCCACAGTGTCTTCCACAGTGGTTGAACTAATTTACACTCCCACCAACAGTGTAAAAGTGTTCGTATTTCTCCACATCCTCTGCAGCATCTGTTGTCTCTAGATTTTTTAATGATCGCCATTCTAACTGGTGTGAGATGGTATCTCAATGTAGTTTTAATTTGCATTTCTCTAATGACCAGTGATGATGAGCATTTTTTCATACGTTTATCGGCCTCATGTATATCTTCTTTTGTAAAGTGTCTGTTCATATCCTTTGCCCACTTTTGAAAGGGCTTGTTTGTTTTTTTCTTGTAAATCTGTTTTAGTTCTTTGTAAATTCTGGATATCAGCCTTTTGTCAGATGGGTAAACTGTAAAAATTTTTTCTCATCTGTTGGTTGCCGATTCACTTTAATGACTGTTTCTTTTGCTGTGCAGAAGCTGTGGAGTTTGATTAGGTCCCATTTGTCTATTTTGGCTTTTGTTGCCAATGCTTTTGGTGTTTTGGTCATGAAGTCCTTGCCTACACCTATGTCCTGAATGGTTTTGCCTAGATTTTCTTCTAGGGTTTTTATGGTGTTAGGTCTTATGTTTAAGTCTTTAATCCATCTGGAGTTAATTTTAGTGTAAGGTGTCAGGAAGGGGTCCAGTTTCTGCTTTCTCCACATGGCTAGTCAGTTTTCCCAAAACCATTTATTAAACAGGGAATCCTTTCCCCATTGCTTGTTTTTGTCAGGTTTGCCAAAGATCAGATGGTTGTAGATATGTTGTGTTTCCCCCGAGGCCCCTGTTCTGTTCCCTTGGTCTATATCTCTGTTTTGGTACCAGTACCATGCTGTTTTGATTACTGTAGCCTTGTAGTATAGTTTGAAGTCCAGTAGTGTGATGCTTCCTGCTTTGTTCTTTTTGCTTAGAATTGACGACATGATTGTATATCTAGAAGACCCCATCGTCTCAGCCCAAAGTCTCCTTAAACTGATAACCAACTTCAGCTAAGTCTCAGGATACAAAATCAATGTGCAAAAATCACATGCTTTCCTATACACCAATAGCAGACTTAAAGAGAGCCAAATCAAGAATGAACTGCCATTCACAATTGCTACAAAGAGAATAAAATATCTAGGAATACAACTAATAAGGAACGTAAAGGACCTCTTCAAGGAGAACTACAAACCACTGCTCAAGGAAATAAGAGAGGACACAAACAGATGGAGAAACATTCCATGTTCATGGTTAGGAAGAATCAATACCGTGAAAATGACCATACTGCCCAAAGTAATTTACAGATTCAACGCTATCCCCATCAAGCCACCATGACCTTCTTCACAGAACTGGAAAAAAACACCTTAAACTTCATATGGAACCAAAAGAGAGCCCACATAGCCAAGTCAATTCTTTTTCTAGTTTCTTAAGATAGAAACTTTGTTATTGATTTGAGACTTTTCCTCTCTTCTGATATAAACATGTATCACTATAAATTCTTGTCTTAGCACTGCTTTAACTGCATCCCACATATTTTGATACATGTATTTTATTTTTCATTTAGGTGCCTGTATTTAAAAAAAATTCCCCTTGCGATCTCTTTTTTTTTAAAATTGCATTTTAGGTTATGGGGTACATGTGAAGAACATGCAAGATTGTTGCATAGGTACACACATGGCAGTGTGATTTGCTGCCTTCCTCTCCCTCACCTATACCTGGCATTTCTCTCCATGCCATCCCTTTCAACTCCCCACCCCCTGCTGTCCCTCCCCTATTTCCCTATTTCCCTCCAACAGACCCCAGTGTGTAGTGCTCCCCTCCCTGTGTCCATGTGTTCTCATTATTTAGCCCATGGATTATTTAGAAGTATGTTGTTTAATTTCCAAATATTTGAAGGTTTTTCTAATGTATTTCAGCCATTGATTTCTAGTTTGATTCCATTATGGTCAAAAATCATACGTTATATAAATTCAAGATTTCTTAATTTGCTGATATTTGTTTTATGGTTGAGAACTTGAGCTATCCTGGTGAATGTTCTGGACAACTTGAAAACCAAAATATTCTGCTACTTTTGTCTGAAGTGTTCTCTACATGCCAATTAGACCTTATTGGTTAGTTGTGTTGTGCAGTTCTATATTCTTGCTGATTTTCTATCTGGTGGTTCTGTCATTTCCTTGAGAGTAAGATAGAAAATTCTCAGCTATAATTTTGGATTTGTCTATTTCTCTTTTCAGCTGTATTTGTTTTTGCTTCATGTATTTTAAGGCTCTGTTGTTTGGCACATGCACACTGGTATTATTATGTTTAGCTGGATTGATCCTTTTATTATTATGTAATCTTCCTCTTTGTGTCTTGTAATTTTCTTTTGTTTGAAATCTACCTCATTTGACATTAATATAGTGACTTCTGCTTTTTAGATTACTGTCTGCATGATATATCTGTTTTCAATTGTTCACTTAAAACCTATCTATGTCTTTGTGTTTGAAGTGAATTTCATAGACAGTATATTGTTGTATCATCTTTTTATCTACTCTGCCAATATATTTTCATCAGTGTATTTAGCACACTTAAATTTGATGTGATTATTTAGTTGTTAGTGCTTAAGTCTCCCATTTTATTATTGGTTTTTGTTTTCTGTTGGTCCTGCTTTTTCTTCCTCTTTGTTTTTTCTTACATTCCTGTGGGATACTTGGGCAATTTTTGGGATTCCATCCTGATTTATATATAGTATTTTTTGGTATTTGCTTTGTGTAGTTTTCTTAGTAGTTGCTATAGGTATATGTGTGTGTGTGTGTATATGTGTGTGTATACACACATATGTATGTATATACATCATATATACTCACATATGTGTATATATATATATATATATACACACACATACATGCTGTCTATTACTAGGTGTATATATATACACACCATATATATACACATATATGTATATACACCATATATACTCACATATGTATATATACACACACATATGGTATCTACACACATGAGTGTGTATATATAACAGTATGTATACACTATATATAATAGCATATATACTATATATATCAGTATATATATACTATATATATCACTGTGTATATACTACATATACACACACACACTGTATATCCTACATACATACACACACACACACACACACACACACACACACACTATATATCATATAGTGTAATATCTACAGCACCTACTAAGAAAACTATACAAAGAAAATGTCAAATGTGTGTGTGTGTATATATATATATAAAAAATATATATATAAATACTATATATGTATAATAAATGTATAAATACTATATAGATTTATAAATATGTTGAATATAGTATGTACATATATATACATAGTGTGTATATATGTGTATGTGTATAATATACATACATATATGTATATATATGCCCCATTTCTAGGCATTTCAATGTGCTGTTCCTTTGAAGTTTAAAATCTTCTGTTATCAGCTCCTTTGCTTGAGCCATTCTTTAAGGGAAGACTTGCTAGTAACACATTCTCTTAGTTTATTTTCATCTGAAAATGATTTATTAGCCTCTCATTCCTGAATAGTATTTTCATCAGGTAGAAAATTTCCTTCTTTTGACAGTTCTTACCTTTAGTACTTGGAAAATGTGTTACTTACTTCTGGCCTCCATGGTTTTATACAGGAAACCTGCAGCCATTTAAATTGGAATTCTCTTACTAGTAATGTGTCATTTCCCTCCAGTTGCTTTCAAGACTTTCTTTGACTTTATTTTTCGGAAGTTTAATTATGCTGTGTCCCAGCATGTATTTCGTTACATTTATTCTCTCTGGGGTTCACTCAGCATCTTGAATCTGTAGGTTTATGTTGTTTGTTATTTGTTTTGTTTGCCAAATTTGGGGAATGTTCAGCCGTTATTTCCTCGAATATTTTCTCAGTCTCTCTCTCTTCTTTTTTCCAATAATTCTGATGATATAAATATCAACTCCTATGTTATCATCTCATAGGTCCCTGAGGCTGTTTATTTATTTTTATGTATTTTATCTCTTTTGTTCAGATCAGATAAATTTGCTCTTTTTTTTTGCCTTGCCTTTTTTCTTTGAGACAGGGTCTCACTGTGTCACCCAGAGGAGTGCATGGGCATGATCTCAGCTCACTGCAGCCTCGACCTGCTGGACTCAGGTGACCTTTCCACCTCAGCCTCCCACGTACTAATTTTTTTTTTTACTGTTTGTAGAGACAGGGTTTTGCCATATTTCCCAGGCTGATCTCAAACAAGATTGAATAAATTCTACTTATGTTTTGAGGTTAATTGATTCTGTCCTCTTCACTCTACTATTGAGCCTATTTTGTGAATCCTTATTACTGTATTTTTAAATTCTACAATTTCCATTGGGTTCTTTCTTTAAAAATTTTTTTACTTAAAATTTGGGGATACATCTGCAGAATGTGTAGGTTTGTTACGTAGGTGCGCATGTGCCATGTTGATTTGCTGCACTTATCTACCTATCATCTAGGTTTTAAGCCCCGCATGTATGAACTATTTGTCTTGATACCCTCCCTCCCCTCACCCCCTAACCTCCGAAAGGTCCTGGTGTGTGTTATTCCCTTCCCTGTGTCCATGGGTTCTCATTGTTCAACTCCCACTTATGAGTGAGAACATGTGGTGTTTGCTTTTCTGTTCCTGTGTTAGTTTGCTGAAAATAACACCTTCCATGTCCCTGAAAAGGACATGATCTCATTTCTTTTTATGGCTGCATAGTGTTCCATCGTGTCTATATATCACATTTTCTTTATCAATTCTATCATTGATGGGCATTTGGGTTGATTTCATCTCTTTACTATTGTAAATCATGTGGCAATAAACATGTGTGCATGTGTCTTTATAGTAGAATGATTTATATTCCTTTGGGTATATGCCCAGTAATGGGATTGCCGAGTCAAATGGTATTTCTGATTCTAGATTCTTGAGGAATTACCACACTGTCTTCCACAATGGTTGAACTAATTTACATTCCTAACAACAGTGTAAAAGTATTTCTATTTCTCCACAGCCTTGACAGCATCTATTGTTTCTTGACTTTTTAATAATCGCTGTTCTGACCGGCATGAGATGGCATCTCATTGTGATTTTGATTTGCATTTCTCTAATCAGTAATGTTGAGCTTTTTTTCATATGTTTGTTGGCTGTATAAATGTCTTCTTTTGAGAAATGTCTTCATGTATTTTGTCTACTTTTTGGTGAGTTTTTTTTCTTGTAAATTTGTTTAAATTCCTTATAGATTCTGAATATTAGAACTTTGTCAGATGGGTAGATTGCAAAAATTGTCTCTCATTCTGTAGGTTGCCTGTTGACTCTGATAGGTTTTTTTTTTTTTTAATTCCTGTATAGAAGCTCTTTAATTAGATCCCATTTGAAATTTTAGCTTTTGCTGCAATTGCTTTTGGTGTTTTTGTCATGAAATCTTTGCCCATGCCTATGGACTGAATGGTATTTCCTAGGTTTTCTTCTAGGGTTTTTATGGTTTTGGGTTTTACATTTAAGTATTTAATTCTTCTTGAGTTAATTGTCATATAAGGTGTAAGGAAGGGGTACGGTTTCAGTTTTCTGCATATGGCTAGCCAGTTTCCCCAGCACCACTGATTAAACAGGGACTCTTTCCCTATTGCTTGTTTTTGTCAGGTTTGGGGAAGATCAGCTGGTTGTAGATGTATGGTGTTGTTTTTGAGGTCTCTGTTCTGTTCCGTTGGTCTATATGTTTATTTTGGCACCAATACCAAGCTGTTTTGGTTACTGTATCCCTGTAGTATAGTTGAATCTATATACTACTTCGGGCAGTATGGCCATTTTCACGATACTGATTCTTCCAACCCATGGGGATGGAATGTTTTTCCATTTGTGCTCTCTCTTAATTCCTTAAGCAGTGGTTTTAGTTCTCCCTGAAGATCTCCTTTACGTCCCTTGTTAGATGTATTCCTAGGTATTTTATTCTCTTTGTAGCAGTTGTAAATGAGAATTCATTCATGATTTGGCTCTCTGCTTGTCTATTGTTGGTGTGTAGGAATGCCTATAATGTTTGCACATTGATTCTTGTATCCCAAGACCTTGCTGAAGTTGCTTATCAGCTTAAGGAGTTTTGGGGCTGAGATGATAGGGTTTTCTGAATACACAATCATGTCATCTGCAAACAGAGACAATTTGGCTTCCTCTCTTCCTATTTGAATGCCCTTTATTTCTTTCTTCTACCCAATTGCCCTGGCCAGAAATTCCAATACTTTGTTGAATAGAAATGGTGAGAGAGGGCATCCTTGTCTTGTGCCAGTTTTCAAAGGGAACAGTTCCAGCTTTTGCTGATTAAGTATGATATTGGCTGTGAGTGTGTCATAAATAGGTCTTGTTATTTTGAGATATGTTCTCTAATCCTGTCTGTCTGCCTTATTTCAGCAAGATGGTCTTCCAACTCTGATATTCTTTTTTTATTTTTATTTTTTTGCTTGATCAATTTAGCTATTGATACCTGTGTATGCTTTATGAGGTTCTTATGCTGTGTTTTTCATCTCCATCAGGCCATTTATGTTTCTCTTTAAACTGGTTATTCTAGTTAGCAGCTCCCGTAACCTTTTATCAAGGTTTTTAGTTTCTTTGAATTGGATTAGAAATTGATTCTCTAGTGCAGTAGAGTTTGCTATTACCCACCTTCTGAAGCCTACTTCTGCTAATTCAAACATCTCATTCTCCATCCATTTCTGCACCCTTGCCAGAGAGGTGTTGTGATCATTTGGAGGAGAATATGCACTCTGGCCTTTGGGTTTTCAGTATTTTTTTGTTGATTCTTTCTCATCTTTATGAGTTTGTCTAGTTTCAATCTCCAAGGCTGTTTAGATGAGTTTTTTGTGAGGACTTTTTTGTCAATGCTGTTGTTGTTTCTTTCTGTTTTTCTTTCAGTGGTTAGGTCCCTCATCTGTAGGCCTGCTGAAGTTTGCTTGGGGTTCACTTCAGGCCCTATTCATCTGGTTTGCTTCTGTGCCTGGAGATGTCACTGGAGGAGGCTGGAGAACAGCAAAGATGGGTGCCTGCTTTTTCCTCTGGGATCTCTGACCTCAAGGAGCACCTACCTGATGCTAGTTGGAATGCTCCTATATAGGGTGTCTGACAACGCCTGTTGGAGGGTCTCACCCAGTTGAGTGGCATGGGGAGCAGGACCCATTTAACGAAGTACTTTGGCTGTCCCTTGGTGGAGGGGGTGTCCTGCACTGGGGAGAAATTCACCCATGTGTGCTGCCTGAATTTCTCAGAAGGAAAGACTAAGTCTGCTGGTCCATGGAGACTATGGCCACCCCTCCTGGTAGGGGCTCAGGCCCAAGGATATCAGGATTCTGTCCCTGAGCCCCTGGATGGAGTTTGAGTTCCTACAGGGAGGCCCCACCCATTGAGGAGGAATGGGTCAGGGTCAGGCCTGAAGAGGCACTCTGGCTTCAGTCTCCCACAGCTGGTGTGTTGGGCTGTGGGTAATACCTCTTGGGCCCAAGCCATCCAGCCTCCCTGGCTCCAGCAGGAAAAAAGCTGGCCTAGAGCTACAGAGATGGCTGCCATCCTTCCCCAGCCCTGGGAGCTTAGCATGTTAGGCAGCTAGTAGTCCCAGTGTTGGCTGCTTCCCTCCCCTAAGGAGTTCAGATGGCTTAGACAGCAGGCAGCTGCAGCTGTGGTGATGGCTGCCCCTCCACCTGGGACCTAGGCAGATTTTAGCAGATTCTAGCTGAGTGGCTGTTGAGAATCTGCATAGTTCCATGGCTGGCACGCTAGGCCCCTGAGGTATGGGCTCACAAGTGGGATCTTCCATTCTGTGGATTGCACAGTTCCATGGAAAAAGCAAGGTCTCCCAGGCTGGGTAGCATGCTCACTCATGGCCTCCCTTGGTTGGGGGGTGGGGCTCCCCTGCCCTGGATGGCTCTCAGGTGGGCTGCCACACCACACTGCTCTTCCTTCCTCTGCGTGGGTCATGCCAGCTACCTAGTCAGCCCTGATTGCTTGTGCAAGATTCGCATGCTGTTACAGTTTTTTTTTGATGGGAGCTTCTGATCACCACTGCTTCCCATTTGCTCCTTTTTTATACCTTCTTTCTTACTGATATTTTCTAATTTTTATTACTGCAGAATAATTTGTAGTTGACTCTTGAAATAGATGATGTAGTGCTAAAATAGCTCCACCTAAAACCAACTGGGTGGGTTTTGATTATGCCTGGCTGGGGGTGGAAGCTCAGCAGATTCTGCTGACACTATGCTAACATGGGAGTTGTAACATTATCAACATCTGCAAAATGGGATATAGAAGACCAACTGTGCTCATCTCTGTTGACACCACCCAGCAGGGAGTCAGAATAATCTTTGTTGCTTGGTATGGGATGAGAGATTAGCTCACTGCTTGGTCCCAGTAATGCCATTGAGAAGGGGAATCAGAGCACCACTGCTTGATTCTACATGACAGGAGGGTAAGGTAGAAACTTAGCTGTCTGGTTGGTTCTTCTAAATCTGTTGTGGGACAGGGAGAAGTGTGTGGTATTTGGCTGGAATAGGGCAGATTTTACCATAATGGTTTTCTGTTGTTAGGCCCCCATTTGCGTTTTCTTTTTAGTTAGAAAGAATAAGCTCTTCTTGGAGGTTTTTTTTTTTTTTTTTTGGTTTGTGCCTATTGGCAGATCTAAGTTCGAGGCTCGTAGAACTCTCTGCTGTGGATATATGGGAAGTCATAAGGAAACCCTGGAGACTTGCTATACATCCTTCCTTAAGGCTCAAGGTTCCTAGGCAGTCTGCCTTCTCTGCCTTTCAGAGTTTTCCTTTGTTTGTTGTGATACATCCAGTGACTTTTTTTTTTTTTTGAGATCTGGGAGGAATTTGTCTTTTGAAAAGACATTCAAAAACATTTCATCGTAAGCGCATCCAACTATATCATAAACAAAAATCAAAGATTTTACTCGATTAATAAGAGAAACAATAAGACATTAGAATCCATTCAAAGGTATATTTAAAATCATAAGTATGTGAAACTGGTCTATTCACAGAGAAATAATCAATAGCATTTTCACTGGACACAATAACTGCATTTTTCTGGAAGAAAGTCAATTGCATTTATGTCATATTTTTAAAATTTTACAAAGTAGTAAAATAGCTCAAAGACGATGAAAGGCAGAGAAATCTTGGAAGACTCTGCTCGTCAGGTGATTTAGTAATCTTTACAGCTCATTTCACAGTCTTTCACAACTTCTCCCTGCATTCACTATCACACTCCATTCTCTTTCCACATCAAAATCTAAGGAAAATCCAGTGACTTTTAGTTGTAAGAGAGATCTGGGAGGAATGAGCCTTCTCCAACTTTGCCAGTTTACCATTTTTACAACAATTATATCTTCACCTAATGGAAACACATACTTATTTTAGAGATTCAGGAAAATACAGAAAAAGATAAGAAAAAAATCTTTTTGTGATTTGGTCACCCAGAAAGAACTATTCTCTAAACATTATTAATGTCTTTCTCTACTTCCTTAAACATATGCTCCCTTACACACACATATAAAACATATTCTTATAATAATGTAATTGGAGAATGTACACCAATGGATTGCATACTCTTTGAAAGGTTATTTTTGAAGAGTCACATGTTATTTTTGAATATTATGTACCTCAATGCATTTAATCATTCACTAATCATTGAATGTTTTGGCTGTTTCCAATTTGGTACTATTGTAAAAAATACTAAGGTGATTATCTCTGTATGTAAACTTTATTCAAATATTGATTTTTTTTTTTTTGGTAAATCTCTGATTTGGAGTTACTTAATTATCCATATTCCCAGAATAATTTATTTGTAAATTCACTTGTTAAGCACCTACTCTAGTGGGTGATACAGCAGTAAACAAAACAAATCCTGTTGCTGCAGAGATTACACTATAATATGCATAGGGTGAGGGAGGGGAAAACAGGTAAACAAACAATGAAAATGTATAGTTTACGACATGATGGAAAGCACTATGGAAATTGATTAGCCTTTAATTTCCTCCTTATGTAGAACACCTGCTGGTATGGCTGAACGTAATACATGAAAATAGCAAGTGTTGGTGATAATGTGAAGCAACTGGAACTTAAATAATTCACTGGTGAGAATTTAAATTTGTATAAGGACTTTGGATAACCTTTGGCACTCTCTACTAAAGCAAAACGTGAGTACTCTATGAACCCAACAATTTTGTTCCTTGTTAAGTACTAACAACAACAACAAATGAATGCTAATATCTACTAATGGACATGTGAAAAACTGTTCATAGCAATGCTTTATATAATGGCTCTAAACTAGAAACAACCAAAATAATAGATTTACTAAATTGTGGCATATTTATGTAGTGTTATGTATCACAACAGCGAAAAATAAGCAAACTACTGCTTTATGCACCAGTGGAATGAATCTTACAGACCTGATGATTAGTGGAAGAGTACTAATATGTATGTACTGTTTAAAGAGTATGTACTATTTAAAGCCACATACATGAGGTTCAAGAATAAGCAAAGCCAATGGTGACAGAGGCCAGACAGTGATCGTCTTTGTAGGAGCAGTGTATTGACTGAGGATGGGCATGATGGAAACTGCTGGTGCTGAAAATGTCCCATATCTTCATGTGTGTGTTGGTAAACAGATACAAATATTTGCATATTTAACATTTGGACACTTTGTTGTATGTAGGTTCTACTTCAGTAAAAGATTAGATTATAAGTTCTTATGTGTTCTGAATGCATTATGGGGCTGTCAAGTTTGTTCCACTGATGTATTGATACGTGGGTTAGTGTGATATTATTTTGAAACTGATACAAGATTTATAATGGACTAATAGAATTTATTAGCTGATAATATCTTCCTATATTCTCAAATACTTTTTTCTTCTCAAGTGGAACTCCATTTTCCCCCTGTAAAACTACCGCTTTTCTCATCTTTAATTCCACTGTTAGACATAAAGAGACGTTCCCAAATCTCTGCATGTACCCAACAAGACTACTTCACCCTTCAAAACTCAAGGCCTTGCTCCACTAACAGCCTTGGGACCCTCAGGATTACTTAACCACCTGCCCCCATCTCTGTTTACATTGATTACTTAGTGAAGTCCAAAATTTTTGTATTTCTTCATCCTCAGGACTCTCTTGCCCATTCATGCTGTGGAGAGTGATTTAATCACATCAGTATCCCCACCTTAGTACTAATAATGTCTGACACAATAAACATTTTGTTTATTTGTTCATCTGTTCTAGAATGTCAGCTCTACAAGGGCAGGAATTTGTGTTAATTTTATTTACTTCTGTATCAATCAGCAGGGAGTAGGATGGATGAAGTGCACTTGACTATAGTAAAAGAGAAATAAGTCCACCTTTCCGAGAGGGAATGTCTCTAATCTATCTCAGACCCAGAGCCTAGAAAAAAACACTAGCTGTGGGTAGGTGTTTACTAATGTCTGTATAATGAAAAGATGCCTTTCCTGGATAATTCTTTCCTAGACACTGGGAGGCCTATCAGACGTGTTGGTTGTTGAAACAGCCCAGCGTTGATTTGGCCTTTGCAAGCTTGGCATTCTTTCTTTGGGAAGCTCTCTGGAGAAGTGGCCATGGCAGGCGACTTCCCCAAAAGGCAGCAGCTGGCACTTGAGATCTATGTCTTCCTTTGCTTTGTAAAGTTTTTATGGCACAGCTGAGAATATTCATAGAATTCTACCCAATGTTGTCTAATTACAATTTAGAATTTTACTCAATACCATGTAATTATACTTTAGAGCTTTGCCATCTCATTATACAGCAATTTTAGTGGTTGGGAGTGAATGGTTGTGGATGATGATTCTGGTCACTTTTATATGTGCATAACTCCTCAGTGTGTGCCAGAGACAGCTTTCAGGCAGCTGAAGGAGCAATGGGTTTTCCCTTCTTAAGAAGCAAAATATTTCACTGTTAGAAGATGGAAAGAGAGTCAGGATAACATTCAAATCCGATGAACTAGGTTCAAATACTAGTTTTTCTTGTCACTGGTTATGCAGTTATCAATTACTCAGATGATCTCCCTTACTTCAAATTTTGCCTCTATAAAGTCAGGATAATATATGATATGCTATATAAGGAATGAATAAGGTTAAAATGTCTAGAGTGGGGCCTGTCTTAAATTAGGCACTCAACGAGTATTTCATTCTTATGCTGTTTTGACATAAGAAAATGAAGAACTCTCTCCTGTCCAAAAGCATTTACCTCCTGTGTCCATGTTCTAATTTGGCATTGCTCATAGTCAAACATATTGTGAGACACAGGGAATCTGGCATAGACAACAATTAATGAATATTTGACTACTTCTGAGAGAATGCACATGCAAAGGAAATGAAGAGAGTCAACTAAATGTAGGCACATGTTCCTGTAGAAGAATAGATGGAATTCAAAGGGAGCCACAGTAAGCCTTATTTCCATTTTCTATCATTCTATTTCAAGTAGAGACTGATTTCAGCACCATCTCTGTCTGCTGATTACATGTCATCCATTCAGTTTTTATTATCAGATTTCAAGTATCCTTAATACAAGGGCTATATTATTTCTATGGTTTTACGTTTCCTAGACCATACAGAGTACTCTCTGGATATTGTATAGGTGTGGTAACGTTTTAACTTGATTTCATCTTTTGTAGTGTATGAGGACTACAATGCTCAGTAGGAACTTGGGAAAAAAGAAAACGAGTTCCCTGTTAGATAAACTAAAATATTAATCCATAACAAACCAGGACAACAAACATATGCAAATCTGTTTGAGTCAGAATTTTCCCTAGGAGTCACAACCTGATTGAAAGCTAAGCTGCCCGAATATGCCATTACAATTTTGAGTCATACAACACCCTTTGTTTTGACCTCATGATTATTAATAAATACCCTGATTATAATCTATTTTCTCCTATGACATGCTATAAGAAACACTGGTGGAGGATCCAATGGGTGTGATATCTTTGAAAATTTTACTTCTCATTTAAAAATAGTGAAGACAATGTTCTTAGCCTTGTAAACTTTGTTATTGTGATATGCTCTGATATACAGACAAAGCTACTTTTCTGGGTCTTTAAGGCTGAAGCTGTTAATCTATGAAATTCATTTGGGAAATCCACTCTGGGAGGTCTCGAGGAAGGTGAAAGGCTAGCTTACCAAGTGACATCACAAGCTCACCACTGGCTCCTCTCTTACTACTTGAAACATCCTCACAAAGCAACTTACCTGGAAACTCATTATATGTTTGAACAGACAATATGGTATAAAAAGTGATGAATAAAAAAACCTGAAGAGTTTTAGATCTGCAAGTGACCTGAAATCCCCTTTTGTATATGCCAATGAAAATATTATAAGGTCTTAGGTTTGGAAGAGTGCAAAGATACTATCTGGTATCACCTCTACAATTAATTCAGAAATCTTCCTTATTCTGTCTCTGGCAGATTATCATTAAATCTCTGAATGAAGCTCATTATCACACGAAGCAGTTTATTTTTTAAAGAAATTGATGTTAAATTTAAATATAATGAAACGTATGGATCTGGAAGTTAAAATTAGAGTTTCAATAAGTATATCTGCCTATGTAGTCATCCCCGAGAACAAGATATAGAACATTTATCTCTTCATTTCTCAAACAGATGTTATTATTAAAAAGATTATTTCTTATGTTGAAGCACAATCTGACTGCGATTTCTTTATGCTAGTCCTATTGCTCTTCTCTGGAGTCATGCATAATCAGCCTGATGCCCTTCAACTATTTGAGCATTGAATATGACAATATAAGCCCTTCAGAATACAATAAGAATCACACGTTCCAACATGGTGTCAGAGCATAAGTCAATGTGTTTATTTATCTAGGAAGTCTGGTAAAGGGGAGCTACTGCTTGCATTATTGATTTGTGACCATGGGAAAGTTCTTTGCCATCATACGCTATGTTGTCTTCACCTGTTAAATAAGGACAATATCTACCTAAGAGGGTTATTCAAGAAAATAAAGGATATAATGTATCTAAAATGCTTAATGTATTTCCTGGCCCTTAGTAAGGTATATAGTAGAAGCTACCAGATTTTATTTTGCGAAATAGATTTAAACCTTTTTGAAAAATCCTTGGATAAAATGTGTTTCTAAATCTGTCTCTTTTTTGAACAGAGAACTGGATTTAGAATCAGATTATCTGGGATTTAATCCTAGGTATTTCATTTATTAGCCTGTGACCTTAACAAAACACTCAAGCTTTCTGGCCCATTCCCACATATCTAAAGGAAGCCACAATTCTCAGCAAACTGAGAGAGGAGTAGAAAATCAAACACCGCATGTTCTCACTCATAGGTGGGTGTTGAACAGTGAGAACACATGGACACAGGGAGGGGAGCACTACACACTGGGGTCTGTTGGAGGGAAATAGGGGAGGGACAGTGGGAGGTGGGGAGTTGGGGGGGGATGGCATGGGGAGAAATGCCAGCTATAGGTGAGGGGGAGGAAGGCAGCAAATCACACTGCCATGTGTATACCTACTCAATAATCTTGCATGTTCTTCACATGTACCCCAAAACCTAAAATGCAATAAAAAATGCTAATAATACCGCCTTACCAACATCAAAGCATTGTTGAATAGCTCAAGGTTAAAGTACAATGTGAATTAAAGCTTTTATTAAATTGTAGTTTTCTATAGTAAGGTAAGGAGGAATAAAATGATAGTGTCCATTGAGAGGCAAGGTAGGAGACATCAACCTAAAACAACCTCAAACTGAATATGCTTTTGTGGAATTAAAAGTACAATTCATATGATAATGGCACCCCGGATGTAAGACATAAACAGGTGACTGGCACCCAAGGGTTATTTCTGAAGCACTGTCTACATCAGAGTGTTCTGCTCAAGAAACTCAGTGAAGGATGATGTCTAGGTTGCAGATGAATATCTCACAGCCCCTTCTATTCCTTGGATATATTTCTAGAGGATGACAGATTCTGGTTGAGTTCACAGAGTCTTTTTTTTTTATTGGCAATTATTTGTTCCAGTTGAATCTAGCCAGTCAATACTCAGTGGCTGTGAAATACTTCTAGATTTCTCTCTCAACTCAAACCATGGATTTTAGTTACCAGTAAGCTGTTCCTATGTTCTCAGAATATCTTCATCACTTTGTAAGTAAAAAGAATGCAGCATTGACATTTAATTCCCATGTTACAGTATCTCTAAGTGTCCCTCTCCTTGAATGCAGCATCTCAGTTTTTCTTACAACTCCATTCCCTTCTCCCCAACCCCAATTCTTCTGGGAAAGCCTCAATACTAACAATGTACACCTAACATCGTATGTAATGTAATGGAGACAGACTGCATACTTTGTCCCTAAGATCAGGAAGAAACATAGTTACTCTCACCACTTTGATTTAACATGGTTCTAGATGTCCCAAACAGCGTAGCAGGCAAGAATATGAAAAAAGAGGCACCGTATTGGAAAAGAACAAGCACAACTGCCCTTACTTGCAGATGACATGATTGTATATGTAGAAAATGCAATAAAATGTACCAAAAAGGTTCTAGAAATAGAAAAGTCAGAGACGTTGCAGGATACGAGATCAATTAAGTGGATAGTCATGGGGATACATTCTGAGAAATGTGTCATTAGGTGATTTTGTCATTGTGTAAACATCATAGACTGTACTTACACAAACCTTGATGGTATAGCCTATGCACATCTAGGTTATATGGTAGAGACTATTGCTCCTTGGCCTCAGACGTAGACAGCATGTTACTGTACTGAATGCTGTAGGCAATTGTACTGCAATGGTAAATATTTGTGTATTAAACCCAGAAAAAGTCCAGCAAAAATATGGCATAAAATATAAAATGGTACACCTACATAAGATACTTGCCATGAATGGAACTTGCAGGACTCGAAGTTGCTCTAAGTGAATCAGTGAGTGAGTAGTGAGTGAATGTGAAGGCCTAGGACATTACTGTACACTATTGTAGACTTTATAAACACTGTACACTTAAGCTATACTAAATTTATAAAAAATAATTTTCTTTCTTCAATAACAAATTAACTTACTGTAATGTTTTTACTTTAGAAACTTTTATATCTTGCTAAAATTTTTTTATTGTACTTTAGGTTCTGAGGTACATGTGTAGATCATGCAGGATTGTTGCATAGGTACACACATAGCAATGTGGTTTGCTGCCTCCATCCCCCTGTCACCTACATCTGGCATTTCTCCTCATGTTATCCCTCCCCAACCTCCCCACCTCCCCGCTATTCCTCTTTTAGCCCCCTCCAACAGACCCCAGTGTGTGATGCTTCCCTCCCTGTGTCCATGTGTTCTCATTGTTCATCACCTGCCCATGAGTGAGAACATACAGTGTTTGATTTTCTGTTCTTATGTCAGTTTGCTGAGAATTATGGTTTCCACATTCATCCATGCCCCTGCAAAGGACACAAACTCATCATTTTTTATGGCTGCATGGTATTCCATGGTGTTTATGTGCCACAGTTTCCTTGTCCAGTCAGTCGTCGATGGGCATTTGAGTTGGTTCCAGGTCTTTGCTATTGCAAACAGTGCTGCTATGAACATACATGTGCATGTGTCTTTATAATAAAATGATTTATAATCCTTTGGGTATATACCCAGTAATGGGATTCCTGGGTCAAATGGAATTTCTATTTCTAGGTCCTTGAGGAAGTGCCACACTGTCTTCCACAATGGTTGAAAACTTTTTGTGTCTTTTGTTACAACACTCAGCTTGAAACAGAAACACATTGTATGACTGTAAAAAATATTTTCTGTGTGTATATCCTTATTCTATAAGTTTTTTTCTAGTTTAAAAATTTTCATTTAATTTTAACTTTTTAAAATATTTTGATAAAAATGAAGACACAGACATTAGTCCAGCCCTACACAGGGTCAAGATAATCAACTTCGCTCTTTCATTTCATATCTTATCCCACTAGAAGGTCTTCAGAGGCAGTAACGTGTATGGGATTGTCATCTCCTATGATAACAATGCCTTCTTCTAGAATACTTACTGAAGGACCTGATGAGGCTGTTTTATAGTTAACTTTTTTATATATGTAAGTAGAAGACGTATACACTAAAATAATGATTAAAAGTATAGTAAAAATGTAAACCAGTTAATGTCATTTATTATCAAGTATTATATACGCTACATAATTGTATGTGCTAGACTTTTGTACAAGTGGCAATGCAGTATGTTTGTCTACGTCAGCATCACCACAGACATGTGAGTAATAGGTTGTGTTACAATGTTACGGCTGTGATGTCACTAGGTGATAGGATTTTTTAGCTCCATTATACTCTTATGAGACCACTGTCATATATGTGCTCCATCATTAACTGAAACATTATGCAGCACATGAGTATATTTCAATGTACTAACAATGAGTTATAGTATATGTTAATCTTAAAGAAAAAAATTGTAAATTGAACTCTACTGAAATTAAGATTTTGTTTGCGAAAATGTGCTATTACGAGAGTATAGACACAATCCATAGAATATAAATGCTTGACCCTGTGTAGGGGTAGATTAATGTCTGTGTCTTCATTTTTATCAAAATGTTTTAAAAAGTAAAAAATAAAAGGAAAAATTTTAAACTAGAAAAAAACTTATAGAATAAGGATACACATACAGAAAGTATATATACTCTATGGACTGTGTTTATACTCCCTTAATAGCACATTTTCACAAAGAATATGTTTACCACACACATATTTGATAAAAGACCCATATCTGGAACATTTAAAGAGCTTATATAAATCAAGATCAAAAAGACAGAACCCAATTTTAAAAATAGGCAAAAACAAAACAATTCAAGCAGAAACTTCCCAGTGGTTAAGAAATACATGAAAAGATGTTCATCTGGATTTGTCATCGAGGAAATGCAAATTGAAACTGCTATCTTCTACTACTATACAACCACCAGAATGACTAAGATGAAAAAGATGGTAAGCACTAGAAGTTGATGAGAATGACAAAAATTAGTACTCACATTTCTGCTGCTGGGGGTATAAATTAGTATTTTTGCTTTGGAAATGTGTTTTGAAAAATGAAATGATGCATACTCTATAACCCAGAAATTCCATTCCAAAGCATAAAGCCAACAGAGATGACTGCCTTTAGCCACCAAAAGACATGTACATAATTGGTTAGAGCTGTACCATTCAGAGTCAAAACTTGGAAACTATCCAAATATAATCACAAAAGAAGACTAAACAGAAATGGGGATAAAGGACATGACAAGAAACAGTATGGATGAATCTCACAAACATAATGTTGAGTAAAAGAAGCCAATGCAAAAAAATACATATTTGCATTTTTTATGCAAAGTTCAAACAGGGAAAACTAAGCTGTTGGACGTCAGGATCGCAATTTTTCTTGAGGGAGCTGGAGCAGTCTGATTGGTTCAGTTTGTGAAAATTCATCCAGCTATAAAATTATGATATGTATACTTTTTATATACATATGATACTTGAATGAAAAGTGAAAAATAAGATGAAATAAATCTAATTCCAGAAAATAGAAAACCTGAGGCAGTTGTTCCAGCAGACCTGAGGTAAAAGAAATCCTGAAATGAATTTTTCATAGAGAATAAAATGCTCCCTAATGGATACATGAAAATTCAGGATAGAATGAAACTTAAAAGTGCAAGGTATGAAGGACTGAGTAAAAAGAATTAAATTCTTATTATTCATAGATGACATGATTGAAAATCCACTGGCAAACTTATAGAATTAATAAGTAAATTTAGCATGATCATTTTATATAAAGTGATTGTACAAAATAAATTTTATTATATATGCCTGCAACATGTAGAAAATAAAATATAGGAATAATAAAATTTAAGATAATATAAATAACAGCAAATACCTAGGAATAAGTCTATCAAAATATTTGTAAAACCTCTGTACAGAAAAAATGTATAGCATTGAAAGAAACTAAATAAATACATGGAATGATATATAGATTGTTCATAGATTGGAATGCTCCATATTGTAATGATGTTGTAACTCTCCCAAGTTGAACTATAGATTCAACTTAATTACTATCAAAATTCCAACAAGTTATTTATTTATTATTGGAAACTGGGTAGTAAATTCTCAAGTTAATATGGAGATGCAAAGGGCCAAGGATAGCAGAACAATCTTGAAGAAGTTGAGCGAAGTTGAAAAACTGTTGATGATCAAGACTTTTTTTTTTTAAACAGTATAGTAATTAACACAACGTGATTTTCACCTATGGATAGGGAAATAAACCACTGAAGTAGAACAGAAGTACAGAAACATACTTACACTTATTCTATCACTTGACTTATGATAAAGGTGATGCTCTGTGGAAGGGATGACTTACCAAGATTTATCCTTCCACCTGGATCAATTAGAAAGTTATATAGAAAAAATTCAAATCTTGACCCCCTATTTTCTACCAAACTAAAAGGCATAGCAATAAAGTTTCTAGAAGAAACAGTGATATGTCTTTATGACCTTTTGATATACAAATATTTCTTAACATCAGAAATCATTAAACACTGAGAAAAGATTGACAAATTAGATTTCAATAAAATTATGGATTTCTAATTATGAAATGACACTGCTAAGAGAGTTAATAAGACACAGACTGAGAGAAGATACTTGCAATACATATATTCAATAAAGAAGTTATTTGCATATATAACAAAAGCACAGGAATCAATAAGGAAGAGAGCCATCCCAAAAGAGAAGTGAGCAAAAGACATGAGCAGGCACATTACAAAAGAAAATATTAAGGCAACCAAAACACATAAGAAAAGGTGCCATTGCACTCCAGTCCAGCTGACAGTACAAGGCTCCATCTAAAAAAAAAAAAAATTGTAATTGCTTTTCAGGATGTGTTTGTTGTGTTAAAGGCCCTTGGAGGCTTGATTAGCTAAAATAATTAGCATATTAACCATTTGTTTTTAATTAGATATGTTTTTTCATAGACTCTAAGAAAGCTTGGGCTATATGGAGATCATGGAGTCAGACCTGTTCACCTTACAGGTGAGGAGATTCAGATGCAGAGAGGTCCATGAGAGCTAGCTAATGGCAGAGTTAGTAAAAGAATCAACTTTTTGACTCTTGGTTGAATGTTCTGTATATTATACTTTAATTAGCAGAACATAGCTAACTGTTCTGCTTATTAAAGTCACTCACATCACCATTTGCTTAGTAAACATTTCTAATTAAGGAAGCATAGAAACTTCAGCCCCCTCTGAGAATTACCATGAATTCCAAATATCTGAAGTCTAAGTTTTGTGTTTTTACTGTAGTTATTACTAAGCCATCAGAAGTTTTAGCCAGTCTTGCTGGGTAGAAAGTGAATTAACTAGATATAGGTCCTGCACTATAGAAATGTCCGCATTCCATAAAAGACATTCAGATTAATTCATAATCTGTTTAGCTACATTGCTACATCACAATAAACATTGGTATTAGAAGCAGGAGCATCTCTGCGCTATCATGCCATGTTATCATAATTAGCGGTTCTTTGCTCAGCTATTGCACAGCAATTTCATTCATTCAACAAATATTTGAGATTTGTGCCAGACCCAGTGTTTACATCTGGGGATACAAGATAACTTGGAAGAGGAAATTACAACCCTTTCTGAGCTTGGCAGACAACTGAAAACGAAAACTATTAAAGTAAGAAGTTATTATAGAGGAAGAATAGGAAACCATGAGAACATGTGACAGGAGAACCTAACCGTTCTGGAAAGTGATGCATAAATTGAGACCTGGAAGATAACTAGGAGTCATCCGGATGACGAAACAGGAAAAAACCACTCTAGGCACAGAGAACAGTGAGGGAAAACTGGAAGAAGAGAGCCCAGAAAGTACAGTAATGGCTGGAACATGGTCAGGGGAGTTAAGGGAGATAACACTGAAGAACTGGCAGAGGACTTCAATCCCAGATTCCAGAGGGCCTTGAAGGCCACATGAAGAAGTTTTGATTTCATCCTAAGTCTCTGCTAGACTGTAAACTCTTGAGGGAAAGGCTTCCTTTTTCCATCTTTGTGTACTGAGTGTCCACAGCATGCCAGACACAGACCAAGTATGTAGTGAATCATTGAAAGCTGAATAAGTGGTACAGTTAATTGTAAATAATTTTCACCACTCTCCCTGGTTCGCACCCTGAAAGAATGCACGCTTACTTTGTTCATATTGTTATATTAGATTTAAGTGATTTCTGTAGAGTAGGCCAGGTAAATTTCTGATATGTTCTAGAACTCTGTTCTTAGGATATAGTCTTCTCCAGTATATCCCTGAAGGAAAAGTACAAGAAGTTAAAGGCGACTGACAAGTAATTGGGAAAATATCTGCTAGCTATGAGTGCATGATGTCTTTGTTGTTTGATCCTTGTAACAGTTAAATTTTAGTTCTAGCAAAGAAATAGTGAGAAGTGCTTCATGCTTAAAGCATTTGTTGGCAACAGCCTTGCAACCCTTAGGTCATTCTTTACAGGGAAATTGTGACATTCTGAAGACCATGGCTATAGATGACTGCATTGTTATAGCCCCTTCTGATGCTTGCTAAGCACTGTTCATGGTGGCAAAATTCAGGCATAACGGCTTGGGGTCAGCCCTAAATCATCTATTTGTTATTTTTGTTGGTCTGTTGGGGCTCAACATGAAATTACCGTGCTATTTGGAGACTTTGTAAATTCCTGTTTTTGTTCTGTTTTCAATCAGGGTAAAAACCTATAATTGCAGATAACAGTTATTTTTGACAGTGGTGAGTATAATTGTGATTGGTTTTGATAATTATATTTTATTAAATGAAGTATTTTTGATAATTATATTTTATTATTAAATGAAGTATTTTACTGATTTCTGAATCTTCTTTTTAGGATAGGTGGTAGCAGACCTCCATTCAGTATTTATTGCCATGGAAACCAAATCTAGGCTAACTCAGCTGCTTTAGAATATTTACCTGGCGTGTAGGTTTCTTGGTGAGGCATTTTGCCAGATAGTGCAATTCCCTTATGATCTCTTTCCATTAACACCTGTGTGTGTGTGTGTGTGTGTGTGTGTGTGTGTGTGTGTGTGTGTTTTGTGTGTGTGTTTTGTGTGCCTCTTCACTTGAATTAGTAGGTAGTTTGATCTGGATCTATTTCTGAAAATACTAAATGGATTAGTTCTAAGCAGGTTGGGCCCCTGTGGTCATGTTGCCTGCTCGAATTTGTGTGCAAGTATGACTACTGAAGAAGTAACATCGGTGAAAACTGCTGTTATTTTCTTCTGAGATAAAATTTCAGATTTGGGCATCTTTCCTTAGAAAGGCTGCTGTGTTTTTCCTATAACTTACCCTGACAGTGTGTACTTGTATGCACAAGTGCATGAGTATGTACATGCAGGGAGGTATATATAGACAGTGGATTCTTTGTGTCCACTGATAATTCATGTGACTCAAGTTATATGAAGTTATTAGTTCTTTGGTGAAGTGAGCATTATGTTTCTTCCTATATCTCCTTGATTTAATAGAAGAAATACATTATGAATTCATTTAAATTTCATAAAATACTAAGATGCCAATCATGTTTATAGTGCCTCAGCATTCAAATCAGATGTTCCCATGGGCAAGTGAGAATTTAAACTTCCAATGAAACTAGATATTAGTGGGAAATACACAGAAAACAAAGTGATAGGCTGTACTGCCTGTGAGTTTGTAGAAGCAACATCTAATGTGGTATAGAGAATTTCCAGCATGCTCCACATCAAACCTAACGTGTCCCTTTTGTCCTGTGAAGTGACTGGGCTACTGCACATGGAGCCCATTGCCAGATTCCCTGTTAATTGATTACAGGATGATGGCTATTTATTTTTTTTGGTTTTGTTTTGTTTTTATTATACTTTAAGTTCTGGGGTACATGTGCAGATTGTGTAGGATTGTTACATAGGTATATACATGCCATGGTGGTTTTCTGTATCCATCCCCCTGACACCTACATTAGGTATTTCTCCTAATGTTATCCCTACCCAATCCCCCTACCCCCTGCTATCCCTCCCCTAGCCCCTCACCTCCCAGCAGACCCTGGTGTATGATGTTCCTCTCCCTGTGTCCATGTGTTCTCATTGTTTAACACCCACTTATGAGTGAGAACTTGCCATGTTTGCTTTCCTGTTTTTGTGTCAGTTTGCTGAGAATGATGGTTTCCAGCTTCATCCGTGTCCCTGTAAAGGACATGAATTCATCCTTTTTTATGGCTGCAGAGTATTTCATGGTATATATGTGCCACATTTCTTTATCCAGTCTATCATTGATGGGCATTTGGGTTGGTTCCAAGTCTTTGCTATTGTAAACAGTGCCGCAGTGAACATACATGTGCATGTGTCTTTATAATAAAGTGATTTATAATCCTTTGGGTATACACCCAGTAATGGGATTGCTGGATCAAATGGTATTTCTAGTTCTAGGTCCTTGAGGAATTGCCACACTGTCTTCCACAATAGTTGAACTAGTTTACATTCTCACCAACAGTGTAAAAGCATTCTTATTTCTCCACATCATCTCCAGAATCTGTTGTCTTCAGATTTTTTAATGATCGTCGTTCTAACTGGCATGAGATGGTATCTCAATGTGGTTTTGATTTGCATTTCTCTAATGATCAGTGATGATGAGTATTTTTTCACATGTTTGTTGGCCTTGTAAATGTCTTCTTTTGAAAAGTATCTGTTCATATTCTTTGCCCAATTTTTGATGGGGTCGTTTGCTTTTTTCTTGTAAATTTGTTTAAGTTCTTTGTAGATTCTGGATATTAGCCCTTTGTCAGACAGGTAGAATACAAAAATTTTGTTCCATTCTGTTTGTTGCTGGATCACTCTAATGATAGTTTCTTTTGCTGTGCAGAAGCTTTTAAATTTAATCAGACCCCATTTGTCTATTTTGGCTTCTGTTTCTATTGCTTTTGGTGTTTTAGTTATGAAGTCCTTGCCTATGCCTATGTCCTGAATAGTATTGCCTAGGTTTTCTTCTAGGGTTTTTATGGTGTTAGGTCTTATGTTTAAATCTTTAATCTATCTGGAGTTAATTTTTGTATAAGGTGTAAGGAAGGGGTCCAGTTTCAGCTATCTACGCATGGATAGCCAGTCTTCCCAACACTATTTATTAAACAGGGAATCCTTTCCCCATTGCTTATTTTTGTCAGGTTTGTCAAAGACCAGATGATTGTAGATGTGTGGCATTACATCTAAGGCCTCTGTTCTGTTCCATTGGTCTATCTCTCTGTTTTGGTACCAGTACCATGCTGTTTTGATTACTGTAGCCTTGTAGTGTATTTTGAAGTTAGGTAGTTTGATGCCTCCAGCTTTGTTCTTTTTGTTTAGGATTGTCTTGGCTATGCAGGCTCTCTTTTGGTTCCATTTTAAGTTTTAGGTGTTTTTTTCCAGTTCCGTGAAGAATGTTAGTGGTAGCTTGATGGGGATAATGTTGAATCTATAAATTACTTAGGGCAGTATCACCATTTTCATGATATTGATTTTTCCTAACTATGAGCATGGAATGTTTTTCCACCTGTTTGTGTCCTCTCTTATTTCCTTGAGCAGTGGTTTGTAGTTCTCCTTGAAGAGATCCTTCACATCCTTTGTTAGTTGTATTCCTAGGTATTTTATTCTCTCAATTTTGAATGCGAGTTAGGTCATGATTTGGCTCTGTTTGTCTGTTATTGTTGTATAGGAATGCTTGTGATTTTTGTACATTCATTTTGTATTCTGAGACTTTGCTGTAGTTGCTTATCACTTTAAGGAGATTTTGGACTGAGACAATGGAGTCTTCTAAAAATACAGTCATCTTGTCTGCAAACAGAGACAATTTGAGTTCCTTTTTTTCCAATTGGATATCCTTTATTTCTTTTTTGTGCTTGATTGCTCTGGCCAGAACTTCCAATAGTATGTTGAATGAGAGTGGTGAGTGTGGGCATCCTTGTCTAGTGCCAGTTTTCAAAGGGAATGCTTCCAGTTTTTGCCCATTCAGTATGATGTTGTCTGTGGGTTTGTCACAAATAGCTTTCATTATTTTGAGATATGTTCCATCAATACCTAGTTTATTGAGAGTGTTTAGTGTAAAGGGCTACTGAATTTTGTCAAAGGCCTTCTCTGCATCTATTGAGATAATCATGTGGTTTTTGTTGTTGGTTCTGTTTATGTGATGGATTATTTTTATAGATTTGCATATGTTGAACCAGCCATGCATCCTTGGGATGAAGCCTACTTGATCATGATGGATAAGCTTTTTGATATGCTGTTGGATTCAGTTTGCCAGTATTATATTGAAGATTTTTTCATCAGTGTTCATCATGGATATTGGCCTGAAATTTTCTTTTTTGGTTATGTCTCTGTTAGGTTTTGGTATCAGGATGATGTTGGTCTCATAAAATGTGTTAGTAAGGATTCCCTCTTTTTGTATTATTTGGAATAGTTTCAGAAGCAATGGTACCAGGTCCTGTTTGTACCTGTGGTAGAATTTGACTGTGAACTCATCTGGCCCTGGACTTTTTTTTTTGTTGATAGGCTATTAATTGCTGCCTCAACTTCAGACCTTGTTATTGGCCTAATCAAGAATTTAACTTCTTCTTGGTTTAGTTTTGGGAGAGTGTAAGTGTCTATGAATTTATTCATTTCTTCTAGGTTTACTGGCTGATGTGCATACAGATGTTTGTAGTAATCTCTGATGATAGTTTATATTTCTGTGGAATCAGAGGTGATAGCCCCTTTATCGTTTTTAATGCATCTATTCAATTCTTCTTTCTTTTCTTTTTTATTTGTCTGGCTAGCAGTCTATTTTGTAGATCTTTTTAAAAAAAAAACCAATCCTGGATTTGTTGATTTTTTTGAGGAGTTTTTTGTGTCTCTATCTCCTTGAGTTCTGTTCTGATCTTAGTTATTTCTTGTCTTTTGCTAGCTTTTGAGTTGGTTTAATCCTTCTCTGCTAGTTCTTTTAATTGTAACATTAGAGTGTCGATTTTAGATCTTTCCTCACTTTTCATGTGGGCATTTAGTGTCATAAATTTCTCTCTAGACACTGCTTTAAATGTGTCCCAGAGATTCTGATATGTTGTTTTCATTCTCGTAGGTTTTGAATAACATCTTTACTTCTGTCTTCATTTCATTATTTATCCAGTAGTCACTCAGAAGCAGGTTGTTCAGCTTCCATGTAGCTATGCAGTTTTGAGTGAGTTTCTTAATCCTGATTTCTAATTTAATTGCACCATGGTCTGAGAGACTGGTTGTTATGATTTCCATTCTTTTGCATTTGCTGAGGAGTGATTTACTTCCAATTACATGGTCAGTTTTAGAGTAAGTGCAGTGTGGTGCTGAGAAGAATATATATTCTATGGATTTGGGGTGGAGAGTTCTGCAGATGTCTATTTGGTCTACTTAGTCCAGATCTGAGTTCAAGTCCTGGATATCCTTGTTAATTTTCTGTATTGTTAGTCTGTCTAATATTGACAGTGGAGTGTTAAAGTCCTCCACTATTATTGTGTGGGAGTCTAAGTGTTTTTGTAGGTCATTAAGAACTTGCTTTATGTATCTGGGTGCTCCTGTATTGGGTGCATATATATTTAGAATAGTTAGGTCTTCTTGTTGTGTTGATCCCTTTACCATTATGCCTTTCTTTGTCTCTTTTGATCTTTGTTGGTTTAAAGTCTGTTTTATCAGAGGCTAGGATTGCAATCCCTGTTTTTTTTGCTCTCCATTTTCTTGGTAAATCTTCCTCCATCCCTTTATTTTGAGCCTATGTGTCTCTTTGTACATGAAATGGGTCTCCTGAATACAGCACACCAATGGGTCTTGACTCTTCATCCAGTTTGCCAGTCTATGTCTTTTGATTGGGGCATTTAGCCCATTTACATATAAGGTTAATATTTTTATGTGTAAATTTGATCCTCCCATTTTGATACTAGCTAGTTGTTTTGCTCATTAGTTAATTCATTGTGTTGATGGTCTTTACCGTTTGGTATGTTTTTGCAATGGCTGGTACTGGTTGTTCCTTTCCATGTTTAGTGCTTCCTTCAGGAGTTCTTGTAAGGCAGGCCTGATGGTGACGAAATCTCTCAGCAATTGCTTGTCCATAAAGGATTTTATTTCTCCTTCGCTTATGAAGCTTAGTTTGGTGGGACATGAAATTCTAGGTGGAAAGTTCTTTTCTTTAAGGATGCTGAATATTGGCCCCTCACTCTCTTTTGGCTTGTAAGGTTTCTGCGGAGAGAACCACTGTGAGTCTGATGGGCATCCCTTTGTGGATAACTCAACCTTTCTTTCTGGCTGCCCTTAGCATTTTTTCCTTCACTTCAAGCCTGGTGAATCTGACAATTATGTGCCTTGGGATTTCTCTTCTTGAGGAATATCTTTGTGGTGTTCTCTGTAGTTCCTGGATTTGAATGTTGTCCTGCCTTGCTAGGTTGGGAAAGTTCTCCTGGATAATACCCTGAAGAATGTTTTCCAACTTAATTTCATTCTCCCTGTCACATTCAGGTATACCAATCAAACGTAGATTAGGCCTTTTCGCATAATGTCATATTTCTTGGAGGGTTTGTTCATTTCTTTTCACTCTTCTTTTTTCTTCTAATCTTGCCTTCTTGTTTTATTTCATTGAGTTGATCTTCAATCTCTGATATCCTTTCTTCTGCTTGATTGATTCAGCTATTGAAACTTGTGTATGCTTTGCAAAGTTCTTGTGCTATGTTTTTCAGCTCATCAGGTCATTTATGTTTTTCTCTAAGCTGGTTATTCTAGTTAGCATTTCATCTAATCTTTTTTCAAGGTTCTCATTTTTTTTTCATTGGGTTGAAACATGTTTCTTTAGCTCAGAGAAGTTTGTTATTACCTACCTTCTGAAGAATGCTTCTATCAGGTTGTCAAAGTGATTCTGCATCCCGTTTTGTTCCCTTGCTGTGAGGAGTTGTGATCCCTCAGAGGTGACGAAGAGTTCCAGTTTTGGTGATTTCAGCCTTTTTGCACTGGTTTCTTCCCATCTTAGTGGCTTTATCTACCTTTGGTCTTTGAAGTTGGTGACTTTCGGATGGGGTTTCTGAGTGTACATCCTTTCTGTTGATGTTGAAGCTATTTCTTTCTGTTTTTAGTTTTCTTTCAAACAGTCCCCTCTGCTGCAGGACTGCTGGAGGTCCACTCTAGACGCCATTTGCCTAGGAATCACCCACAGGGGATGCAGAATAGCAAGGATTGCTGCCTGTTCCTTTCTCTGGTATCTTTGTCCCAGAAGGATACCTGCCAGATGCCATCCAGAGCTCTCCTGTATGACGTGTCTTGTAGAATATGCAGGGGTTGGGGATCCACTTGAGGAGGCAATCTGTACCTTTTCAGAGCTCAAGTGCTTTTCCTGGAGCTCCATTGCTCCCTTCAGAGCTCGGTTGGAAATGCAGAGATCACTCGCCTCCTCCGTTTTTCTCACTGGGAACTGCACCCTGGAACTGTTCCTATTCAGCCATCTTGGTTGAAGACAGTGACTGTTTCTACTGTAAGATGATGACAACCAGGTATATGAGGCTGTGCTGCAATGAGGGATTCCTCATAAATACAACATGGAGAGAATAGTGAAAGAATCTAATGTTGAACTTTATTTTCTCCTTTGTTAGCCATTTGTCCTTCTGAAAGAAGAGGGTGGATGTGACTTTGTATAAGCTTCCCTTTGTGAAGGTTAATTTTATGTGTTAACTTGATTGGGCCATGAGATACCCAGATACTTGGTTAAACATTATTTCTGGGTGTGTCTGTAGGGGTGTTTATGGAAGAGATTAGCATTTCAATCTATAAACTGAGTCAAGCAGATTGCCCTCCCCAGTGTGGGTGGGTATTATCCAATCCATTGAAGGCCTGAATGGAATAAAAAGGCAGAAGAAGGAGAATTTGCTCTCTTTCTGCCTGATTGCATAAGCTGGGATATTGGTCTCCTCTTGCCCTTGGCCTGGGACTTACGCCATTGACTTTCCTTGGTTCTCAGGCCATCAGACTCAGAATGGAACTTAACATCATTGATTTTCCCATATCTCCACCTTGTCAACTGAAGACTGTGGGACTTCTTGGCTTCCACAGTTACATGAACCAATTTCCTATACTTTATCCTTCTCTTTCTCTCTTATCTCCATCTGTTTCCATCCTATAGGTTCTGTTTCTCTGGAAAATCCTCAGAAATACATCCTTCGGTCTCTTTGTTGCCTTCTTTCCCTGCTCTGGCCTATTTCTAGAGGGCTCTATTCAAGTCCTAGGTCAGAAAGCTATCATTTCTTTCTCTCTATTTTCCTTCTCTGTAATAGGATCTATTGTCAAGGCTTCAACTCCCATCCCTCTCTAGCCTTCACATCTCTCCTAAGCTCTGTCACCTCACTTAAAGCTTCTTGAGGAATGTGGCCTCCAAGATACTGTCTTTACATCTTTCTTCATAAACCAAGTCAACTCCCTGCTCCAACTCACTAGGTTCTTTAGAGTTGAAGGAAATTATCATTTTCTCAGTCAGTTAGATTTACACATTGGCCTCATTCATGACTACTTTCCCTTTTTACTTTATCCAACCTATAGTTCATAAATTATTGATATCTTATTCCCTAATAATTCTTATATTTCATCCCAAATTATATAACTATAGTGTTATTAGTGTCATTATCTCTCATTCAGACATTTGCCCTAGTTTCATAATCAAACTTCCCAATTATCAGGCTCTTTTTTACCCAGCCTGTCCTGCAAGTTGCTGACAAATTGTGTGTCTTAAACCTTATCCCTGATTAGGCCACCTCCTTATTCAAGAATGCTTAATGGCTTCCCAGTGCTTTTTATTAATAGCCAAACATCCATAATGTACCATTCTTAGATTCATTACATCTTCCAACTTTATTCCTTGGTGTTTACTCAAGTAAACCCAAAGTGTTTACTCAGTTAGAAAATTTGCTTGTATTTAAATATATTATTGTGTCAAACTGGCAAGTTTTCATTTGTTTGTTTCTATTTCTGTCTCATTCATTAGACCGTAAGTACCAGGGGTAGGCATTGTGTCTGCTTTTGATCATTACCATATCCTCCTACCTAGTATAGTACCTACCACATAGCATAGTACATAGGTTTTAAATGACTGAATGAATATATTAAGTGATTTGCTGCCACAGCACTTGGTGAATATACTTTTCATGCTTGGAATACCCATTAGTATGACTCTGTTAATTGCAATACTATTTATCCTTCAATATCTATCTAAATATAACCCCTTCTGTTAATTGTTACCTAAACTGTTTCCTCTCTCATCTTATCTGTGCTTCTGTTCTCTACTTCCCCAGTTGAATATGTTCTTCTCCTCCTTCTTCTGGTTGCTCTGAAGCTCCTTTATGTCACTTAACATATAAAAACATCATATATTGGATATTTTATATGTGTATATATACGCATATATACAATACATAATATATTGGATATTAGCATATGCTCCAACTAGCAGTAGACATTTTGTACTGGCTCTCTTTGGCCTCATTTTCTCAATGATTTAGAGAAAGGAGCAAAAAGTATATTTATTACATTTATAGGTGGCGTGAAGCTAGAAGAGTAGCCAATGCTTTGGTATTTAAGGATGCCTAGTGGCAGGAAAAGTGAACTGAGTCTAACAAGATGAAAAAAAATGTGCTTTACTTTATGCATGCTTCCCATACTGTACTTCTATAGCTGATTTTAAGGCTTTTGTCCTTAAAATCAGCTGTAGAAGTATAGTATGGGAAGCATGCATATTAGTAAAAAACTTAGTCTTGGCTGATAATTGGTTAAGTATAGGCAGAGTGCTGTGACTGCCAATATGCTGAAGCACTCTTGATCTTGGATATTGGATATATTGCTAGAAGTAGACTCCAGAATGTAGACGGTAATAATTCTCCTTCACCTTAAGCTGAACTGCCCGCACTCTAGGAAACAATGGGGCCTGTTCAAAGAAGAAGGACTAGGATTTTGAAGGATCTGGAAACCATACAGTCATGCCTATATGAGTAATTAGACATATTCTGCATGTATGAAGGGGGGTTGTGATAGCTGCCTCTCAGTTGTTATACCTTGTTTATTAAAGAGTAGAAATTACAGGAAGCCTTTGGAGAATCAGAAAAGGACAGAACATTTTGTTGGCCAGAGGTATCCCAGGAGGAATTTACTTCCTCCAGAAAGTGTGTTTCCAGCCCCTGGAAAAGTCCAAGCTAAAGCTAAGTAATGTAGCTGAGTAGTTTCTAAAGTCCTTTATACCATACAGTCCTTAAATTCTAGATTTTCTTACATTTTCTTATTTGTTGTGAAATGAGGGGTAAATTCCTTTCATATTCATTTATTCAAACATGTATTAGAGATTTTAAATGTCCTTAGTGTTGTACTGTGCCAGATACTGGGAATACAATGATGAAGTAATCTTGACTGGTAAAGGAAATAAATATAAGCTAATAATTATAACATAGTGTGATAAGAGCTAAAGTAGAAGTTATGAGGTGTTATGGGAATATATCAAGGGTCATACATATTTTTCTGGGTGAAATCTTCACAACGGATTGACATTTGAACAGGCCTTTCAATGAGCTGGAACACCCTTGGATCATGGAAGATTTATAAGTTCTGGGTCATGTGGTAAATTATTCTCAGCAGACTTAGGCGAATATATACAAGGATAAATAAATGAATTGTCTTTTCTGGTCTAGATATTTTTCTTTTTTAATTAATAATCTCTTAGAAATAAATGTTTATTTTACAATATGCAGTAAATCAAATGTATAAAGATGAAAAGAAAATAATCTGTAATTCCACTCCTGAGGGATAACTTCCATTAGTATTTTGGGTGCTGGCATTGGAAAGTAGGGAGGCCTGGTGTGTAGAATCATAGCTTTAAAAGTGTGAGGCAACAAGAAATGAGCAGAAATCTTCAGAGTAAGGAGTGGTCAGACAATTGAAGAACGAGGGGTTAAATAGCTCTGAGGGAGAGAACAGAAAATGCAAACACACTGAAGCAGGAAAACTTGTTAATTAAGGTGTAAGAAGGACATGAGTGTGGTTGAAAAGTATGATCCAAAGGAGAATTATACGGAGTTAGACTGGCGAGTAGGCAGGAGCACAAACACGGAGAGGCCTGCAGGCCCTGTGCATCATATTTGCATTTCATTCCTAGTGTGTAGGGAAGCCACTGAAGGGTTTTAAGGCAGGAGCAGCATGATCTTGTTTGTGCTTCTGAAAGAGTACTCTGGCTGCTGTGTGCAGAATGGACCATGATGGTGTGTGTGGGCCGAATGGAAGCAGGAACTGTTGACAGGGCTGTTACAGTAGTCTGTGCCAGAGCTGAAGATAGATTGAACCAGAATAGTGGGGGAGGGAGAAACAGTTTGGACTTTAATTTTTTTTAAGACACAGAATTAATAAGACTTTGTGATTCCATATGGTGTGGGACGAAGAAGTGACATAAGGGATATATGACCACTTTATATCAGAAAACAGTGTATCTGTTGATTATTTTTCTATTTAGTATGGTTACCATAAAGTGAAATTGATGGAGTCATCATTGTACCATGTGGATTTAGTCATTCTTCACTGTTGTCTTAATATTTTTTCAGACACTCTTTCCAGATATTGTCATAAGCAAATACTTGGCCCAAATGGGCTCTATTTGACATTTGAAATCAATATTCTTTTGCTTTGGCAGGGCAAAATTGATAACCTGTACCTTCCTCTGTGAAAGCTTATTTTAAGAATACTTTAATTCCTATTAAATAATTATTTATTTTCTTGTAGAAAATTTAAAAAATAATGATGGGCAGAGAGAATATTAAAAAGATCACTGGCAATCCTATTTTCTAGATGTATAGTTATTAAAATTTTGTGGTGGAAACTTGAGACAAAGACAGATTTATATGGAACTAGCAAAGCTTGCCTATAGTCCCTTTACAGGCCCTCATTGGGACTTAGGTAATTTCGTATTCATCATTCTGTACTTTTTCCTAAAAGAGCTTCTCTTCTGATTTTTTAAACTTTAGATTGTATAAAACCTGGAATTCAACCTAATTTTCAGATTCTTTATTTGCAGGGAAATTTTATTTTACAACAAATATAATTATATGTCTCAAAATATTATCAGTATCTTTCCATGGTGTTGAATAGTCTACAATATTATTTTTATGGGGTATTATCTTATGTCATATGCATGTACCATAATGTGTTTAAGTGACCACTGTTGAGACATTCTGACTGGAAAAGTATTTTTTTTCTATTAGAGTTTGATACTCATTAAATTGATACTGTGGCTCTCTTTCAACAAAGTACAGATTACCCAGCATGCTCTGGTCAAGAGTTTTGGAGTATTCTTCTCTACATGATAATTTCTAGGAGTAGAAATAAAATACTGGGTGAATAATTTTTTTCTTCAATATTGTCTCTTCCTGTAGAACTGTGGATTTGGTCGGAGTTTGAGGTGACTCATTTAGTCAGAATCAATTCAGTTTTCTTTAACATGCTAAATAATTAAAATAAGAATTCTGCCTGGTATGTTTATTTAAAACTTTTTCAATTAATATTGTGATTATTTGAATTATTAAACCAGTTTAAAGTGTGATCCCTGGCTACTCCAGAGAGATAAAAATAGATTGGGTGAATGAGCTTTTGCAGACAGTATTTTGAAAATGCTTATTGGGTATTAACTTAGAACAGCATGAAGTCTTAATGAAGAACCTAATAGTTTAATTTAAAAAAACCCTATATGATAGAGATAATTTTGGGAACTCAGAAAACAACTAAAAGGAAATGTGATTTTATTCTCAAGAGTGAACAATTATACCGTGAATTTTTAACTAACACTGGAAGTGCATTAGAAGGGTGAATAAATTTGGTTTTCAGATAATAATAGAAACATGATCAGATATTATTACATGAAATAATACTAATAAATGTTAAAACGAAAATTTATGTGTGAATGTTAAAAATTATTGCTCACCAAGGGTTTTGGATATTTTCTGGTTTGGGAGCTATCTCTGTGGTTCATCTTACTGTAGTTTTACCATTGATGTTGATGGTTATGTATGCAGAGCAGGTGACTTCCAATCCATATAGTAGACTGAACCGATGTAGGAAGTGTAGATAGCACATTCCCAACTTGTGGAGCGATTACAATGTAACAAAGTCAGAAATTCCATAGTCCAACTCAGCAAATAATAATAATAATAATAATAATAGTAATAATAATAATAATTTTGAGGAGTTAGAAACAAAGTCAGAGAGGGTGAGAGTAGGTTAAATCTGAAAAGCCCATGAGCTATTGAAATTTGCCACAGGCCTAAGCAGAGAGCCAAATAATTAATGAACTCTCATTCATAATTGTTACAAAGAGAGTAAAATACCTAGGAATACAACTAACAAGGGATTTGAAGGACCTCTCAAGGAGAACCACAAACCACTACTCAGGGAAATCAGAGAGGAAACAAACGAATGGAAAAATATTCTATGCTCATAGATAGGAAGAATCTATATCATGAAAATGGCCATCCTGCCCAAAGTAATTTATAGATTCCGTGCTATTCCCATTAAACTACCATTAACACTCTTCATAAAATTAGGAAAAACTATTTTAAAATTCATATGGAACCCAAAAAGGGCCCAAATAGCCAAAGACAACTCTAAGCAAAAAGAACAAAGCTGGAGGTATCAGACTAATTGACTTGAAACTGTACTATAAGACTACAGAAATCAAAACAGCATGGTACTGGTACAAAAATAGACACATAGACCAGTGGAACAGGTTAGAGAACTCAGATATAAGGCTGCACACCTAAAACCACCTGATCTTTGACAAACCTGACAAACACAAGGAATAGGGAATGGATTTCCTATTTAAGAAATGATGCTGGGGAAACTGGCTAGCCATAGGCAGAAAACTGAAATTGTACTCCTTCTTTACACCTTATACAAAAATTAACTCAAGATAAGTTAAAGATTTAAGTATAAAATCCAAAACCATAAAACCCCAGAAGAAAATCTAGGCAATACTATTTAAGATAAAGGCATGGGCAAAGATTGTATGACAAAAATGCCAAAAGTAATTGCAACAAAAGCAAAAATTGACAAATGGCATCTGAATAAACTAAAGAGCTTCTGCACAGCAAAACAATCATAAGAGTGAACAGACAACCTACAAAAGGGGAGAAAAGTTTTGCAAACTGTCCATCTGACAAAGCTCTAATACCCAGAGTCTAAAAGGAACTTAAACAAATTTTCAAGGAAAAAAAAAACTCTATTAAAAAGTAGAAAAAGGACTAGAACAGACGTCTCAAAAGAAGACATTCATGTGGCCAAAAAACATATGAAAAAAAGCTCAACATCACTGATGATTAGAGAAATGCAAATGAAAACCACGATGAGATACCATCTTACGCCAGTCAGAATGGCAGTTACTAAACAGTCAAGAAGCAAAAGATACTGCGAGGTTGCAGAGAAAAGGAAACACTTTTACACTGTTGGAAGAGGTGAAATTAATTCAACCATTGTGGAAGGTGGTGTGGTGATTCCTTAAAGATGTAGAAGCAGAAATACCATCTGACCCAGCAATCCCATTGCTGGGTATATACCCAAAGGAATATAACTCATTCTGTTATTAAGGTACGTGCATGAATATGTTCATTGCAGCACTATTCACTATAGCAAAGACATGGAATCCACCCAAATGCTTGTCAATGATAGACGGGTTAAAGAAAATATGGTACATACACAACATGGAATGCTGTTCAGCCATAAGAAGGGTCAAGATCATGTCCTTTGCAGGGATATGGTTGGAGCTCGAAGTCATTATTCTCTGCAAGCTAATGCAGGAACAGAAAACCAAATGTCAAATGTTCTTACTTATAAGCAGGAGCTGAATGATGAGAACACATGGAGGGGAATGTACACTGGGGCCTGTCTGAGGGGGGTGAGGGGAGGGAGAGCATCAGGAAGAATAGCTAATGGATGCTGGACTTAATACTTAGGTAATGGGCTGAGCTGGCAGCAAACCACCATGGCATACATTTACCTACGCAACAAACTGGAACATCCTGCACAAGTACCCCGGAACTTAAAAGTTGAAGAAAAAAAGGTGCTATAGGTCTAAGAGTCTATAGTTTTACAAATAGTGGGAGGGGGTACTTAGAAGTCAAGGCCAAGGGTCCTATGTGTCTGGAAGTGAGTCCTCTGCCTAATCTAGAAGTTGGGATAGGCTGTATTGTCTTTTAAACAGGGTCTAACCCACTTAATCCTGATAATGATTTTCTTATAAAAATTGATTTAGTGAAAAGAAAAAAAAAACTGCCCCATGGGGTCTCATCTGCAGCCTAGTTTGCATGCAATTCCCACAGGAAATAACTTGCTGAAAATAAGTTGTGCTAAAAACTACAAAGCACATATGAAAATAATGACAGGAAATCGGTAGACTCAGAAAATTGGGAAAATTCACATTTGTTACTGATAATAGGCTGCTGTGTGGAAATGATCCTACTTTCTAGGTGCTGATACTGAAGTTTCGATAATTTAAGTGAGCTACGTCACAAAGGCACTAAATGGAGAGCCAGCGTTAAAATACAAATACCAGAGACAACACCCTTGATCACTAGCCTGCATTGTTTTTCCTATAAAATTAAACTCCTTAAAAACACAATAAAATTTGCCAAACTGAGTGTCGAGCTATCTTTAAATATAGACAATGACAGACACATTTCTGTCAATAATAATCTCTTAATCATAGCTAAGAGAACTCCTTAGAAGAAACATAATAGTCCCCTGTCATCTGTGGTTTTGCTTTCCATGGTATCAGTTATCTGTAGGTCAACTGCAGTACAAATATATTAAATGGAAAATTCCAGAAATAATTCATATGTTTTACATTGTCCACCATTCTGAGTAGTGTGATGAAGCCTCATCATCCAGCTCTGTCCACTGGGATGTGAATCACCCTTTGTACGGTGTATCCACATTGTGCATGCTACACATTCATAAGTCACTCAAGTCGTTTGCTCCTGACATCCAGCCATCAACATAGCCCTGGATCCATGATCTGGGATTAATAGAAGCAGACGATCCTCCTTATCATATATGGCCAGAACGTCTGTAGTAGCCTAATGTTACCTCATGATGCCTATGTCATTCACCTCACTTCATGTCATCCCATAGGCATTTATCATCTCACATCATCACAAGAAGGAGGGGTAGAGCACAATAAGATGGAGAGGGATGACATTCACATAACTTTTATTAGAGTATATTGTTATATAACTGTTATATTTTATTGTTGTTAATCTCTTACTGTGTCTAATTTACAAATTAAACTCTATCGTAGATACATATGTATAGGAAAAAGCATAGTAGGCTGGATGTGGTGGCTCACACCTGTAATCCCAGCACTTTAGGAAGCTGAGGCAGGTGGATGACTTGAGGTCAGGAGTTTGAGACTAGCCTGACCAATATGGTGAAACTCCATCTCTATTAAAAATATAAAATTAGCTGGGTGTGGTAGTGCATGCCTGTAATCCTCACTACTCAGGAGACTGAGGCAGGATAATTGCTTGAACCTAGGAGGCAGGGGTTGCAGTGAGTTGAGATCACACCACTGCACTCCACCCTGGGCAACAGGGTGAGACTTTGTCTCAAAAAACAAACAAATGAAGAAACAAACAAAGCATATATAAGGTTCAATATTATCTGTAGTTTTGGGGATCCACTGGAAGTCTTGAAATGTAGCCTCCACAGATAAGGGAGAGACTGTTGTTTACAGCTAACGCCAGGTAAGTTACTTTTCTCAACATAAGGCTCACTTCTCATTAATTTATTGCTCAATTTTTCTCTTCTTCTAGTTTCAAACTCAGTGTGACTTACCCTTCCTAGAGGAGAGGCTTCAAAAGTTGCTTGCTCTGTTCCCTCGAGAGGTGGCATGCTCTTAATGAACTCTTTGAAAACTAGAAATATATTTAAACATGTTTCAGATAGATTCAAATCTAAATGTATCTGAATTTCTCACCAGAAAAAGGCTTTTGTTCTTCTTCTATACCTGGTAACTAACCTAAAGCTAGCTTCCATCAGTTAATATCTGTGTTTTTCTCACAGTCTTTGAGGAAAATGTTCCAGCTGTCAATCCTCTTTCAGATTGAACTGAATCTGTGAAAGAAAATATGGTATCATGATCTAAACTTGACTTCCCCAGATTTTCTCCAGTCAACCTTGGTTACTCCTGGCAGGCGTAGTTTGGTCATTCATCCTACTCATGTTCCTCCTTTGATAATTCCTGTCTATGTCCAGCAAATGTTTCTCCTCAAATTTTGGCTTGTGAAAAGCCCCCAACGGCATCCTTTTGTTGGTTAGCACAGTTGCTGGAATGTAATGCCTGGTCACATCCACTGCCACTTAGCTTATATTTCACTTTAACAATATCCTTCACCTTTTCCCCACCCTGCACTAATGCTAACTGTGGTTTAACTCATGTGGACTTTACAACTCTTTTCTGATCAGGGCAACCTTTGAAGCTGTAGTTCTCTTTATCCTCATCTCAAGGAGAATAGCTCTCTGTTTCACTCAGGAGAAATATTTGCTCTCAACTGTTTCTTCTCCTCTCTCATCTTTAAGGTGTACAAATGTTGCTCTGCTCCTAAACTGGAATTTTTCTCCCTGTCTTTATTATTAAACCATTTTGTTTCTTCTGGAAAACCTTGAGGTATGATTCACTCTAGATTCCTCTGAAGGTCCATAAACTAGACAGGCTTTTCTCTGAACCTTACTCCCTATCATCTTGGGGAGGAGAAGTGGAAAAGAACACTTGAGAATGGGGTATAATCCTGAAAGACTGAGTAATTACTCAGAACATAGCTACCTTGGGTTGTCAAGATAAAGTTTTTCCTAGCAATTTCTGCCCTCAGTGGAACTTGGACTTAAGAACAAAGGGAGAGCAGTAAAATAACACAAAGAGAGTTACTTGGGGTTTTTTCCTGTACAGATGAGGAGTGGTATATAATTTTGGTGTATATAATCTTTCATTGGTTCTTAGAAAAATTCAATGAGAACTTGTGAAGTGCCTTGCTCAGCATGTGAAACTCGAAGTTCAACAAGAGTTGATTTTTTTCATTTGTAAATTGATTAGGAAGTCCTGCTATTAAAAGCTGCCTTCTGCTGATGGAAACCCAGAAGGTCTTGTCTGACAGCCAGGGAAAAGATTTTCTTGGAACAACCCAGGGCTCAAAGAGGGGCAAAAATAGAAATGAGAAGAATGGAAATAGGCAACTTCCTTTTTGCCACCATTTGCAGTAGCCTGAATAAATGAAATATGCGAGTGGATGTGGATGGATTGTGAGTGGCCATTAAAGTCACTCCAGGTCACCACAGTTTCTGTAGTTTTATGGCTCATTGCACAGCTCTTCCTCACTGCCACTTTGGTCTCAGTGCAGGGCTTTAGTGGCACTCACTTTTTGCTGCCAATTAGGAAAGGGACTTTCCCCTGATGGGTCATCCTGGTTATATAAAATTCTCTGAAATAACCCTCTGAGTCTTGTAGGAACAGGGCTGTCACAGTGTTGCCAATAGAGACACGTAGCTTTTCTTTTATAGGATTTGCTCTCAAAAACACTGTTCAAGATGAAAGATAAAAGAAGACAATACCTTCTCAGTAAAGTACACTTTACTGTTCCTGGATGTCTTGTGGGTTGCATAATTAGCATTTGAGGCTATTGGTGATTTACTGTCAATGTAGATACGTCACAAAATAAAACATCAAAATTAATTAGGTCAAGGGTCAGGCAGTCACTGGGGAAGGACGCTGTTAGATGAGCACTCCTTGTCACATGTTAGTGTTTCCTTCTAAGCTCTATGGAGTCTTGAGTTCTGGTGATGATGCCTGAATAAAACATTCTTTTAAGTTCATAGGACTGATAATTAAGTGGCAGCTCTTCCCAAGGGAATGTATCTTAAATAGGCCACGGAGTTGCAATTACACTATTTCCAGTTGAGAATTTTTTCCCACAATGATTTGAATGCATCTGAAACATTCTTAAATATCTTTCTTTTTTTTTTTTGAAAGGGGTAAATCTTAGAGTTATTCTTCCTTTGATTCTGTAATTTTAGGGTTTTAGCAGTCTAGTGATCATATAATTCTAAATTTCAAACTAGAGCATTTGAAAAGATATGCTTTTAGGGTCAAGTCGTAGCCTAAGAGATGTCATTTAGGCGTCCAGTATTGGAGCTTTTCTCTTGACCTAAAAGATACGTTGTGGGAATAACAGATGTAATTGTTGCAACCAGGATTTTTCAAGAATTTTGGACATTGTTGCTATTGTCTTTCCTCTCTATCAGTGTCAGTGTTCAAATTTGGGTAGCAATTTCTTCTGATTTCTAAATTTGAAGATCAAATGCAATAATATTTGTAAAAGTACTTTCGAATAAGTAACATGGCATGGAAATGGGAAGTTCAGCAAACTCTGAGTTGGTACAAATAACTGGGGAGCTTAATCAGAAAGGGTGGCATAGATGGTGAAGGGAAGGGAACTTCCATTTGTTGGTGCTGGAAGTATACCAGGTGTTTATCTCTAACAATCCCATTTCTTTAAAAACAATCCTTGCTGTCAATCCTAACTGCATAAATGTGCAAACTGGGACTTACTCATTTTCAGAAACTGCAAATGGAACTGTTCTTCCAAATCCAATGCCTTTCACATAGGGTAACTTGCATAGTACACATGCATCAGAATGGTCAAGGCAGAACTTTCCCAGTATTTGTTGGGTTAGAATTCTCCTGGTAGTGACTGAGCAAGCTTCCAAAAGCACAGTTTCTGAAAATTCTGGGTTCTTTAAAATGCTTTGATATCTCAATTGTTTTCCTTTGTCTATATTTTTTAAATTAAAAAGTATAAAATTCACACATCAAAAAAATACATATATATATAAAGTAAAAGTGATAGTAAGGATTACATGTCCACCTTTATTTTGAGAAACAGAATATTACCCACATTTGTTTCAGACATAGAGTTAGTTAAGACATAGAATATTTCCTATTTTTAAGGCCCTTGGATTTCCTTCTGCAATCGCAACTTCAGCATTTCTCTCAACAGGGATCCGTTAACTTGAATTTTTAGTTACTGTTTTCTCTATGGCTTTATGTTTTCATGGATATGAATTCCTACACACTATAATTTCCAGTTTTGAATGTTTTTGAACATGAAGTCAGTAGTACACTATGAATTCTTCTGTTTGTACTTGCTTTCAGCTCACAGTATTACTTTTGGGTTTCTTCCGTGTTAGTACATGTGGATGTAATTCACCCTTTTTCACAGTTGTGTAAAATAACATTGTATGAATAAACCATAATTTATCCATTCCAACACTGATATACATGTGTTTTTTTCTGTTTGAGGCTACTATGAATAATATTGTTATGAACATTATCTACATGTTTCAAAGTCCATTTTTATATGGGAACAGAAATACAGTTTTATAGATTATGTAAATGCTCAAGTTTACTGAAAATTTCTAATTTATTCAAGTGGTTATTTCAGTATATATGCCTATAAACAGAATATAAGAATCCCTTTCTCAGCATTCCCATCAGGTATGTATCAGTTTGACTTGTCAATATTATTATAGTTTATATTTCTATTTTCTGATGGCTAATGAAATAGAAAACCTTTTCATATATATATTTTTTATTCATATTGGTTTTGTTAAGTTCCTTGCATCTTTTGCCCATTCTTTTATTGGGTTGCCTTTTTTCCTTATTCTTGAATTTTTTTTTCAGAAGCCTATTTTTTGTTTTGTTTTTAATTGACATATAATCATACGTATTTGTGAAGTACAGTGTGATGTTTTTATACATGTATACATTGTATAATGATTAAATCAGGGTAATTGGCATATTCATCATCTGAAACATTTATCATTTTTTTTGTAATGGGAACATTCAAAACTTGTAACTATTTTGACATATACAATACATTATTGTTAACTACATCACCGTGTGCAATATCATGCCAGAACTAATTTCTTAGTTCAACTCTAACACTACCAATTGGCCAACTTCTTGCTGTCTCTCCTCTCCTCTGCCTTCCCTGGACTCTGGTGGCCACTGTTGTACTCTCTACTTTGATGAGATCGACTTTTTCAGATTCTACACATGAGTGATGTTATGTATTTGTCCTTATTTTCTTGGCTTGTTTCATTAAACATAATGTACACCAGGTTCAACTATGTTGTCCCAAATAACAGAGTTTTGTCTTTTTTATGGTTGAATAGTATTCCATGGCGTATAAATACATTTAAAAAAATCATTCTTTTGTTGATGAATTTTTCGTATCTTCAGGTTGATTTCATATCTTAGGTTGATTTCTTATATTAGGTTGATTTCATATCCTGACTTTGGGGGACAGTGTTGCTATGAACGTGGAAGCTTGCTCTTCAACATACTGATTTCGTTTACTTTATATACTCAGCAGTGAGATTTCACGGTCATGTGGAAGTTCTATTTTTAATTTTGGAGGTAAACTCCATACTGTTTATAATAATGACTGTACGGATTACATCTGTACCAACACTATATAAGAATTCCTCTTTCTCCACATCCTCACCAGTATTTATTATTTTTAATATTCTTTTGATTTGCACAAATTTGTGAGGTATACATGCAATTTTGTAACATGCATGGACTGTAGTGGCCAAGTCAGGGCTTTTAGGGTATTCATCACCTGAATAAAATACATTGTACACATTAACCAATATCTTTATTATTATTATTATTATAATACATTAAGTTCTAAGATACGTGTGCAGAATATGCAGGCTTGTTACATAGGTAAACACATGCCATGGTGATTTGCTGTCATATACATTAGGTATTTCTCCTAATGGTATTCCTCCCCCATCCCCCAACAGGTCCCAGTGTGTGATGTTCCCTTCCCTGTGTCTGTGTGTTCTCATTGTTCAACTCCCACTTATGAGTGAGAACAAGCAGTGTTTGGTTTTCGTTCCTGTGTGTTTGCTGAGAGTGATGGTTTCCAGCTTCATCTATGTCCCTGCAAAGGACACGAACTCATTCCTTTTTATGGTTGTATAATATTCCATGGTATATATGCGACACATTTTCTTTAGTCTAGCATTGATGGGCATTTGGGTTGCCTCCAAGTTTTTGCTATTGTGAATAGTGCTGCAATAAACATATGTGTGCATGTGTCTTTATAGTAGAATGATTTATAATGCTTTGGGTATATACCCAGTGGTGGGATTGCTGGGTCAAATTGTATTTCTAGTTCTAGATCCTTGAGGAATTACTACACTGTCTTCCACAATAGCTGAACTAATTTACACTGCCAATAATGTAAAAGCATTCTTATTTCTCCACATCCTCTCCAACATCTGTTGTTTTCTGACTTTTTAATGATCACATTGTAACAGGCTTGAGATGGTGTCTCATTGTGATTTTGATTTGAATTTCTCTAATGATCAGTGATGATGAGCTTTTTTTCATATGTTTCTTTGCTGCATAAATGTCTTCTTTTGAGAAATGTCTGTTCATATCCTTTGCCCCCTTTTTGATGTGGTTGTTTTTTTTTCTTGTAAGTTTGTTTAAGTTCTTTGTAGATTCTGGATATTAGCCCTTTGTCAGATGGATAGATTGCAAAAATTTTCTCCCACTCTGTAGGATGTCTGTTCACTCTGCTGATAGTTGCTTTTGCTGTGCAAAAACTCTTTAGTTTAATTAGATCCTATTTGCCCTTGCTTTTAATGTTTTAGTCATGAAGTATTTGCCCATGTTTTTGTCTTGAACGGTATTACCTAGGTTTTCCTCTAGGACTTTTATGCTGTTAGGTCTTATGCTTAAATCTTTAATCCATCTTGGGTTAATTTTTGTATAATGTGCAAGGAAGGGATCTAGTTTCAGCTGTTTGCATATGGCTAGCTAGTTTTCCCAACACCATTTACTAAATAGGGAATCCTTTCCCCATTGCTTATTTTTGTTGTGTTTGTCAAAGATCAAATGGTTATAGATGGGTGGCATTATTTCTGCGGGCTCTGTTCTGTTCCATTGGTCTACATATCAGTTTTGGTACCGGTACTATGTTTTTTTGTTATTGTAATCTTGTAGTACAGTTTGAAGTAAGGTAGTGTAATGCCTCCACCTTTGTTCTTTTTGCTTAGGATTGTCTTGGCTATTTGGGATCTTTTTTGGTTGCATATGAAATTTAAAGTAGTTTTTTCTAATTCTGTAAAGAAAGTAAATGGTACTTTGATAGGGATAGTGTTGAATCTGTAAATTATTTGGGCAGTATGGCCATTTCACAATGTTACTTCTTTCTATCCATGAGCATGGAATGTTTTTCCATCTGTTTGTGTCCTCCCTTTTTTCCTTGCGCAGTAGTTTGTAGTTCTCCTTGCAGAGGTCCTTCACATCCCTTGTAAGTTGTATTCCTAAGTGTTTTATTCTTTTTGTAGCTATTGTGAATGGGAGTTCACACATGATTTGGCTCTCTGTTTGTCTGTTATTGATGCATAGCAATGCTTGTGATTTTTACACATGGATTTTATATCCTGAGACTTTGCTGAAGTTGCTTATCAGCTTAAGATTTTGGACTGAGATGATTAGGCTTTCTGAATATACAGTCATGTCATCTGCAAACAGAGACAATTTGACTTCCTCTCTTCTGATTTGAATACCCTTTATTTCTTTCTCTTGCCTGATTGCCCTGGCCAGAACTTCCAATACTATGTTGAATAGGAATGGTGAGAGAGGGCATCCTTGTTTTGTGCCAGTTTTCAAAGTGAATGCTTCCAGCTTTTGTCTATTCAGTATGATATTGTCTGTAGGTTTGTCATAAATAGCTCTAATTATTTTTAGATATGTTCCATCAATATCTAGTTTATTGAGCATTTTTAGCATGCAGGGGAGTTGAATTTTATCAAAGGCTTTTTCTAGCTTTATTGAGATAATCATGTGTTTTGGTCATTGGTTTTGTTTATGTGATGGATTACATTTATAGATTTGTATATGTTGAACCAGCCTTGCATCCAAGGGAAAAAGCCACCTTGATCATTGTGGATAAGCTTTTTGATATGTTACTGGATTAGGTTTGCCAGTATTTTATTGAGGATATTTGCACTGATGTTCATCAGGGATATTGGCCTGAAATTTTCTTTTTTTGTTGTGTCCCTGCCAGCTTTTGATATCAGGATGATGCTGGCCTCATAAAATGAGTTAGAGAAGAGTTCCTCTTTTTCTGAAAAGTTTCATAAGGAATTGTACCAGCTCCTCTTTGTACCTCTAGTAGAATTTGGCTGTCAATCTGTCTGGTCCTGGGCTTTTTTTGGCTGGGAGACTATTAGTACCTCAATTTCAGAACTTGTTGTTGGTCTATTCAGGGATTTTACTACTTCATAATGTAGTCTTGGGAGGGTGTGTGTGTCCAAGAATTTATATATTTCTCCTAGATTTTCTCATTTATATTCATAGAGGTGTGTATAGTATTCTCTGATAGTAAGTTGTGTTTCTGTGGGATTAGTGGTGATATCACCTTTATCATTTTTTTATTGTGTCTATTTGATTCTTCTCTTTATTAGTCTGGCTAGTGTTCTATCTATTTTGTTAAGCTTTTCAAAAAATCACCTCCTGGATTTACTGATTTTTTTGGAAGAGTTTTTCATGTCTCTGTCTCCTTCAGTTCTTCTCTGATCTTAATTATTTCTTGTCTTCTGCTAGCTTTTGAATTTGTTTATTCTTGCTTCTCTAGTGTTTTTAATAGTTATGTTAGAGTGTTGATTTTAGATCTTTTCTGTCTTCTCCTATGGGCACTTAGTGCTATAAATTTCCCTCTAAACACTGCTTTAGCTAAGCCCAGAGATTCTGTTACGTTGTGTCTTTGTTCTCATTGGTTTCAAAAACTTATTTATTTCTGCCTTAATTTCGTTATTTGCTCAGTAGTCATTCAAGAGCAAGTTGTTAAGTTTCCATGTAGTTGTGCGCTTTTGAGTGAGCTTTTTAAATCCTAAGTTCTAGTTTGATTGCACTGTGGTCTGAGATACTGTTATGATTTCTGTTCTTTTACGTTTGCTGAGGTAAAAATACACTTACTTCCAATTATGTAGTCAATTTTAGAGTAAGTGCAATGTGGTGGTGAGAAAAACGTATATTCTATTGATTTGGAGTGGAGAGTTCTGTAGACGTCTGTTAGGTTTGCTTGGTCCAGAGCTGAGTTCCAGTCCTGAATATTCTTGTTAAATTTTCTGTTTCATTGATCTAATATTGACAGTGGTGTATTAAATTCTTCCATTATTCTTTGTGGGAGTCTAAGTCTCTCTGTAGATCTCCAAGAACTTGCTTTGTTAATCTGGATGCTTCTGTATTGGGTACATATATATTTAAGATAGTTAGCTCTTCTTATTGCATTGATCCTTTTACCATTATGTAATGCCCTTCTTTGTCTTATTTGATCTTTGTTGGTTTAAAGTCTGTTTTATCAGAGACTAGGATTGTAACCCCTGTTTTTTTTTTCTTTCTTTCCATTTAGTTGGTAAATATTTTTCCATTCCTTTATTTTGAGCCTATGTGTTTCTTTGCATGTGAGATGGGTCTCCTGAATATAGTACATCTATGGATCTTGTCTCTATCCAACTTGCCAGCCTGTGTCCTTTAATTGGGGCATTCACACCATTTTTATTTAAGGTGATAGTGTTATGTGTGAATGTGTTCCAGTCATTATGATGCCAGCTGGTTATTTTGCCCATTAGTGGATTCAGTTTCTTCATGTTGTCAGTGGTCTTTACAACCAGTTTTTCATTTCCATATTTAGTGTTTCCTTCAGGAGCTCTTGTAAGGCAGTCCTGATGGTGACAAAAGGTCTCAGGATTTGCTTGTCTGTAAAGAATTTTATTTTTCCTTCACTTATGAAACTTAGTTTGGTTGGATATGAAATTCTGGGTTGAAAATTCTTTTCTTTACAAATGTGGAATATTGGCCCCTACAGTCTTCTGGCTTGTAGAGTTTGTGCAGTGAGATCACTGTTAGTCTTATGGGCTTCCCTTTGTGGGTAACCCAACCTTTGTCTCTGGATGCTTTTAACATTTTTCCTTCATTTCAACTTCGGTGAATCTGATGATTGTCTTGGGGTTGTCTTCTTGAGGAGTATCTTTGTGGTGTTCTCTATATTTCCTGAATTTGAATTTTGGCTTGTCTTGCTAAGTTGGGGAAGCTTTCCTGGATAATATCTTAAGCAGTGTTTTCCAACTTGGTTCCTTTCTCCTTGTCACTTTCAGGTACACCAATCAAACATAGGTTTGGTCTTTTCACATAGTCCCATATTACTTGGAGGCTTTGTTTATTCCTTTTCATTCTTTTTTCTCTAATCTTGTCTTCCAACTTTGTTTCATTAAGTTGACTTCAATCTCTGATATCCTTTCTTTCAGTTGATTGATTCAGCTATTAATATTTGTGTATGCTTCTTGAAGGTGTTGTGCTGTTTTTCTGCTCCATCAGATCAACTAACCAGGTTAGTTCTACTCTAACCTGGTTATTCTAGTTAGCAATTCCTCTAATCTTTCTTTAAGTTTCTTAGCTTCCTTGCATTGGGTTAGAACATGGTCCTTTGGCTTGGAAGATTTTGTTATTACCCACCTTCTAAAACCTTCATCAATTCATCAAACTCATTCTCCATCTAGTTTTGCTTCCATGCTGGCGAGGAGTTTTGATCCTTTGTAGGAGAAGAGGCGTCCTGGTTTTTGGAATTTTCAGCCTTTTTGTGCTTCTCATCCTCATAGATTTATTGACCTTTTGCCTTTGATGTCAGTGACTTTCAGATGGGGTTTCTGTGTGGCCATCCTTTTTGTTGATGTTGATCCTATTCCTTTACGTTTCTTAGTTTTCCTTTGGTTAGAACCCTCTACTGCAGGTCTTCTGGAGTTGGCTGGAGGTCCACTCCAGACCCTGTTTGCCTGGGTATCACCAATGGAGGCTGCAGAACAGCAAAGATTGCTGTCTGCTCCTTCCTCTGGAAGATTTGTTCCAGAGAGGCACCTGCCAGATGCCAGCCAGAACTCTCCTGTATGAGGAGTCTGTCGACCCCTGCTGGGACATGTCTCCCAATCAGGGGGCATGAGGGTCAGAGACCCATTTGAGGAATTAGTCTGTCCCTTAGCAGAGCTCAAGCACCGTGCTGGGAGATTCACTGCTTTTTTTTAGAGCTGGCAGGCAGGAATGTTTAAGTCTGCTGAAGCTGTGCCCACAGCTGCCCCTTTTCCCATGTGCTCTGTCTCAGGGAGATCGTAGTTTTATCTATAATCCCCTGATGGGGGCTACTGTCTTTTTTTCACAGATGCCCTGCCCAGAGAGGAGGAATCTAGAGAGACTATCTGGATACAGTGGCTTTGCCAAGCTGCAGTGGGCTCCACGCAATCCAAATTTCCCAGAGGTTTTATTTACACTGACAGGGGAAACCACCTACTCAAGACTCAGTAATGGTGGACGCCCCTTCCCCAACCAAGCTTGAGCATCCCAGGACAACTTCAGACTGCGGTGCTGGCAGCAAGAATTTCAAGCCAATGCATTTTAGCTTGCTGGGCTCTGCAGCTGTGGGATCCGCTAAGCTAGACCACTTGACTGCCTGGCTTCAGCCCCCTTTCCAGAGGAGTGAATGGTTCTGTCTCACTAGTGTTCCAAATGCTACTGGGGTATGAAAAAAACCCCTTCAGCTAGCTCAGTGTTGCCTAAATGCCTACTCAGTTTTGTGCTTGAGACTCAGGGCCCTGGTGACGTATTCACCTGAGGGAATCTCCTGGTCTGCAGATCGTGAAGACCATGGGAAAAGTGTAGTGTCTGTGCCAGAATGCACTGTTCCTCACAGCATAGTCCCTTACAGCTTCCCTTGGCTAGGGGAGGGAGTTCCCCAACCCCTTGTGCTTCCTGGGTGAGGCAACACCCCACCCTGCTTCACCTCACCCTCTGTGGGCTACACCCACTGGCTAACCAGTCCCAATAAAATGAGCCGGGTACTTCTTTTGGAAATGCACAAAGCATCCATCTTTTGTATTGATCTCACTTGGAGCTACAAAGAAGCTGTTCCTGTTCAACTGTCTTGCCAGCCACCCCCACCAATATCTTTTTGGGGTGAGGTCATATCTCCCTGTAGTTTTGGTTTGCATTTTTCATTCTCTCTCTTTCTCTCTCTCTCTCTTTTTTTTTTTTTTTTTTTTTTTTTGAGATGGAGTCTTCCTCTGTTGCCCAGGCTGGAGTGCAGTACATGATCTCAGCTCATTGTAGCCTCTGCCTCCCAGGATGAAGCAATTCTCTTGCCTTAGCCTCCTATGCAGTTGCAGGCACCTGCCACCATGCCTGACTAATTTTTTTTTTTTTTTTTTTTAGTAGAGATGGGGTTTCACCATGATGGTCAGACTGGTCTTGAACTCCTAACCTCATGTGATCCACCTGCCTTAGCATCCCAAAGTGTGGAGATTACAGACATAAGCAACTGTGCCTGGCCTGCATTTTTTAATTAATTAATTATGTTGAACAATGTTCTTATATTCCTGTGGTCATTTTTATGTCTTCCTTTGATAAATGTCTATGCAGTTCTTTTGCTCATTTTAAAAATCAGATTGTTTTTGAGTTGTTTGAGTTCTTTATATATTGTGGATATTAACCCCTTGTTAGATGCATAGTTAGCAAATATTTCCTCTTATTCTGTAGGTGATATCCTTGCTCTGATGATTGTTACCTTGCTACACAGAAGCTTTTTAGTTTGATGACATTATATTTTTCTATTTTTGCTTTTGTTGCTGTGCTTTTAAGGTATTATCCAAAAAATTCTTTCTTAGACCAGTTTTGTGAAGAATTTTCTGTACGTTTTCTTCTAGTAGTTTAATAGTTTTGCCTCTTATGTTTAAGTCTTTAATCCATCTTGACTCGATTTTTGTATATGTTGAGAGATGGGGTTCTAGTTTCATTATTGTGCATGTGATTATCTAGTTTTCCCAGCACGAGTTATCGAAAAGACTGTCCTTTTCCTAATGTGTGTCCTTGGTCCTTTGCCAAAAATTAGTTGACTGTAGATATGTGGATCTATTTCTGGATTTTCTATTATGTTCTATTGGTTTATGTGTCTATTTCTATGAGAGTACCATGCCATTTTAGTTACCATACCAATATAGTATATTTTGAAGTCAGGTAGTATGATGCCTCCTGCTGTGTTCTTTTTGCTCAGTGTTACATTGGCTATTCATGTTCTTTTGTTGTTTTGTACAAATCTTAGATTTTTTTTTTCTATTTCTGTGAAGAATATCATTGATATTTTGATAGAGATTGCATTGAATCTGTATATTGCTTTGGGTAGCATGGACATTTTAATAATATTAATTCTTCCAATCCATAAACTTGGAATATCCTGGACACTAATCTTTTGTTGGTCATATATGTACAAATATCTTCCTCAAATCTAAGGTTTGCCTTGATGTTTAATACATCATTTGGTAAACACACGTATATGATTTTAATGTAGACAGACTTTATTTATATATTTTTGTGACGGAGTTTTGTTCTTGTTACCCAGGTTGGAGTAGAGGGGCACAATCTTGGCTCACTGCAACCTCTTCCTCCTGGGTTCAAGCGATTCTCCTGCCTCAGCCTCCCGAGTAGCTGAGATTACAGGTACCTGCCACCATGCCAGGCTCATTTTTTGTATTTTTAGTAGAGATGGGTTTTCACTATGTTGGGCAGGCTGGTCTCAAACTCCTGTCCGCAGGTGAGTTTACCCACCTCGGCCTTCCAAAGTACTAGGATTACAGCTGTGAGCCTCCACACCTGGCCTGGACTTAAATTTTTATTTATGTTTGTTACATTTTTATGTCTTGTTGAAGAAATCTTCAATATTTAACAAGACATAAAGTTAAAAAAATTGTATGTTTTTTCCTAAAAGTTTTACTTTAAGTCTTTATTTTATACTGAATTTACTTAATTTTTGTCTATTATAAATAACTCATCTGGATTATTTTCATATGAATATTTCATTTCCCATGTTGACAATGGTGAAGGCATTTGATCCATTATCCTGTGTGCGAGCAATATATTCTCCCTCATGTAGAAAGCTTTAGAATCATCTTTTTGTTTTCAGTTTTCTGATGTATCATAATATGTCTTAATTTGGGTTTATTTTTAAAGACTGGATAAAGAAAATGTGGAACATATACTCCATGGAATACTATGCAGCCATAAATATGCAGCCATAAAAACAGGATGAGTTCACGTCCTTTGTAGGGACATGGCCGAAGCTGGAAAACATCATTCTCAGCAAACTAACACAAGAACAGAAAACCAAACACCACATGTTTTCAGTCATAAGTGGGGGTTGAATAATGAGAACACATGGATACAGAGAATGGAACACCACACACTGGGGTCTATCGGGAGGTGAGGAAGCTAGGGGAAGGATAGCATTAGAAAAATTACTTAATGTAGATGGCTGGTTGATGGGTGCAGCATCATGCATATACCTAAGTGCAGCATCATACACATACCTATGTAACCTGTGCATTCTGCACATGTACCCCAGAACGTAAAGTATACAAAAAAAATAACCTAAGACTAGGTAACTTACAAAGAAAAAAGGTTTAATTCGCTAATGACTCTGGCAGGCTTTATAGGATACATGGTGCTGGCATCTGCTTGGCTTCTGCTGAAGTCTCAGGGAGTTTTCACTCAGTGCAGCGCAAAGAAGGGGCAGGCACTTTACATGTCAAAAGCAGGAGCAAGCAAGAGAGCATTGGGGAGGGTGCTACATACTTTGAAGCCACCAGATCTTGTGTGAACTGAGAGTGAGAACTCATGCATCAGCAAGAGGATGGCCCAAACCTTTCATGAGGGATTCAACCCCATGAGCCTAATACCTTCCCATTAAGCCTCACTTCCAACATTAGAGATTATATTTCAACATGAGAAGTGGTCAGTGACAAATATTTGAACTATATTGGAGGTGATACCTTGTTACAGTTTTGATTTGCATTTTCCTAATAATTAGTGATTTTGAGTACTTTTTCATGTATTTGTTGGCTATTGGCTATTTGTATGCCTTTGAAGAAATGCCCATTTAGTCCCTTTGCCTTTTGTTTTTTTTTTTTTTTGAGACAGAGTCTCACTCCATCATCCAGGCTGGAGTGCAGTGGCATTATCTCAGCTGACTGCAACCTCTGCCTCCTGGGTACAAGCAGTTCTCCTGCCTCAGCCTCCCAAGTAGCTGGGACAACAGGTATGTGCAACCACACAGAGATAATTTTGTATTTTTAGTAGAGACGGGGTTTCACCATGTTGGCTAGGTTGGTCTCAAACGTCTGAACTCATGAACCTCCTGCTTTGGCCTTCCAAAGTACTGGGATTTTAAGCATGAGCCACTGTACCCAGCTTAGGCCCTTTGTGCTATTCGATTATATTTGCTGTTGAGTTGTGGGAGTTTCTTATATACTTAGGATATTAGCTCTTTATCAGATAATGGCATACAAATATTTTCTCCCATTCCATAACTTTCTTTTTTGTTCTGTTAATTAGTTCTTTCATTGCATAGAAGATTTTTAGTTTGATGTAATTGCTCTTGTCTATTTTTGTTTTTGTTCTCCATGCTTTTGGTGTCATGTCCAAGAATTTATTACAAAACCTAATATTTTGAAGCTTTTTAATGTTTTGTCCTATGGTTTCAGGTCTTATATTTAAGTCTTTAATCTATTTTGAGTTGATTTTTGTGTATGGTGTAAATTAAGAATGCAATTACATTATTTTTTGCTTGTAGATATCTAGTTTTCCAAATACCGTTTATTGAAGAGACTCTCTTGTCTCCATTTTTTATTTTTGTCACCCTTGTTGAACATCATTTAACTGTGTATATGTGAGTTTATTTCTAGACTCTATATTATGTTTCATTTCTCTATATATCTGTTTTTATGCCAGTACCATACTGTTTTAATTGCAGTAGCTTTGTAATGTATTTTGAAATCAGGTACAATGTTGATTCCAGCTTTGTTCTCACTTGAGATCACTTTGGCTATTTGGCATCTCTTATGGTTCCATACATATTTTAGAATTTTTGTCTATTTATGTTAAATGTGCCATTGGGATTTTGAAAGGGATTCCATTAAATGCATCAATTGCTTTGGGTGGTATGTACATATTAACAATACTAATTATTCCAATGCATGAACATGAAAGATAATTTTTATTAATTGTATTGCTTTAATTTCTTTCATCAGTATTGTATAGTCTTCAGTGTACAAGTCTTTCAGCTCCTTTGTTAAATTTATGCTTAAGTATTTTATTTTCAGTGCTAATCTAAATGGGATTTCCTTAAATTTTTTCTTTGGACAATTCATTGTTAATGTATAGAAACACTACTGATTTTTGTATGTCGATTTTGTGAGAGTACTGGCCTTAGTTCTAATCTTAGAGGGAAAATTTCTGTTTTTTCATGGTTTAATATGCTATAGTCATGGGATTTTCATACAGGGCTTTTATTCTCTTGAAGTAAATTTCTTCTATACTTAATTTATTGAGAATTTAAAACATAAAATGGTGTTGATTTTTGTAAAGTATTTTTTTCTGCATCTGTGGAGATGATCATGTGGTTTTATAATTCTTTTTTATGTTAATATGGAATACAACATTGATTAATTTGTGTATATTAAACATTCTTGCAGCCCAAGAAGAAATCCAACTTGCTTATGGTGTATGACTCCTTTAAAGTGCCTTTAAATTTGGTTTGCTATTTTTTTTTCTTGTGGTGTCTTTGGCTTTGGTATCAGGGTGATGATGACCTCATAAAATGAGTTTGAAAGTATTCTTTTAATCTCAATTTTTGGAAGAATTTGAGTATTGGTATCGGTTTTTCTTTAAATATTTGTCAGAAGTCACCAGTGAAGCCATGAGTTTTTCTTTTTGAAAGGTTTATATTACTGATTCAATTTTCTTATTTGTTTTTGGTCTTAGGAGCTTTTCATTTCTTTTTGCTCCTGTCTTGGAAAGTTGTATGTTTCCAGGAGTTTATCCATCTCTTCTAGGTTACCCAGTTTGTTAACTTAATAGTCCTTTGTGATTAATAATTGTTCATAATATTCTCTTATGATTTAAAAAATTTCTGTTGTGTCAGTTATAATACCTCCTCTTTGATTTCTGATTTGAGTCTTCTTTCCTTTTTTCTTAGCCTAAGGATTTTGCATTTAAAAAATCTTTTCAAAGGACTGATTCAATTTCTTTTTTTTTTTTTTTTTCTGTTTTCTCTCTATTCTCTATTTCATTGATTTCTGGTCTAATCTTTATTAATTTCTTTCTTCTGCTAACTTTGGGCATAGCTTGTTTTGCTTTTCTTAGTGTCTTGAGGTGTAATGTTAGATTGTTGGAGATTTTTCTTTTACAATAGCTATAAACTTTCTCACAAACTTCTCTTTTAGTACTGCTTTTATTGAATCCTGTCTAAGTTCTGGTATGTTGTACTTTTGTTTTTAAAGATATCAGATATTTTATTTGTTTGTTTGCTTTTTAAACTCATTGATTGTTCAAGAATGTTTAATTTCCAAGTATTTGTGAATTTGACTATTCTTTTTGTTACTGATTTTTAGCTTCATTCCCTTATAGTCAGAAAAGATTCTTTCTTCTTAAATTTGATAATTTTTTTAAGCTAGCATGTGATTTATTCAGGAGAATATTTGTGTGTGCTTGGGAAAAATGTGTATTCTACTGCACTTGGGTGGAATATTCTGTACATGGCTGTTTGATTTTAACTACAATATTTTAAAGTCTGCTGTTTCTTGTTAATTTTGTGTTTGAGTTTTATATCTATTATTGCAAATGTGGTATTGAGATCTATGATTACTTTATTGCTGTCTTTTTCTCTCTTTAAATCTGTCAGTGTTTATTTTATTTAGATGCTTCAATGTTGGATTCATACATATTTATACTTGCTACATCTTCCTATGGAATTTACCTTTTTTAAAAAAAATTAGGTAATGACATTATTTGTCTCTTGTGACAGGTTTTAACTTAAAGTTTATTTTTTTCTAATATAAGTATCACCATCTCTGATCTCTATTGATAATGATTTGCAAGAAGTATCTTTTTTTGTTCCTTCACTTTCAACTAATTGTGTGTCCGTAAATCTAAAGTGGGTCTCTTGTAGATGGTATAGATTTTGATCCTGTTTTAAAAACTTACGTATCCTGTTTTTTGATTGGTGAGTTCAATTCATTTACATTTAAAATATTTATTAACAGGTAAGGACTTCCTACTGCCATTTTGTTAATTTCCTTCTGTCTGACTTGTAATTCTTCAGTTTGTCTCTTTCTTTATTGCTAGCTTCTTTGTAATTTAATTTTTTGTAGTGATGCATTTTGATTTTTTAAAATGTTTTTTGAATTGGCTATAGTTTCTTTGTGGTTACCATGAAGCTTGCATACAACTTTTTATTCTTGTAATAGTCTGTTTTGAATTGATAGCAACTTCAATTGTTAAGAAAAACTCTACACTTTATTTCCCCCTCAAGACTTTGTTATTGATAATTTTATTCTTTTATATTGTGTATCAGTTAAACAGTTTTGTAGTTATAGTTATAATACCATTGTCTTTTTTTTTTTTTTTTTTTTTTAGTAGGGTCTTGTTCTGTCACCCAGGCTGGAATGCAGTGGCATGATCTCAGCTCACTGCATCCTCCACCTCCCAGATTTGAACAATTCTCCTGTCTCAGCCTCCCAAGTACTTGGGACTACAGGTGTTTGCCACCACACCTGACTAATATTTTTATTTTTAGGGTTTCACCATATTGATTAGGCTGGTCTTGAATTCCCGACCTCAGTGATCCACCCGCCTTGGCCTCCCAAAGTGCTAGGATTGCGAGTGTCAGCCACTGCATTGAGCCACCATTGTCTTTCAACTTTTATATTGTGGTAAAAGTGACTTATGCACCATCATTACAGTGTTATATTATTTAGTATTTATTTATATGTTTGCCTTTATCAGTGAGATTTATACTGTTATATTGGGTCATGTTACATTTTAGCATTCTTTTGTTTTTGAACTCTGTTTTCTCCCTTTGGAAATTCTTGTCATGATGGTCTAGTGGTGACAAACTATCAGTTTTTGTTTATCTAAGAAACACTTTATCTTTCCTTCATTTTAAAAGAACTGTTTTGTCAGATATTCTTGGTTAGCAGGTTTTTTGTTTTTTCTCTTTCCTTTCTGCACTTTGAGTCTTGCAGGCCTACAAGATTTCTGCTAAGAAATCTGATAGTTTTATGGAGATTTTCTTGTATGTGATCAGCTTTTCTCTTGCTGCTTTCATAATCATCTCTTTGTGTTTGCATTTTGATAATTTAATTTTAACATTTCTCAGTATAGACCTCTTTAGGTGCTACCTATTTGGATCTATTGGGTTCCGTGAATTTAGATATCCAGTTCCCTCCTGAGATTTCGGAAGCTTTAGCCATTACTTCTTCTTTCTTTCTTCCTTCTCTTTATCTTCTTTCTCCTTCTCCTCCTCCTCTACTTCCCCTCTTCCTTCTCCTCCTCCTCTACTTACCCTCTTCCTCTTCCTTCTCCTGCTGCTCTTCTTAATCCTTCTCCTCTTCTTCCTCTTTCTTTTCTTTTTCTTATTCACATACTTTTATCTCACACTCAGATCTCCAAGGTTGGCTGGCTTCCCCAAGTCTGCAGCATTACCAGTGAATCATCATACATACATTATTTCTTTAAATGAGCTTTCTATCCCTTTCTTTTTCCTTCTCCTCCTAGAACCTCCATTAATGCATATATTATTTTGCTAAGTGGTGGCTCATAAATACTATAAGATTTTCTTCATTCTTAAAAACATTTTCTTTGGTTCCTTGGAATGGGTAATTACTTGTCTTTGAGCTAGCTGATTCTTTCTTCTGCTGATCATGTCTGATGTAGAAGTTCTCTATTAAGTTTTTCAGCTGAGCCATTGTGTTATTCAGCTCTAGGATTTCTCTTTGGTTCTTTTTTATGGTTTGTATATCTGTTGAGCATCTCTTTTCCCCGCCATGTATTGTCACCTGCTTTTGTTTAGTTGTTTATAATTGTTCTCTTTTAGCTCATGGAGTGTTCTTGAGATAATTTGAATAATTTGTCAGGCAATTCATGGTTCTCTATTTCTTTAAAGTTGGTAACTGGAACTTCATTTTGATCCTTTGGGTAGTATCTTATTTCCCTGATTCTTTGTAAATTTTGTAGCCTTGCTTTAGTATCTGTGCATTTGAAGAAGTAATCACCTCTTTTAGTTTTACACACTGGCTTCAAGAAAAGCACTTTGTCAGTGAGCCCAACCAGCATTTCTGAGTGGGCTGGCTAGAATGGTCTGGCTAGTAGGCTTTCTGCTGGAGTCTGTGGGTGGGTGGACCATTGTCAAGGTACATAGGTGAACTGACTTGGTGTCAGGGTCTATAGAAGTGGGCCTGGTACTTGAGTTGGCAGATGCAGGCCTGAGGCCAGAGGTCTGTGGGTTAGGCTTGTTGCCAAGGTCTGTGACAAAAGGCCTCATGCCAGGTTCCATGGAAGTATCAGAAACTCACTTATTTGTTTGTTTTCCCCATGAGAGCACTCACAAGCCAAGAGGATTACTATCAGCACTGCACTGTACAGTGTAATAACCTCTTTATTAGATTATGGAGCTTGCATAAAGGTGTTTTTGTTAGTGGATGGTTGTTAAATTGGTGTTTCTGTGCGGAGATGAGAACTTAAGCCTCCTAATACACTATCTAGCAGATGCCACCAATTCAACACTTTTAATTATATATATATATATATATATATAATTAAAAATGTTATATATATATAAAATATACATATACACACACATTGTGTTCATTAGAAGCATTAATACACATAACCTGATATTACTAGAACAAAATACATTTAAAATGTTCTTTTAATGTTTTAACTGATTTTGTTGTTTTGTAGTCGGAAGTTCTTTTTTTTTAAACTTTCTTCTATATTGCCTAAAGAGAAAGTATCCACTTTTTAAAAACTCTTTTACTGAATAGAGAGCTTTACAAATACTTTCTACAAATACGATTGTTTAAAAGCACAAGTGACCACCTTGTGACAATGTGAAGAGCTGTATCTGATTGTCCATTCTTTAGTGTTTTTTTAGCAAAATATATGGGGACCTTAAAATTTCCTTTTATGTTCTTTACCCTTATGCCACACTGGGTTACATACCTCTGGGTAATATAATTGAGGTCACATTTGTACTACATAAAACATATTTCCCAAATGTAACTCATGAAAGGAATTAGAATGAAAATGAGCCCAGTTAGATGTGGTTACAAGTGAATATTGACAGGAAGGCAGCCAAGGAACTTTCTCAGTCATAGGCTGAACCTGTCTTTTCATGGCCTTGGACCTGTGCTTTGCTGTGCTCAGCCATGGGGCTATGGGTAGTCTGTTCTTGACGGTTGTCTCTGTCACTAGGAATACAGTGATTCTGGCTTATTTTGGGATTTTAAATCTGCTTTCTGCCCAGTATTCACTATCTTGCCATTTTTACATGTACACATTCATATGTCTAATAAGTAATAGTAAATATTTGCTTTATTTTGAAGGATAATGCTCTTTGAAGTGAAGTTGACCTATGGATACCATTTTTAATGAAGAAATAAATGTATACCCATTAGTATTCCAGTATTATACATCCAAAGAGACTTCTTAGGCTGGTTCCTGAAGCCCCTCCTGATAGAACCTCTTATTTTGATTCTGCCTCTTGACAAAAAGTACTAACAAATTTTTCAATTACTTGAGCCTAAATTTTATTTTTGTTTCTATCCACTTACTATCCAGGGACAAAATAATGTTTCTGTGAGTACATACACTTAAATTTGGAACTACTTTCAAATCAGACAATATTGTACAGACAATTAGTTTCTGAAAGCTCCGTCGGTTTATACCTTTGGATCTTTAGCCATCCTTCTCTCTCTACTTTTTCTGTCTGGCCAATTTTTTTCTTATCCTTCACAACCTCTCTAGGAAGGCTTGCTTGACTTTCTAATCTGAAGAAGCTTGTGCAACTCTGTTTCTCTTTTTCAGCTGTCACATGTTCTACCATGATGTAGCTAACTGGCATGAAACTCATGGCTGTATTACTTGGGCTCAAATTTAGGATCCACTAGTGGCAAGCTGTGTGACTACAAACAAATTCTTTCATGTCTTCATGTCTCAGTATCCTTTTCTGTAAGACAGGCTAGTAACTTCCTCCAAAGATCGGGTGAAGATTCTATTAGATGATAATTGTATACATAGAAAACAATACAGTTTGGACATAATAGGAGCTGAGTAGTTGCATGCTGTGATTTTTTTGAAGCTGTTAGAACATTGCGTTAGGCCATTGGGTACCTTTTTTTTTAATCTCCTGCTTTTTTTTTTTAATTGTACTTTAAGTTATAGGGTACATGTGCAGAACATGCATGTCTGTTGCATAGGTATGCACTTGCCATGGTGGTTGGTCGCATCTATCACCCCGTCATCTACATTAATTATTTCTCCTAATGCTATCCCTTCCCTAGTCCCTGATCCACAATAGGCCCCAGTGTGTAATGGTCCCCTCCCTGTGTTCATGTGTTCTCATTGTTCGGCTCCCACTTATGCGTGAGAACAGGTGGTGTTTGGTTTTCTGTTCTTGTGTTAGTTTGCTGACAGTGATGGTTTCCAGATTGATCCATGTCCCTGCAATGGACATAAACTCATTTTTTTATGGCTGTATAGCATTCCATGGTGTATATGTACCACATTTTCTTTATCCAGTCTTTATCCATTGATGGGCATTTGGGTTGGTTTGAAGTTATTCCCGTGCATGTATCTTGATAATAGAACAATTTATAATTCTTTGGGTATATATCCAGTGATGGGATTGCTGAGTCAAATGTTACTTCTAGTTCTAGATTCTTGAGGAATCGACACACTGTCTTCTGCAGTGGTTGAACTAATTTACACTCCCACCAACAGTGTAAAAGCATTCATATTTCTCCAGCATCTGTTGTCTCCTGACTTTTTAATGATCACCATTCTAAGTGGTGTGAGATGGTATCTCAGTGTGGTTTTTATTTGTATTTCTCCACTGACCACTGATGATGAGCTTTTTTTCATATGTTTGTTGGCTGCATAAATGTCTCCTTTGAAGAAGTGTCTGTTCATATCCTTTGCCCACTTTTTGATGGGGTTGTTTTATTTTCTGTAAATTTGTTTAACTTCTTTGTAGATTCCTTGTCAGATGAGTAGACTGCAAAATTTTTCTCCCATTGTGTAGGTTGTCTATTCACTCTGATGATAGTTTCTTTTGCTCTGCAGAAGCCATTTAGTTTAATTAGGTCCCATTTGTCTGTTTTGGCTTTTGTTGCCATTGGGTTTAATGTTTGAGTCATGAAGTCTTTGCCCATGCCTGTGTCCTGAATAGTACTGCCTAGGCTTTCTTCTAGGATTTTTATGGTTTTATGTCTTCAGTTTAAATCTTTAAGCCACCTTGAGTTAATTTTTGTATAAGATGTAAGGAAGGGATCCAGTTTTAGCTTTTTGCATATGGCTAGCCAGTTTTCCAAACACCATTTATTAAATAAGGACTCCTTTCCCTATTGCTTGTTTTTGTCAAAGTTCAGATAGTTGTAGGTGTGCGGCATTGTTTCTGAGGCCTCTCTTCTGTTCTATTGGTCTATATATCTGTTTTGGAACCAGTACCCTGCTCTTTTGGTTATGGTAGCCTTGTAGTATAGTTTGAAGTCAGGTAGCGTGATGCCTCCAGCTTTGTGTTTTTTGTTGTTGCTGTTGTTTTTTTTGCTTAGAATTGTCTTGGCTATTGGGGCTCTCCTTTGGTTCCATATGAAATTTAAGATGTTTTTTTCCAATTCTATGAAGAAAGTCAGTGGTAACTTGATGGGGATAGCATTGATTCTAAAAATTACTTTGAGCAGTATTGCCATTTTCACAATATTGATTCTTCCTAATCATGAGCCTGGAATGTTTTTTCCATCTGTTTGTGTCTTCTCTTATTTCCTTGAGCAGTGGTTTGTAGTTCTCCTTGAAGACGTCCTTCATATCCCTTATAAGTTGCATTCCTAGGTATTCAACTCTCTTTGTAGCAATTGTGAGTGGGATTTCACTCATGATTTGGCTCTCTGTGTGTCTGCTATTGGTGTATAGAAATGCTTGTGATTTTATACATTGATTTTGTATCCTGAGACTTGGCTGAAGTTGCTTATCAGCTTAAGGAGATTTTGGGTTGAGACAATGGGGTCTTCTAAATAAACAGTTATGTCATCTGCAAATTGAGACAGTTTGACTTCCTCCTTATCTGTTTGAATAAACTTTATTTCTTTGTCTTGCCTGATTGCCCTGGCAGATCATTGGCTAACTTTTATGAGAGCCTCATATCTCCTACTCCCAGATAGAGATCTCATTGAAATCAGAGATTGTCCTTCATCTCTCTCTGCTCAGCACCTGTCATGGTACCTGACAGTTGGCAGGTTTTCAGGAAGAATGATGCTGAAGAGTGAATGAATCTATGGATTCCAGAGCTTTCATTAGCATTGCTAGATGATTATGAGCTGAAATTTCAGTATAATATTTATGTGACCTTAAATTTCTCACACAGTGTCTGCTCCAGAGAGTTCTGCCAGAGTGGACTGTTGTACAGACCTTTATCATTATCTGTTGCCAAAGCAGTTGTAAATACCAATATTTGAAACTTGTGGGTATATATCTATATTTTGTGTGTGCTTGTGTGTGTGTATGTGTGCACACAAGTGTATGTGTGTGAGATAGATAGATAAGTAGATAGAATATGTTCCCTGTGTTAGTGAAAAATGCCTGAAGCAATTCACCAGAAATTTATATTATCCAATAATGGCCAAAAGTTCTTAGAGAAATCTTCACTACTAACCCTCTCCATTTCAATCCCATGAAGACATAGGTGAAAGTTAAAAGCAGAGATCTTGACGTAATTCATATCCCCTCTGTTTCTATTTAAGACAGAGGATCATGTAGCCCTTCTGTAAAAACCTAAACTCACAGGGCTCAGAGTGGAAAGCCATAGAAGACCCTCCCAAGGATGGCTCCATGAGTAAGGGTCCTGGTAGTACAGGAGGTGCTCTTAAGGGACTGTGTTAAGGAAAACCGAGTCCACAACGGGCGTTAGTTTAAAAGGCAAGAGCTTCTTCGTGCCATGCCTCCATCCATGCCCCCATCCAGGAACCTAGAGTTCTTTGTTTAACTTTCCTGTGTGCAGGCTAGGTAGAAATTCCAGGTGAGCTTCTTTGTTCAGAAAGCCTGCCAAAAGCCCTGGGAGGAGGGGCTCTTTTGTGGTCCCAAGCAAGCAGTCTGGGATCAGAGTCAAGGATCAATCAGCCCTGCGGAAGTTTGAAAGAACTCTTCTCATTGGACAAGAACATGAATGGGGCGGGAATAACTTCAAAGTTGAAACTCCACTGCTCCTTACCTGTGCAGACTCCTTCTCTGGATCCCCTCCCATGGCAATGTGGGAGCTGTCTTTTCCTCTTTCCCCATATGGATATGCCCTCCAGATTTTCCTCCCATGGCAGTGTGGGAGCTCTCTACACTTCTCTCCCTTTCCCTTTCTCTGCCTAATAAGTCTCTCTCTGCTAAACTCTTTAGGTTCCTGATATTTGTAAGTTCACCACACCTCCAGGGCCTCTACCTCCATTCCTGGGGCAGGGGAGGCCAAGAACCTCGGGCACATCCAATCAGGGAGGGAGCCGATCCCCATTCTGTCCTACGACCTGGTTGCTTTCTGGTCCTCCTGCAAGAATGAGCTATCTGTGCACCCACAGCCTGAGGGTGTAAACTCTAAATAAATGTGTAGAATGCACTGGAATTCACTTGTGTTCAATTACAATCTCTATTACTGTCTTCATTGAACAGGGTGAATGCTGCTTGCTGAGAATTTGGAGACCAAATAGAGAATCAGGGAAGAAGAATGGAGAGTAGAAACACTGATCATTATTTAAGCTGACAATGTGGCTGACTTCTACTGGAGTAAACATTGTTAGTGTTTTATTGACCACCTGACTGCCTAGTGGTTTCTATTACCATTTTTTTCACTTTTCGCGATGCTTAGGTTCTCTTGTAGGCTTCTGAGTATTAAAAAAAATCTTGGCTCAGATAATGTCATGTCACTGAGGGCCACCCTGTTACCCTTGAAGTGTTTGTGTTGCCATTTGTACTTGTTATTGCCTTACTCCAGCAGCATCCTCAAGGGATGATAGCAGCATGTTGTGGTGGGAAAAAGGCTGGGCTTAGAGTCAAAGACCTGTTTCATCCTGGCTCTCCACAATTTGTCACTCAGGTGTGACCCTGGGCAAATCACTTAACCCTTTTCTTTCTTTATCTGCAACAGAATGGAGTCTAACACTGTCTCTAGACTTTCCTTACCGGATGTGGGAGGATCAACTAGAGTTTGGTAAAGTAATTTTTTATTGTTACAAGACCTCCTGCTCTTTGGCTCCATTAACGAATGAACTTACTTTAATATATTCTGTCTTTCTTAAGGAAAAGCCCTTGCTGAAGAAGTAGCAGCAAAAGCAGAACTTTGGTGGAAAGGTCAAATTATGGGTGTTTAAAACTAGTAAGAACCTCCAAACATTCCAAAACTTCACTGAATTCAGATCCCTTTTCAACCTCCGTGTTTTTTGGTTAACCAGAAGGAATTAAAAGAACAACACCCTACCCTTTGTTATCATGGCTCTGCCTTTAAACTTCTGTTCAGAAAAGGAAGGTGGTTTTAGACTATTTCAGGTTTTTTATTTAGATACAATTCCTGGAACCGTGATCAGCAAAATAATTCAGAAACCCCAAAAGGAAGCATTTTATAGATTAGAAGAATCTTGTAAATGCCTGATGTAATTATTCTTTACAAATATGGGTTCTCTCAAACTACTGGCCCCTTTACGAGAAAGATCAAGCTCTATTGATCTTTGAATCATTTCATAATAGCAGATTAGTAGTGGTTTAAGAAATTAAGAAATTAATAGATACCTTCACAGAAACATTGCTCGAATCGTAGATTTGTCTATTAAACCTTGTAGCACTCTTTAAATTCCCAAACACTTGGAAAATATTCTTCAATCTCCTATAGTGGGATATAGTCTAATGGCAAAGAAAACTCTGCTCCTGTTTTGAGAAAACTTAATGACTGGGGAAAATGTGACACATATTATAGCAAGGTTGAGCCATACTGTGGGACTGCAGAGGAGAAAGCACTAAATTCTTCCTGAAAGAGTGTACCAAGGCTCAGGAAGCAGATGTTTTAGCCAAGTGTTGAAGCATGCACTATGAGATTGCGAGAAAGATGAGGAGGCTCATGAGGCAGCCCAGAAAGAGGAAATGGTTTGGCCAGATCATAAATCTGAGACATCCCCAGCCATTCTTGCTGGGGTGGATTCTGCAGTGGTTCCTTTAGGTGGTCCTCCCTGACATTTTCCATGATTGGACAGGGAGACATCTCTGACGAGGATGCCTGAAGCAGCAGCATATCATTGCATTGAGAAAACATAGTCTCTCTTTTTGTTAAAGGGATATTACAAAAATAATATAGGTTAATTATGTAAATCTAGGAAAAACTTAGACTGCATATTAAGAGAATAATCACCCATAATACCTTCATTCAGGGGTAATCATTAGTAGCATTTTATATTTTCCTTCTTCTATGCATATTATTTTACCAAGCTGTGATAATATTAACATGTTTTCACATCTCTGCCCTTAAACATGTTGTTCAGAAAATAAAGACTAATATTAGTCTGTTCACAGCTGAGCAAAATAATATGCACAAAATATGCAATATATACATTGGAAAGGAAATTCTATTTTTTATTTTTACTTTTAACTCTTCTGGAAACATAGCAGGTATGTGTATTTGTGGTGTGCCCGAGATATTTTGATGTGTAATAATCACATAATGTAAAATGAGGTATCCATCCCCTCAAGCATTTATCCTTTTTGTTACGGACAATCCATTTATACTCTGTAGTTATTTTTAAATATACGATTAAATTATTATTGACCAGAGTCACCATGTTGTGCTAGCAAATACTAGGACTTATTCATTCTATTTTTATACCCATTAGCCATTTCCTTTACCGTTGCCCTTCTCAGCTTCCAGTAATTATTCTTTTCTCTATATCCATGAATTTAATTGTTCAGATTTTTAGATCTTATAAATAAGTGAGAAGATGTGATGTTTGTTTTTCTGTGCCTAATTTTATTTAGCCATAATGATCTCCAGTTCCATACATGTTGTTGTGAATTAAAGAATTTCATTCTTTTTTTGGTTGAATAGAAATTCGTTATATATATGTTCCATATTTTCTTTTTTTTTCAAATTTAATGTTTATACAAATATGTTATTCAGTAATATATAAGATCTATTACCACCTTAACTGTGAATGTGCATAGTTTACCACTGAAACATAGAAGACTGTCTTCTAGGTATAAATTAACAGCTTAACCAAATTTTTAAAGGAATGTGTATTTATGCTTCTGACAGTTCAAATTCAGCAGATTTTTATGACTTTACAGTCTATTTATCTTTTAATTTCAGAATGTTTTGGGGGAACAGGTTGTGTTTGGTTACATGGATAGATTCTTTCATGGTGACTTCTGAGATTTTGTGGCATCCATCCCCTGAGCAGTGTACACTCTAACCAATGTGTAGTCTTTTGCCTCTCATCCTCCTCCCACAAATTCTCCCAAGTCTACAAAGTACATTGCACCATTCTTATGATTTTGTATCCTCATAGCTTAGCTCCCACTTATAAGTGAGAACATACAATGTTTGGTTTTCCATTCCTGAGTTACTTCACTTAGAATAATAGTCACCAATTCCATCTAGGTTGTTGCAAATGATATTTTTTTGTTTCAGTTTATGGCTGAGTAGTATTCCACATATGTGGAATGAATATGTGTGTGTGTGTGTGTATGTCTGTGCCACAGTTTATATATATATATATATATATATAAAATTGTACTTTAGGTTATGAAGTTCGTGTGCAGATCATGCAGGGCTGTTGCATAGGTACATATATGGCAATGTGGTTTGCTGCCTCCATCCCCATCACCTATATCTGGCATTTCTCCCCATGTTATCCCTCCCCAACCTCCCTACCCACTGCTGTCCCTCCCCTAGTCCCTCCCAACAGACCCCAGGTGTGATGCTCCCCTCCCTGTGTCCATGTGTTTTCATTGTTCAACACCCACCCATGAGTGAGAACATGTGGTGTTTGATTTTCTGTTCTTGTGTCAGTTTGCTGAGAATGATGGTTTTCAGATTCATCCATGTCCCTACAAAGGACACAAACTCATTGTTTTTTATGGCTGCATAGTATTCCATGGCATATATCTGCCACATTTTCCTTGTCCAATCAGTCATCGATGGGCATCTGGGTGAGTTCCAGGTCTCTGCTACTGTAAACAGTGCCACAGTGAACATACGTGTGCATGTGTCTTTATAATAGAAAGATTTATAATTCTTTGGCTATATACCCAGTAATGGGATTACTGAATTACTGTGTCAAATGGAATTTCTATTTCAAGGCTCTGGAGGAATTGCCACACTGTCTTCCACAATAGTTGAACTAATTTACACTCCCACCAACAGTGTAAAAGTGTTGCTATTTCTCCACATCCTCTCCGGCATCTGTTGTCTCCACATGTTTTAGTGATTGCCATTCTAACTGGCATTGAGTTGGTATCTCAGTATGATTTTGATTTGCATTTCTTTAATGACTTTTGATGATGGACATTTTTTCATATGTTTCTTGGCCACATAAATGTCTTCTTTTGAAAACCGTTCATGTCCTTCACCCACTTTGAATGCGTTTGTTTTCCTTGTAAATCTGTTTTAGTCATTTGTGGATTCCAGATATTTGTCCTTTGTTAGATGGGTAGATGGCAAAAATTTTTCCCCATTCTGTTGGTTATTGGTTTATTCTATTGATTGTTTATTTTGCTGTACAGAAGCTCTGGAGTTTAATTAGATCTCATTTGTCTAGCTTGGCTTTTGTTGCCAATGCTTTTGGTGTTTTAGTCATGAAGTCCTTGCCTATGCCTATGTCCTGAATGGTTTTGCCTAGGTTTTCGTATAGGGTTTTTATGATATTAGACCTTATGTTTAAGTCATTAACTCATTTGGAGTTAATTTTAGTGTATGGTGTCAGGAAGGGGTCCAGTTTCCAGTTTTCCCAACACCATTTATTATACAGGGAATCCTTTCCCCATTGCTTGTTTTTGTCCTGTTTGTCAAAGATCAGATGATTGTAGATGTGTGGTGTTACCTCCAAGGCCTGTGTTCTGTTTTATTGGCTTATATCTCTGTTTTCGTACCAGTACCATGCTGTTTTGATTACTGTAGCCTTATAGCATAGTTTGAAGTCAGGTAGTGTGATGCTTCCAGGTTTGTTCTTTTTGCTTAGGATTGTCTTAGCTATGTGAGCTCTCTGTTTGTTCCATATGAAGTTTAAGGTGTTTTTTTTCCAGTTCTGTGAAGAGGGTCATAGATAGCTTGGTGGGGATAGTGTTGAATCTATAAATTACTTTGGGCAATGTGGCCATTTTCACAATATTGATTCTTCTTAACCATGAGCATGGAATGTTTCTCCATCTGTTTGTGTCCTCTCTTATTTCCTTGAGCAGTGGTTTGTAGCTGTTCTTGAAGAGGTCCTTTACATCCTTTGTTAGTTGTATTCCTAGGTATTTTATTCTCTTTATGAATAAGAGTTCACTCTTGATTTGGCTCTCTTTTAGTCTGTTATTGGTATATAGGAATGCTTGTGATTTCTGCACATTGATTTTATATACTGAGACTTTGCTTAAGTTGCTTATCAGTTTGAGAAGATTTTGGACTGAGATGATGGGGTCTTCTAGATATACAATCATGTCATCTGCAAATAGAGACAGTTTGACTTCCTCCTTTCCTAATTGAATACACTTTATTTCTTTTTCTTGCCTGATTGCTCTGGCTAGAACTTCCAATACTGTATTGAATAGGAGTGGTGAGAGAGGGCATCCTTGTCTAGTGCCAGATTTCAAAGGGAATGCTTCAAGCTTTTGCCCATTCAGTATGATATTGGCTGTGGGTTTATCATAAATAGCTTGCATTATTTTGAGATACGTTCCATCGATACCTAGTTTTGGAAAGTTTTTAGCATAAAAGGCTGTTGAATTTTGTCAAAGGCATTCTCTGTATCTATTGAGATAATCATGTGGTTTTTGACTTTGGTTCTTTTTATGTCGTGGATTACATTTATAGACTTGTGTATATTGAACCAGACTTGCATCCCCGGGATGAAGCCTACTTGATCATGATGGATAATCTTTTTGATATGCTGTTGCAATCAGGTTGCCAGTATTTTATTAAATATTTTTGCATCTATGTTCATCATGGATATTGGCCTGAAGTTTTTTTTGTTGTTGTTGAGTCTCTGCTGGGTTTTCATATCAGGATGCTGTTGGTCTAAAAGAAGGAGTTAGGGAGGATTTCCTCTTTTTGTATTGTTTGGGATAGTTTCAGAAGGAGTGGTACCAGCTCCTCTTTGTATGACTGGTAGAATTCGGCTGTGAACCCATCTAGACTTGGGCTTTTTTTGGTTGGTAGGCTATTATTTGCTGCCTCAACTTCAGCCCTTGTTATTGCTTTATTCAGGGTTTTGACTACTTACTGGTTTAGCCTTAGGAGGATGTAAATGTCCAAGAATTTATTTATTTCTTCTAGGTTTACTGGTTTATGTGCATAGAGTTGTTTGTAGTAATCTCTGATGGTAGTTTGTATTTCTGTGGAATCAGAGTTGATACCCCTTTATCATTTTTTATTGAATCTATTTGATTCTTCTTTCTTTCCTTTTTTATTAATCTGGCTAGCAGTCTGTCTGTTTTGTTGATCTTTTCAAAAAACCATCTCTTGGATTTGTTGATTATTTTGAAGGGATTTTTGTGTCTCTATCTCCTTCAGTTCTGCTCTGATCTTTGTTATTTCTTGTCTTCTCCTTGCTTTTGAGTTTTTTTTGATCTTGCTCCTGTAGCTCTTTGAAAGTTTGATGATAGAGTGTCGATTTTAGATCTTTCCTTGCTTCTCATGTGAGCATTTATTGCTATAAATTTCCCTCTAGACACTGCTTTAAATGTGTCCCATAAATTCTGGTATGTTGTGTCTTTGTTCTTGTTGGTTTCGAAGAACATCTTTATTTCTGCTTTCATTTCATTGTTTATCCAGTCAACATTCAAGAGCTAGTTGTTCATTTTCCATGAAGTTGTGTGGTTCTGAGTTAGTTTCTTAATCCTGAGTTCTAATTTGATTGCGCTGTAGTTGAGAGACTGTTATGATTTCCAGTCTTTTGCATTTGCTGAGGAGTGATTTACTTCCAATTATGTGGTCAGTTTTAGAGTAGGTGCATGTGGTGCTGAGAAGAATGTATATTCTGTGGATTTGGAGTGGAGAGTTCTGTAAATGTCTATTGGATTTGCTTGGTCCAGGTCTGAGTTCATGTCCTGGATATCCTTGTTAGTTTTCTGTCTTGTTGATCTGTATAATATTGACAGTGGAGTGTTAATGTCCCCGACTGTTATTTTGTGGGAGTCTAAATCTCTTTGCAGGTCATTGAGAACTTGCTTTATGTATCTGGGTGCTCCTGTATTGGGTGAGTATATCTTTAGGATAGTTATTTATTCTGGTTGCATTGATCCTTTTACCATTATGTAATCCCCTTCTATGTCTCTTTTGATCTTTGTTGGTTTAAAATTTATGACACTAGGATTGTAACTCCTGCTTTTATTTTTCCTCTCTATTTGCTTGATAAATCCTACTCCATCCTTTTATTTTGAGCCTATGTGTGTCCTTGCACGTCAGATGGGTTTCCTGAATACAGCACATCCATGGGTTTTGACATTTTATCCAATTTGCCAGCATGTGTCTTTTGATTGGGACATTTAGCCCCTTTATATTTAAGGTTAATATTGTTATGTGTGAATTCTATCCTGCCATTTTGATGCTAGCTTCTTGTTTTGCCCATTAGTTGATGCAGTTTCTTCATTGGGTTGATGATTTTTACCATTTGGTACATTTTTGGAGTGTCTGGTACTGGTTGTTCCTTTCCACATTTAGTGCTTCATTCAGGAGGTCTTGTAAGGCAGGTCTGGTGGTGATGAAATCTCTCAGCAATTGCTTGTTCATAAAGGATTATATTTCTCCTTCACTTATGAAGCTTAGTTTGGCTGGATATCAGAGTCTAGGTTGAAATCTCTTTTCTTTAAGGATGTTGAATATTGGCCCCCACTCTCTTCTGTCTTGTAGGGTTTCTTCTGAGAAATCCAATGTGAGTCTGATGGGCTTCCCTTTGTGGGTAACCCAACCTTTCTCTCTGGCTCCCCTTAGCATTTTTTCCTTCATTTCAAGCCTGGTAAATCTGATGATTATGTGCCTTGGGGCTGCTCTTCTTGAGAAATACCTCTGTGGTGTTCTCTGTATTTCCTGGACTTGAATGTTGGCCTCCCTTGCTTATGTTGGGGAAGTTCTCCTGCCTAATAACCCGAAGAGTGTTTTCCAGCTTAGATTCATTCTCTCTGTCACATTCAGGTATACCTATCAGACGTAGATTAGGTCTTTTCACATAATCCCATATTTCTTGGAGGCTTTGTTCATTTATTTTCACTGTTTTTTCTCTAATCTTGCCTTCTCATTTTATTTCATTGAGTTGATCTTCAATATCTGATATCCTTTCTTCTGCTGCGTCGATTTGGCTATTGTAACTTGTGTATGCTTCACGAAGTTCTCATGTTGTGTTTTACAGGTCCATCAAGTCATTTATATTCTCCTCTAAGCTGTTTATTCTTGTTAGCATTTCGTCAAACATTTTTTCAATGTTCTTAGTTTCTTTATACTGTGTTAACACATGTTCTTTTAGCTCAGAGAAGTTTGTTATTACCCACCTTCTGAAGCCTGTTTCTGTCAATTCATCAAACTCATTCTCCATCCAGCTTTGTTCCCTTGCTGGTGAGGAGTTGTAATCCCTTGGAGGAAGAGAGGCTTATGGCTTTTAGTGTTTTCATCCTTTTTGTGCTGTTTTCTTGCCATTTTTGTGGATTTATCTACCTGTGGTCTTTGTTATTGGTGACTTTTGGATGGGGTCTCTGAGTAGATGTCCTTTTTGCTGATGTTTAAGTTATTTCTTTCTGTTTTTTAGTTTTCCTTCTAACAGGCCCCTCTGCTGTAGGACTGCTGGAGGTCCACTCCACACCCTGCTTACCTGGGGAACACCTGCAGTGGCTGCAGAACAGTAAGGGTTGCTGCTGTTTTCTTCTTCTGTTATCTTCATCCCAGAATGGTACCCGCCAGGTGTCAGCCTGAGCTCTCCTTTATGAGGTGTCTCTTTGGATATACTGGGGTCAGGGAGCTACTTGAGGAGACAGTCTGTTCCTTAAAGGAGCTCAAGTGCTGAGTGGTGAGCTTCTTGTTCCATTCAGAGCTGCTGGACAGTTACGTTTAAGTCTGTTGCAGTGTAACTCATAACCTCCTCTTTTCCTAGGTGCTCTGTCCTGGGAAGGCGGGGCTTTATTTATAAGTTCCTGATGTGCTGCTGTCTTTTTTCAGAGATGCCCTGCCTGGGAAGGAGTTAGTCTAGTCACAGTCCACCAGCAGAGGCATTGCTGAGCTGCCATGGGCTCTGCCCAGCTGCTGCATGAACTTTATTATGGTTTTGTTATAGAAATACAGTTAGAACTGCCTCGGTAATGGCAGTCTGCCTTAGTAATGGTTTGCCCCAGTAATGGCATACTGCTTTGGAAATGGCTGACTGCCTCAGTTGAGGCAGATTGTCTCAGTAATGGTGGACTGCCTCAGTAATGGCAGACTGCCTTAGTAGTTGTGGACTGCCTTGGTAATGGTGGATCCCCTTCCCCCCACCAAGCTTGACTGTCCCAGATCCAGCTGCGCTTGCTGCGAAACTGAATTGGTGACATTTCAGATTGTTGGTCTTTGTGAGGGTGGGACCCTCTAAGCCAGATCACCTGGCTCCCTGTTTCAGTCCTAATTTTTTTTTTTTTTTAAGTCGAATGGGTGGCTCTGTCTCCCAGGTGTTCCAGGCACCAGTTGAAATGGCCACCCAGATTTGTGTGAGTTTTTGTGCAGAGACGTGCAGCACTGGCTGAAACAGCTGTCCTGGAAACTCATGGCACTTTTCAGACCAGCAATCTCCTAGTCTGTGGGCAATAAAAACTCATTTGGAAATGCAGTGATCACTCACCCTCTGTGGTGTTCTCACTGGGAACTGCACTCCAGAGCTGTTCCTATTCTGTCATCTTGGATCTCCCCCGCCACATTTTCTTTATCCAGTTGTTGACTGGACATTTGGGCTGGTTCCATAATATTGCAACTGCAAATTGTGCTTCTGTAAACGTATGTGTGCAAGTATCTTTTTTGTATAATGACTTCTTTTCATCTGAGTAGGTACCCTGTAGTGAGATTGCTTGATCAAATGGTAGATCTACTTTTAGTGTTTTAAGAAATCTTTGCACTGTTTTCCACAGTGGTTTTACTACTGTTGATTCCCACCAACAGTGTAAAAGTATTTCTTTTTCACCACATTCCTGCGAATATCTATTATTTTTTGGTATTTTGATTATGGCCATTCTTGCAGGAATAAGGTGGTATTGCATTGTAGCTTTCATTTGCATTTCCCTGATCAATAGTGATATTGAGCATTTTTCATATGTCTGTTGGCCATGTATGTATCTTCTTTTGAGAATTGTCAATTTCCTTAGCTCACTTTTTGATGGGGTTATTATTATTTTTTTCTTGCTGATTTGAGTTTCTTGTAGATTCTGGATATCAGTTCTTTGTTGAAAGATTTTTCTACCACTCTGTGGATTGTCTGTGTACTCTGTTGATTGTTTCTTTTGCTGTGCAGAAGCTTTTTAGTTTAATTAGGTCCCATTTATTTATTTTTGTTTTTATTGCATTTGCTTTTGGTGGTTTCATAATTCTTTCTCTAAGCCAATGTCCAGAAAATCTTTTCTACCATTATCTTCTAGGATTTTTTTTTGATTTCAGATTTTAGATTTAATCCATCTTAAGTTGATTTTTGTATAAGGTGAGAGGTGGCAATCCAGTTTCATTTTCTACATGTGGCTTGCACATTTTTCCAGCACCATTTATTAAGGTGACTTTTTCCCAATTTATGTTTTTGTATGCTTTGTCGAAGATCAGTTGGCTCTAAGTATTTGACTTCATTGCCAGATTCTGTTGTGTTCTATTGGTCTATGTGCCTATTTTTATACTGGTACCATGTTGTTTTGGCGGCTATAGCCTTATAGTATAGTTTGAAGTAAGGTGATGTGATGCATCTGTATGTGTGTGTGTGCATGTGTGTTCTGTTATTTTGTTTTTTCTTTTTTTGCTTAGGCTTGTTTTGGCTATGAAGGCTCTTTTTTGGTTCCATATGGATTTTAGTGTCGTTTTTTCTAGTTATGTGAAGGATGACGATGCTAGATTGATAGGAATTGCATTGAATTTTTTAGATTGCTTTTGGAAGTAAGGTCATTTTAACAACATTGATTCTACCCATACATGAGCATGGGATGTTTTTCCATATGTTTGTGTCATCTGTGACTTATTTCAGAATTGTTTTGTAGTATTTATGTAGAGGCTTTCATGTCCTTGGTTTATTTCTAAGTATTTTATTTTATTTTTGCAGCTATTGTGAAAGGGGTTGAGTTCTTGATTTGATTTGCAGTTCTTGATTTGATTGATGCTGTTGGTGTACAGCAGTGCTACTGATTTGTGTACATTGATTTTGTACACTGAAATTTTACTGAATTTATCAGTTCTAGGAGCTTTTTGGATGGGTATTTATGATTTTCTATTTATATAATCTTATCACCAACAAATAGCAAAAGCTTTACTTCCTCTTTACTGATTTGGATGCCCTTTATTTCTTTATCTTGTTTGATTGCCCTGGCTAGGACTTTGGGTACTATGTTAAATAAAAGTGGTGAAAGTGGGAATTCTTGTCCTGTTCCATTTCTCGGGGGGAATGCTTACAACTTTTCCCTGTTCATAATGTTGACTGTGGGTTTGTCATCAATGACTTTTATTACATTGAGGTATGTCATTTCTATGCCAATTTTGCTGAGGGTTTTAATAATAAAGCGATGCTGGATTTTATCAAATGCTTTATCTGTGTCTATTGAGGTCATGTAATTTTTTGTTTTCAAATCTATTTATGTGGTGTATCACATTTATAAACTTACATATGTTAAACCATCCCTGCATCTCTGGTACGAAAGCCACTCTATCATGGCATATGATCTTTCTGATATGCTGTTAGATTTGGTTAGCTTGTGATTTGCTGAGAAATTTTGCATGTATACCAACCAGGGATATTGGTCTGTAGTTTTTCTTGTTGTTGTTATTTCCTTTCCTGTTTTGGTATCAGGGTGGCAACTGGATTTGTATAATGCTTTAGGGAGAATTCTCTTTTTCTCTGTATTTTGGAATAGTGGTAATAGGATTGGTATCAATTCTTCTTTGAACATCTGGTAGAATTCATCTATGACTCCATCTGGTCCTGGACTTTTTGTTGTTGGAAAATTTTAAACTTACCATTTGAGTCTCACTGCTTATTATTGATCTGTTCAGAATTTCTGTTTCTTCCTGATGTACTTTAGGAGGGTTGTATATTTTTAGGAATTTATCCATCTCCTCTAGGTTTTCTAGTTTGTGCATGTACAAGTGTTCATAGTAGCCTTGTATAATCTTTTGCATTTCTGTGGTATCAGTTGTAATATCTTTCATTTCATTTCTTATTGAGCTTATTCGGATCTTCTCTCTTATTTTCTTGGTCAATCTCACTAATAGCTCATCAGTTTTGTTTATATTTTCATAGAGCAAGCTCTTTGTTTCTTTTCTTTCTTTTTTTGGCATGCATGTGTGTTTCAGTCTCATTTACTTCCACTCTGACCTTGGTTTTTTTCTTTTCTTCTGATTTTGGGTTTGGTTTGTTCTTGTTTCTCTAGTTCCTTGAGGTGTGATCTTAAATTGTCCATTTGTGCTCTTTCAGTCTTTATGATGTAAGCATTTAATGCTATGAACTTTCCTCTTAGCACCACTTTTGCTGTATTCCAGAGGTTTTGATAGGTTGTGTCACTATTATTCAGTTCAAAGAATTTTTAAACTTCCATCTTCATTTCATTGTTGAACCAGTGATTACTCAGGAGCAGGTTATTTCATTTTCAGATACTTGCATGGTTTTCAGAATTCCTTTGGGAGTTGATTTCTTATTATATTCCACTGTAGTCTGAAAGAGTACTTGATACAATTTTAATTTTCTTATATCTATTGTTTTCTAGCTCACCATATGGTCTATCTTGGAGAATGTTTCATGTGCTGGTAAATAGGATGTATATTCTGCAGTTGCTGCACAGAATGTTCTGTACATATCTGTTAAGGCCATTTGTTCTAGGGCATAGTTTAAGTCCACTCTTTCTTTATTGACTTTCTGTCCTGCTGACCTGTCTAGTGCTGTCAGTGGAGTATTGAAATATCCCACTATTATTGTGTTGCCATTGATCTCATTACTTAGGTCTAGTAGTAACTGTTTTATAAATTTGAGAGCTCTAGTGTTACATGCAAATATATTCAGGATTGCAATATTTTCCAGTTGGACTAGTCCTTTTATCATTATATAATGTCCCTCTTTGTCTTTTTTAGGTGTTGTTGCTTTAAAGTTTCTTTTGTCTGGTATAAGAAGAGCTACTCCTGGTTGCTTTTGGTGTCCATTTGCTGGGAATGTCTTTTTCTACCCCTTTACCTTAAGTTTCTGTGAGTTTTTTTATTTTAGCAAAGACAGCAGATACTTGCTTGGTGGATACTTATCCATTCTGCCACTGTATCTCTTAAGTGGAGCATTTAGGTCATTTACATTCAATGTTAGTCTTGATATGTGAGATACTATTCTATTCATTATGCTAGTTGTTGCCAGAATACTTTGTTTTTCTTTTCATTGTGTTATTGTTTTATAGGTCCTGCAGGATTTATTTAAGCAGGTTTTATTTCGGTGGATTTGTTTCAAGATTTCAAGGATTTGTTTCAATATTTAGAGCTCCCTGTAGTAGTTCATTTAGTGCTGGTTTGGTAGTCACAAATTCTCTCAGTCTTTGTCTGTCTGGAAAAAACTGTATATTTCCTTCATTTTTAAAGCTTAGTTTCACTGAATACAAAATTATTGGCCAATAACTGTTTTGTTTAAGGAGGCTAAAGATAATATCCTGATCCTTGTAGGGTTTCTGCTGAGAAATCTGCTCTTAATCTGGTAGGTTTCCCTTTAGAGGATATCTGATATTTTTGCTTCACAGCTCTTAAGATTCTATCATCTTGTCTTTAGATAACCTGATGACTCTGGGCCTAAGCAATGATCTTTTGTGATGGAATTTCCTGGGTTTTCTTTGAGTTTCTTGTATTTGGATGTCTAAATCTCTAGCAAGGCCAGGCATGTTTTCCACAATTATTCCCTCAAATATGCTTTTTAAACTTTTAAATTTCTCTTCTTAGAAACATAAATTATTCTTGAGTTTGTTCATTTAACATAATCCCAAAATTCTTGGAGGTTTTGTTCATTTTTAAAATTGTTTTATTTGTTTTTGTCAGATAGGGTTAATTCAAAAGCCTTGTCTTTGAGCTCTGAAGTTCTTTTGTTTACCTGCCTGATTATATTGTTGAGACTTTCCAGTGTATTTTGCATTTCTTGAAGTGTGTCCTTGATATTCAGAAGTTGTGACTGCGTTTTATTAATGCTATCTATATTACTGGATATTTTCCCATCCATATCTTCTATCATTAAAAACAATTTCTTTAAGTTGATATTCACCTTTCTTTGGAGTTTCTTTGAGTAGCTTAATAGTTGACCTTCTGAATTTGTTTTCTGGAAATTCAGAGATTTCTTGGTTTGGATCCATTGGTGGTGAGCTAGTGTGATCTTCTGGGGGTGTTAAATAACTTTGTCATATTATCAGATTTGTTTGTCTGGTTCTTTCTCATTAAGGTAGACGCTGTCGGGAAAGATCCAGGGCTCAAGGGATACTGTTAAAATTCCTTTGTCCCATGGGGTGCTCCCTTGATATGGCATTCTCCTTCTTCCCTTAGTGGCTTAATTGCAGTGATTTTTAGTTGTTCTCTGGGTCTAGCTACCCACAAAGCTACTGGGCTCTAGACTGGTACTGGGGGATGTCTGCAAAGAGTCTGGTGATGTGATTTGCCTTTAGGTCTCTTAGTCCTGGATACCAGCACCTGCTTCAGTGGAGGTAGCAGGAGAATGAAGTGCACTCTGTGATGGCCCTTGGTTGTACTTTTGTTTAGTCCACTGGTTTTATGTTGGTTGGCCTCCAGCCAGGAGATGGGGCTTTCAAGAGAGCATCAGCTGTAGTAGTATAGGGAGGATACAAGCTTGCCCTAGGGTCACCTGGATGAGTATTCTGGTTTCTCAGGCAGTGGGCATGGCCATGTAGCCCCCAAGTGATTATGTCCTTTGTCTTCAGCTACCAGGGCAAGTAGAGAAAACCATAAAGTGGGGGTGAATGCTGGGGACAGGACAGAGGGGCCTCAGCTCCCTCCCCATTGATTGCGAAAGATGTAACCAGGGGACAGGATGCAGGGGCTCAGGTCCCTCCCCGTTGATCACCAAAGATGCAACTGGGAGTTGGGAGCAGAACTGTGGGTTGTCCAAAAGATGATCCCAGTTTCCCCAATCCTATGTACCCAGGTTCTTGGCCTCTCTTTGCCCTAAGAATGGGGAAGGGCCCCTGGAGTTGCAGTGAGCTTACTGTTTGTATAAATATGGACCCAAAGAGTTTAGCAGAGAGCAATTTGTTAGGCATAGAGAGAGAGAGAGAGAAGGAGAGAGAGAGCTCCGACGCTGCCATGGGAGGGAAATCTGGAGGGGATATCCTCACAGGTATGGGGCAGGAGGATTTTAACCCAGGAGTTACTCCTTCCCCGTTCATATTCTCATTCAATGAGAGGGGTTCTTTCAAACGTCTGCTGGAGTGATTGATCTTTGACTCTGTTACTGGATTGGCTGCTAGGTCTGCAACTAGAGCCCCCACCTCCCAGAGCTTTTTGCAGGCTTTTTAAACAAAGGATCTCACCTGGAATTTCTACCTAGGTCCCGCACTGGAAAGTCAGAGAAAGAACTCTAGGTTCCCGGATGGCGATGTGGATGGAGGCATGGCACTTGGAAGTTCCTGTTTTTGAAACCACACTGTTTGTGGACTCGGTTTTTCTTAATACAGTCCCTCAGGGGCAGGCATAGATGTGTCTGAACTGAGTCTTTCTTTGGCTGGGGCTTGCTATAGTCACTGTGGGGGATGAGAGTGTGGTTCTCAGGCCAGTAGATTTATGTTCCCAGGGAAATCATTGCTGTGTCTTCTGTGTTGCACAAGGTCATGAGGGAAAAACCAGCAGTGACAGGCCTCAGCCAGCTTCCCTGCAGGCAAAAAGACCAGTCTCACATCCACCGTGCCCCCCAACAATACTGAGTTTTCTTCCAGGCAGCTGGTGAGCAGGGCTCAGAATTTGCCATAAGCTACAAGCCTTTCTCCCAAGAAAGCCAGCCGGGTTTTCAGATTTCACACCTCCCTGCCTGCCATGGCTTTTGTGCTTGTATCTGTACTCCCTGTTTGCCCCCTCATCCAGATTCTGTCCAGGACACTTTGTGTTTGGTCAAAATTGTTACAAAATTTAGCTGGAAGTTTTCTTCTCCCCATGGCATTTTCTCAAGGACCTTAACAGCCCTTCCTAAGGACCACTGCAGGACAGATCCATAGGTGACTTCCCTGGAGACTGAGAGTACCCACAGGGCTTTTCCCAATGCTTCATTTACTCCTATATTTTCCTTAGCTCTCTACATTGGTCTCAGCTCCAGGTAAGGTTAAATCCTTCTCCCAGGATCCTCAGTTAGGATATATGTTCTCTGGCAGATTTTTCCCCTTACACTCTTTGGGCACTCAGTTTTTCAGCTGTATCACAAGCCTGCAGATGCAAGCTGCTTCCTTCAAAGGGTCATTGGATTATCTTGGCTTTCCTGATATGTTCCTATGGTAGTTCTTGGAGCAAAAGTTCATGCTGTGAGTATCCACATGCTGCTCTGTCTGAGTGGGAGCTTCAAGTTAATCTTGACTCTTATCTGACATTTTTTCCTCTATCCCATATTTTCTTCATCCATTCACCTGTTGTTGGACAGTTAGAGTGCTTCCGAATCTTGGCTATTGTGAACAGTACTTCAACAAACATGGGAGTGCAAATACCACTTGGATATACTAATTTCCTTTCTTTCAGATATCTACCTAGCAGTGGGATTGATGGAGTATATAGTAGCTGCATTTTTAGTTTTTTGAGGAACCTCCATACTGCTCTCTTTAGTGGTTATAGTAATTTGCATTCTTACCAACAATGTACAAGGTTTCCCTTTCTCCACATCCTTATCAGCATTTGCTATTGCCTTTCTTTTGAATATAAGCCATTTTAACTGGAGTGAAATGATATCTCATTGCAGTTTTGATTTGCATTTCTCTGATCATCAATGATGTTGAGCACCTTTTCATATGCCGGTTTGCCATTTGTATATATTCTTTTAAAAAATATCTATTTAAATCTTTTGTCCATTTTTAAATAAGATTATTGCCATTTTCTCTATGGAGTTGTTTGAGCTCCTTAGATAGGCTGGTTATTAATCCCTTGTCAGATGGGTAGTTTGCAAATATTTTCTCTCATTCTGTGGATTGTCACTCTACTTTGTTGATTGTTTCCTTTTCCGTACAGAAGTTTTTCACTTGATATGATCCAATTTTTTTTTATTTTTGTTTTGGTTACCTATGCTTGTGGGGTATCATTCAAGAAATTTATGCCAAGACCAATGTCTTGGAGAGTTTTCTCAATGCTTTCTTATAATAGTTTTATAGTTTGAGGTCTTAGATTTAAGTTTTTAATCTATTTTGATTTTATTTTTCTATATGGTAAGAGATAGAGGATCTAGTTTCATTCTTGTGCATATGAATATACAGTTTTCCAGTACCATTAATTGAAGAAACCCTCTTTTCCTCAGTGTATGTTCTTGGTACCCTGGTTAAAATGAGTCCACTGTTGGTGGGTAGATTTATTTCTGGGTTCTCCATTCTGTTTATTTGGTCCATGTGTCTTTTTTATTGCCAGTACCATGCTGTCTTGATTACTATAGTTCTGCAGAATAAAATCTACAGTCTAAATGTGATTCCTCCAGTTTTGTTCTTTTTGTTTAGGATAGTTTTAACTATTCACTATATTTTGTGGTTCTTTACAAATTTTGGGTTTTTTTTTTTTTTCTAATTCTTTGAAGAATGTTATTGGTATTTTTATAGGGATTTCATTGAGTCTGTATGTTGCTTTGGGTAATATGGACATTTTGGACAGTATTGATTCTTTGGATTCATAAACATGGAATCTCTTTCCATTTTTTGGTGTTCTCTTTAAATTTTTTCATCAGTGTTTTACAGTTTTTGTTAGAGATCTTTGACTTCTTTGGTTAAGCTAATCCCTAGGTATTTAATTTTATTTGTGGCTATTGTAAATGAGATTACATTTTTGATTTATTTTTCATATTCTTCGGTGTTGGCATGTAAAAACACTACTGATTTTTGTATGCTGATTTTGTATCCTGCAGCTTTACTGAATTTTCTTGTTCTAATGGATTTTTTGGAGGAGTCTTAAGGTTTTATAAATATAAGATTATATCATCTGCAAGTAAGATACTTTGACTTCTTTTTTTTTTTTTTTTCCAATTTGGATGCCCTTTATTTCTTTCCTCTTGGCTGATTGCTCTAGCTAGGACTTCCCATACTATATTGAATAAAGGGGCTACTTTTTGCATCTATTGAGATGGTCAAATTATTTTTGTTTTTAAATCTGTTTATGTGGTGTATCACATTTATTGACTTGCATATGTTAAATCATCCCTGGCATTCCTGGTATGAAACCCACTTGATCATGGTGTATGATCTTTTTGATATGCTGTTGGATTTGGTTTGCTAGTATTTGGTTGATGATTTTAGCATCTGTGTTTATCAAGGATATCGGTCTGTAGTTTTCTTTTTTGGTTATGTCCTTTCCTAGTTTTGGTATTAGGGTGATGCTGGCTACACTGAATAAATTAGGGAGGGCTCCTTCATTCTCCATCTTGTGGAATAGTGACAAAAGGACTGGTAACAATTCTTTGAATGTCCGGTAAAATTCTGCTGTGAATCCATGTGGTCCTGGACTTTTTTTGTTGTTATTGGTAATTTTTCAATTACCATTTCAATCTCACTGCTTGTAATTGGTCTGTTAAGTGTATCTAATTTCTCTTTATTTAAGCCAGCAGGTTGTATTTTTCCAGGAATTTATTTATGTCTTCTAGGTTTTCTAGTTTGAGTGCATAAAGACGTTCATGGTAGCCTGAAATGACCTTTTGTATTTCAGTGGTTTCAGTTGTAATATCTCTTGTTTCATTTATTAGTTAAGGTTATTTGGATTTTCTCTTTTCTTTTCTTGATTAATATTGCTAATAGTCTATCAATTTTACTTATTTTTTCCAAGAACCAGCTTTTTGTTTCATTTATCTTTCGTATTTTTTTGTTGTTTCAATTTCATTTAGTTTTACTCTGATCCTAGTTATTTCCTTTCCTCTGCTGAGTTTGGATTTGGTTTGTTCTTGTTTTTCTATTTCCTTTAGTGTGACCCTAGAATATCAGTTTGTGCTTATTCAGTCTTTCTAATGTAGACATTTAGGGCTATCAGCTTTCCTCTTAGCACTGCCTTTGGCGTATCCTAGAGGTTTTGATAGGCTGTACCATTATTGTCATTCAGTTTGAATAATTTTAAAATTTCCATCTTGATTTTGTTTTTGACCCACTGCTCATTCAGCAGCAGATTATTTAATTTCTATATGTTTGCATGGTTTTGAAGGTCCCTTTTGGAGTTGATTTCCAGTTCTATTCCACTGTAGTCTGAGACAGTGCTTGATATAATTTTAATTTTTATGTTATATCATATGGTTTATCTTGGAGAAAGTCCCATGCACTGTTAAATAGAATTTGTATTCTGTGGTGGTTGGATGGAATCTTCTGTATACATCTGTTAAGTCTATTTGTTCCAAGGTATAGTTTAAATCCATTGTTTCTTTGTAGATGTTATAAATAAAAATTTTCATTGCCACAAAAGAAGTAGCATTTGAGTATAAATTTCCTCAGCAAGGCAATTAACTTCTATAGAAGGGTGTGGCTCACAATTGGAACAATGTTGAGTGCACACCTGGACAAGGGAGGGGAAGGGATACTTATTCATGATGGAGGTCACCCCTGCTGCTGTGTAATTTCCCTGTTGGCTAGGATTAGACCACACATTCTAGTCTAATTCTGATTGGCTGTTTTAAAGGGAGTAAAGGTACAAGTTGGAGTGGAGGGGTGGGTAGTTTGGCGGGAAGGATGTTATGGGCATGTCAGATCAGGTAGGCAGGGGTCAAAGCAGGTGATGGAAGCAGGTGACTTGGATGGGTCAGGATGGAGCAGGGGACTGGAAGAAGAGATGTGAACTACTGATTAGAACTGGTGGAAAATGTTGTTTACTGAAAATACAAGGAAGTTAAACTTTAAAATGGAGAATTAAAGAATAAGAAAGCTGAACATACTGACCTACTGATTCTTTGAAGAGAAACTTGGAGTTCACTATATCTAACAATACCCCATCTTGAATTTTTTTTTTTTCTCTTCAAACTTCCTTAACATGTCTTGGCTTAGTTGTTCTGCTGTCCCTTTGACAGCATCCCTGGTGTAATTAATAAACTACTGCTGATCATAATGGAAGTAATTTATTTAATTTACATTTTTATTAATTGTCACCTATGAAAATATTGACTTAAATTCTGTAGCTATTTGATCTCTGGTTTTAAATTTATTTGGTAACTCCAATAGTGCTTATATAAACATGGGGGTTAAAGGACCCCTGTAAGACACTTTTTTTTTTTTAAACAATTTTCTTTCTCTTATTTTTATTGTACTTTAGGTTCTGGGGTACATGTGCAGATCATGCAGGGTTGTTGCATAGGTACTTATGTGGCAAAGTGGTTTGCTGCCTCCATCCCTCATCACCTATGTCTGACATTTCTTCCCATGTTATCTCTCCCTAACCTCCCTACCCCTCACTGTCCCTCCCCAGATCCCTCCCCCAAAAGACCCTAGTGTGTGATGCTCCCCTCCCTGTGTCCATTTGCTCCCATTGTTCAACACCCACCTATGAGTGAAAACATGCCGGGTTTGATTTTCTGTTCTTGTGTCAGTTTGCTGAGAATGATGGTTTCCAGATTCATCCATGTCCCTACAAAGGACATGAACTTATCATTTTTTATGGCTGCATAGTATTCCATTGTGTATATGTGCCACATTTTCTTTGTCCAGTCTATCACTGATGGACATTTGGGTTGGTTCCAGGTCTTTGCTATTGTAAACAGTGCTGCAATAAACAGATGTGGGCATGTGTATTTATAATAGAACAATTTATATCCTTTGGGTATATACCCAGTAATGGGATTGCTGGGTGAAATGGCATTTCTAGTTCTAGATCCTTGAGGAATCACCACACAGTCTTCCACAATGGTTGAACTAATGTACATTCCCACCAACAGCGTAAACATTTCCTATTTCTCCACATCCTCTCCAGCATCTGTTGTCTCCAGGTTTTTTAATGATTGCCATTCTAACTGGCGTGAGATGGTATCTCAATGTAGTTTTGATTTGCATTTCTCTAATGACCTGTGATGATGGGCATTTTTTTCACGTTTGTTGGAGTCATATATGTCTTCTTTTTAAAAGTGTCTGTTCATATCCTTCGCTCACTTTTGAAAGTTTTTTTTTTTCTTGTAAATCTGTTTTAGTTCTTTGTAGATTCTTAATATTAGCCCTTTGTCAGATGGGTAGATTGCAAAAAATTTTGCCCTTTTTTGTTGGTTGCTGGTTCACGCTAATGATTGTTTCTTTTGTTGTGTGGAAGCTCTGGAGTTTAATTAGATCCCATTTGTCTATTTTGGCTTTTATTGCCAATGCTTTTGGTGTTTTAGTCATGAAGTTCTTGCCTATGCCTATGTCCTGAATAGTTTTGCCTAGGGTTTCTTCTAGGGTTTTTATGGTATTAGGTCTTATGTTTAAATCTTTAATCCATCTGGAGTTAATTTTAGTGTAAGGTGTCAGGAAGGGATCCAGTTTCTGCTTTCTGCACATGGCTAGCCAGTTTTCCCAAAACCATTTATTAAACAGGGAATCCTTTCCCCATCGCTTGTTTTTGTCAGGTTTGTCAAAGATCAGATGGTTGTAGATGTGTGGTGTTACTTCTGAGGCCTCTGTTCTCTTCCATTGGTCTAATCTCTGTTTTCGTACCAGTACCATGCTGTTTTCATTACAGTAGCCTTGTAGTATAGTTTAAAGTCAGGTAGAAATGCTAGGGTGAAAGGGATGGACAATTAGACTAGAACACAGGTATTGCTCTAATTAGTTAGCAGAGTACCCAGCAATAGTTCCCTGCAATTCACAACAGATTTGCTTGGGGATGAACAAAGGCAGATTGGTAAGCTCTTGAAAAGACTTGGTTTTACTGCATCCTGTACAGTCTTCAAGGAATGTCAACTTTTCCCTCTGCCATGGAAGGTATGATGTAAAGTTAACGCAGGGGCCTGGAGGCTGGATGGCCCTCAGGGGCTGACTCACAGGGCTCTTAAACTCAGGGAACAGCAGTGAAACAGTCATGACTGATCACCCAGGCTGCTGAGTTCTGGAAGAGAGCTGCCATATAGCTCTTGCCCAGTCCATGAGAGAACCACCCAAGTGGGAAGTGGACAGTCTGGGTTTCTGGCCTGCCTGATACACAGTGTTAACGGTTGCTCATTTATCATGCGAGCAGAATATCTGATCCATTCCAGCCAAGCATTTGCATCCTGATAACTTTTTCAATTGCTAGTTTGTTTTAAATCTTTAACCTCTACAACTACATTGGTTTTATCTTTGGATAGACAGTGAGAGAAGGTTTGGTTTGTGAAGAACTTGGGAGAGGGAGAAGGGGGTGAAGGAGATGCGGAGGCAATAAAGTGCATTTTAAAGAATTCTGTGGGGTCCTTCTCTGAGACTTCTCCTTCTATACTATATAAATGACTTAATGAATGGGAAGAACTCTGGGGAGTAGAAGTGATAATGTGTCTGACAATGGGGATGGGTAACTCCTTTAGTAAAATGAATACATGGTTTTAAGAAACTGCGAGTACTAGTTGGGGTGGTCCATTCTTGCTCTTTAGTGTTCCAAAATGTGTTGAATCAAATATAGCATAAAAGCTCTGTATTGAGGGAGCAAGACTTGCGGTTGACACTGGGGTCTTATTGAAATCTTCCCAGACTAAATGGTCCAAATTCACTAATGATCAGTTTGAGGAGTGCCAGGAAGAACAGAGGTATTTTTCTGAAATGAAGAGCTGTCTTTGACCTGGCAAGTCCCCACATGGTGTAACAAGGCAAGCATCAAATATAATAGCTTGAGGCAAAATTGACTTGGTTACATTAACTAGATGGTAAGCAATAGAATGAGGAAAGAAGAAAGAGTAATAGAATAAAGAGAGTTAAATTTCTTTTAGCTTTAGTTTGGTAAGGTTTTCCCCTGGGACTATGGCCCATAATTCCGGAGAAGGGCAGGGCCTTTTTAACTTGGGTATGATGAGTTCATACTTTTTCTGCTGTTCAGACTGTGGTTTCAGTAGTTAGGAACACCAGGTAAGATCCTTCCCAGGCCACTTAGCTTTTTATTCTCTCCAACTTTTGACAAAGTCGTAGTCCCCAGGCTGATGCTGGTGTGCTGGAAACTCCAGGGTTGGCACCTGTGCTAAAAGACCTTTAGTTCTGAGGGAAGGGAACGTGGAAGACAAATCAAGTATATGAACTGATATTTTTTTGGTTTCAAATGTAGGGAGATCAGTAGTAGAATGTCTTTTCAGGGAGCAGTTCAAACTCTTAACTCTAACTCTTAAAGTAAGAAGGCCGTAAACTCTAGGCCTTCTTACTTTCCCTGATGAAGATGGGTGCCAGGGAGTATGACATTTCCATGTTATATCCAGTACCTGGGCTAATTTCCCAATGACATGTTCAGTAAAATGAGACCTATTATCTGAATCAATATATACTTTAGACGACCAATTAGAGACATCTTTGTGGAACTAATCTGGATACCTTGGAATAGCCTTAAGCCTGGATTCCTTCCCCCAAGTGGTAATAATTTTGTAGCTTGTTTATTAGTTATCTTACATATTAAGCAACTGCCTGTAACCTGTTTGTCCAGGGTATAAATTCCTATGTACCCATAAACTCTGAAGACTTCATCACAAGTGGCTTGGGGCCCCCAGTGGGTCCCTAGATGTAGTTGGAAGCAGGTTCCCCTCATAAGGGTTTCGATAACATTTCTCTCTGGTCTAGCAATAGCCATTTCCTTCTGAATTCTGTTAAGCATGTATTTTTATTAGTTTTTAGACCAAAGAAAGTCAAACATCATTTAATATTTGGCAATGCTTCCTATATGATTTTATACCAGATAAGCTAAATTTCACCTTTATATTAGTGTGCTATTAACATTCAACTCAATTTTAATAAAATCTTGTAGACATATTTATCTAATTTTAATGTCTGACCATGAGGTAAGATTTTTATGGACTCTTTTTAACTCTGTATAATTTTTGTTAAAGAGCAGGCTAGTGCCTTTAAAAAAAACAAAAAAAAACTGTTGTGCCTTTATTTTAATGTCCAGTTCACTGAAAAACTGGATGATACCCCTTCACATTACTCAGTACTTGTGCTCTGCATGAAGAGAACCCCTTAAACAGGCTTTGTGTGACCAACATGGCTGTTGATTCACCCAGGTGTGGGCAGGCTGAGTCTGGAAAAAGAATCAGTGGAGGGCAGTGGAATAAGGAGTTGGTTTTATAGGTTTGGGGTAGGCAGTAGAAAGTTGCATCAGTTACATTTCAGGGTGACTTTGGCAAGCTGGAAGTGGGTCGTACAGTCTGGAGTCACAAAGTTGACCTGTCAAGTTGAGCAAGGTCAGTTACAAAGTCCAGTTGCTGTATCAGTTGAGGTGTGGGAATAAGGAACAATAGAAGAATGTCTCCAAGTTAATTCGGCACTGCAAGTGTTGGTCATTCTTCTCCTTTTTGTGGTTTTCCACTTACCGTGACCTTTCTAGTTGAGGAACTCACATGGAGTGTTTGTGCACGTCACAGAAGTTATCATGGCATAGTCCCTGGTGCAGTCCGCCTAAAATACCTTTCATTCCTGTCTTTTTATATTAGTAATATAAAAGAAAAGGAAATGAAGAGTAGAGCACAGTGGAATATTAGGAAGGCCAGCACAGAGGGGCATTGGGGCGATGTTTCTCAGGCCTTTTTGCAGTGGTATTGGGGTGGTTCAGAAACCAAAAAATGGGAAAGAATTTAGGCTGCTGGGAGATCTTGGGGCAAGGGGTGATATTGTGGGGTTATTAGAAGGAGGATTTGTCATATTGACTAATTGTTTATAGCTTGTGTAAAATTTTGTAGGAATTGAGAAATTAATTGGAAACACAGATTCCAAATAAGAGAAGGAGAAAGATAGGTATCAGAGGACTAAGGTTTGGCAGAAGACATGACACCCAGTTAGAATGTCCAGGCAGTCCAGCTAGGTCCAGAATAACTATTTGCCTGATTATCAAACTTTTAGGTTCTTTTAATCTTCTGATGGCGTCATATACTAGGCCAGGCTGGTTTACATAAAAACAACATCCTTCATTTAGAAATAGGCAAAGACCTCCATTTTCAGCAGTAAGTAAATCAAGACCTCTGTGGTTTTGGAATTTACTTGAGCTTGAAAAGGTATAGTGATTGAGTTAATTCTGCAATGCTGGCAGAGAAATTATTACAGAGGCTACTGAAGGTGACAATTGGAGTGGTAAATTCTGCTATGCCTGTGCCAAGTACAGTTGTAATTCCTAACCCTACAAGTAAGGGGATGAATGGAATGACCCACTTCTGTTATGTTAGGACCACAAGGGAAACAGGAAGGCTCTGGTTTCCATTGCAAAGCTGAATTTTGGGAGTAAAGAAAACTAGGGTACAAGTGCCTGTCCAGTTGGTAGGAAGGCAGATGTAAGGAGAAGAACCACAGAGGAAAAAAGTCCTTGGCTTAGACAGAACTGGAAGTGTAAACTGAAAAGGTAAGAAAGTGTTCTGAGGAGGCTGGGGCTTTGGACCCAAACGCCAAGAGAACCAGCAAGGGCTGTAGCTGTTAAAGATGGTAGTGGGGTTTGCCAGAGTAATTTGCAGAGGGAGCACTTTTGTTTTTATGGTGTATGAGGAGGTGTGTAGTATCTATAAGTAAATGCTCACTTTCATCAACAGGATTGGGTATGAGCAGACAGGAAGAGGGGTCTGGAGAAGAGTCTGAGGAGCAAGGGTAGGGAAGCCAAAGGTAGAGTGAGAGACAGGGTGAATGCCTGCCCAGGCAAAGCTTGAAGTTTATTTGCTAATCTTGTGTAGGGGAAAATCTGTGGGCCTCATGTGTAGGAAAAGAAGGAGATCTGAGAAAGCCATGAGGAGTAGTAGAGTGACAGAAAACTAAGATGTGATTATTTTGAGAATGGACTTCCATGATGGAAAAAATAAGGGGTTCTAAAAGATGAGCTAGGGGCTTGTGTTCTATGCGGCAATGGTTATAAAAGGATGAGAGGATAGAGTGAGCTTGTGAGGCAGGAAGGAGAAACTTACCACTGAGTAAGAACCACCGCTTTGTGTAGGAAGTGACTGGTAGTTTTCAGATGAAGCAAGTTTTCAGAGGAAGAATAGGTAGGGAAGATAGATGAGAAGAAAAAATACTGGCCTTGAGTGGGAGATACTGGGATGTCTGCTGCTTCCTTGGCTGTATTGCCACCTAACGTATTTCCTTGAGCAATAGAATCTGATGGTTTTAGGTGTCCTCTGCAGCAGATAACTCCAGCCTTGGCTGGGAGGAGAGTGGCCTTAAGGACGGTCTTTATTATGTGGGCATTGGCAATAGAAGACCCCTGTATGGTGAGAAAACCTCTTTCTGCCCATATGGCAGCATGGTGGTGTAGGATGTGGAAGGCATATTTAGAGTGAGTATAGATATTAACGTATAGTCCTTTGACAAGAGTAAGAGCATGGATTAAGGCAATTAGTTTAGCTTGTGGAGAAGTGGTGGAGGGGACGAGTGTGGGAGCCTCAATAATAGATGAGTGAGATACAACAGCATAATCAGCTTTGGCCAGTGCCAACTGACTGGGCTTTGAAGAACTGCCATCAATAAACCATGTGTGGGTCTGGGTCTGGAATAGGAAAAAAAATATGGGGAAATGGGGAGGATGCTATATGGATTAGGGAGATACAGTCATGGGATTCAGGGTTTGTGTTAGGTATTAAGTAAGAGGCTGGGTTAAAGTCAGGACCAAGAGCAATGGTTACTGTGGGGGTTGCAATAAAGAGTGCATAAAGCTGAAGAAGGCAAGGGTCTGAAGGTAAGTGTGTGAGGTGTGAAGAGAAAACTAAACTTGGGAGGTTGTGAGAGCTATATAGTCTACATGGAGCATAGCCTGTAATTTTAAGGGATCTAAGGAGTATTACAGCCATGGCTGCTATGGCATGTAAGCATAAAGGCCAGCCTAGGACTGTGAGGTTAAGTTGTTTAGACAAGTGGGCAACTGGTTGTGTGCCTGGCTCTTGTATAACAACTCTGACTGCACAGTCTTTTACTTCTGCCATATGAAGGGAGTTGAGGAATGCTAGTGTAGAGGCCATTTCTAAAACCTTTTGTAGAGAATGAAAGGAAGAATAAGGGAAGGATTTGGGGTTTATGGGGTTAGCTAAATTTCCTTTTGTCAGTTTACAAAGTGGTTTGGTTAGGAGGGCAAAACCTGGTATCCAGAGGCCAAAGTATCCTACAATGCCTAGGAAGGAAAGAAGCTGTTGTTTAGTGGAGGGGATTGAGGTTTGGGAGATGAACCAGAAACAATCAGAAGGAAGAGCATATGTGTGCTGATGGGGGATTATGCTGAGATAGGTAATCGAAGGGGTGGAAATGTGCACTTTAGAAAGAGATACTTGGTATCCTTTAGAATCTAGAGGTTGAAGGAGTAGGAGGGTGTTCTGTTGAGAGGGTTTATAAGAGGGGCTGCAAAGGAGGAGATTGTTGATGTATTGTATGAGGTAGGAATTGGAAGGGTGAGCAGGGGAATAAGTTACAGGTGAGAGCTTGGTTAAAGTAATGAGGGCTATCTCAAACCTTGGATAAGAACAGTCCAGGTTAACTACTGGGACTGGTGGGTGTCAGGATCAGTCCAAGTAAAGGCAAAAAGGATTTGGGGAAAGGGGTGTAAAGGGATAGTAAGGCATTTTTGAGATCCAGGGTGGAATAATGGGTTGTGGTAGGGAATATGGAGGCACTACAGGATGGAGGAGGAGCAGGGTCTGATTAATAAGGTGAAGGTCTTGGACTAGCCTCTAGAACTTGTCTGGATTTGGATGGGTAGGATGGGGGTATTGTAGGGAGAGTTTGTGGGAACTAAAAGGCCGTGTTGTAGTGAGTGAGTAGTAACAGGTGTTAGGCCCTTTAAGGCTTGTGCTGGGATGGAGTAAGGGTGGTTAGGTTTTAAGGAGGTGATGAGGGGTGAGCGACTTGTAGCAAGGAATGGGGAGGTGGTGTCCCACACCCTAGGGTTCAGGTAGGGTGACATAAGGGGAGCTATTGAGGGAGGTACAGGTTCAGGGAGGAGGGCAGCAATGAGGTGTGTATTTAGCCCAGGAATAGTTAAGGAGGCAGACAATTTTGTTAGGATATCTTGGCCTAACAGGGGAATTGGACAATTGGAGATGATTAGCAAAGATTGTGGAAAGAAGTGCTGGCCTAATTGATACCAGACTTGGGAGTTTTGAGAGGCCTAGAAGGCTTGCTATCAATCCCCCCAACAGTTACAGAGACAAAGGACACATGTCCTTATAAAGAAGGCAGCAAGGAGTGGATGGCCCCTGTATTGATTAAGAAGGGGATGGACTTAGCCTCCAACATGAGTTACCTGAAGCTCGATGTTTATGATGGTCCGGGGGGCTCCTAGGTGTTAAGGCAGCATTAGTCTTCAGCTACCAAGCCAACATGCAGTGAAATGAGTCAGTCATTCAGTCTTCCAGTGGGTGACTGCACAGATGGGGCAGAGCTTAGAAGGAATTCCAGGCTGCAGGCATTCCTTGGCCCAGTGGCCAGGTTTTCAACACTTGAAGCAGGGTTGGGGGTGGGACTGGATGCTGTAGTCTGGGTGCTTTGAAGTCTTTGTGAGCCAGTGGTGTGGCTGGGGTTTGTCTTACAGCAGAGGCAAGTGTCTGTAATTCTGAGATGTGCTGCTTTTGGGCAACTTTTTCCCTATTATTGAACACCTTGAAGGTGAGGTTGATTAATTCCTGTTGTGGGGTTTGTGGGCCAGATTTTGATTTCTGTAGCTTTTTGTAATGTCAGGGGCTGGTTGGGTGATAATATGCATATTAAGCATTCTTCAAAGGTAAGAGTAGAATTAAGGATGACATTTAAGTCACTCAAGGTGAAATTACAGGACTGGGTTAAGTATTGGATATATTTAGTAGGATCTGATGAAAAGGAGCCTAACCATTGGTCCATTTGGAAAAGGTCAGATAAAGAGAAAGAAACATGCACCCTAACTATGCCTTTGGCTCCAGCCACCTCCTGAAGGGGGAATTGTTGGGCAGGGGTAGAGGAGTTACCTGTGGGACTATAATGTAAGCCAGACTGTGTATGAGGTGGGGAGATGATGGGGGGACATAAGGAGGTGGGTTGTGGGCAGAAGAAGAGGAGGGAGGCTTTGAGGGTGGGGTTAGGGTTTGTATTAGGGTCTGGTTAGGACAGGTGGGGAGGAGAGAAGTCAGAAGGGTTGATTGATAAGGAAGATTCTGGGTTGCCAGCAGAGGCAGGAGGGGTGGACGGAAGGGAGAAAAGGAACATTTGAGATAAGTTACATTGAGATCAGGGATGAGAGATGGATTGGAGTGTAAAAAAATGCCTGGACATTGAGCACTTTAGACCATTTGCATATTTGTTGACAAAAATTGTTTAGGTTTTGCAGAATAGAAAAATTGAAAATGCTATTTTCTGGCCATTTGGAACCATTGTCTAATTTGTATTGAGGCTAGGCTGTGTTACAGAAAAAAAATGAGATGTTTAGGTTTCAGATCAGGTGACAGTTAAAGAGGTTTTAGGTTTTATAGGACAGAGTATAGAGGTGAAGACAGAGGAATAGAGGGTGGAATACTGTCCATGGTGAAGGAGATACATTTTAAGGAAAGGAGTAGAGATGAGGAGAGGGAGTGAGCAGCTACCAAAGTTTTGGTAGGTGTCCCTGATTGTATCTTGGGCTGTAACATGGTGAGTGATCAAGGCAGGTGTCCCCATGATTGACCAGACACCAAGAGAAGACCGTCTTCCCTAGTTGAGTCCAGTGACCAACAATGGAGTTTTTGAGCACAAGGATAAAAAGTGTTTCCTTTGCCTCTTTTAGAGAGGGAGACCTGTCTTTGAGACTTGTCTCCTTGGTATTTAAAGGAAAAGTGAGAAAGGGAGACTTGTCTCCTTTTCTCTAACGAAAAAGAGCAAGAGGGAGAGACTTGTCTCCTTTTTCTCTAAAGGAAAAGAGAAAAAAAGGAGAGGCTTGTCTCCTCTTCTCTATAGGAAAAGAGAGAGTGGGAGAGACTTGGCTCCTTCTCTCTACGTAGGAGAAAGATTTAGAGGACAAGAGAGAGAAAGAGGGACAGATTTGTCTCCTTTTCTTTAGAGGAAAAGAGAGAGAAAGAAGTAGACTGCTTACCCGATCTGAAGGTTGCTAGAGGGTTGTTGGGCTACTCTAATGCACTGAGGTTGCAAGTGGGTCTCTTTACAGAGGGAGAGTGGGGACAGGGGGCTGGTCTCCCCAAAGGAGTATACCTACTCCACGTTTCAGCACCAAATGTTAAGCATGCTCTGAATGAAGAGACCCTCTAAACAGGTTTGTTTGAGCAACATGGCTGTTGATTCACCTGGGTGTAGGTGGGCTGAGTCTGAAAAGAGAGTCAGCAGAGTGTGGTCAGATAGGAGTTGGTTTCATAGGTTTAGGGTAGGCAGTGGAAAGTTACACAAGTTACATTTCAGGAGAGTTTTTGCAAGTTGGGAGGGAGTCATAGGATCTGGAGTCATGAGGTTGACCTATCAATTGTGCAAGGTCAGTTACAAATTCCAGTTGCCTTATCAGATGAGGCAGGAATAAGGAACAATAGAAGAATGTCTCAAAGTTAATTAGGCACCACAGGTGTTGATCATTCTCCTTTTAATGGTTTTCCAGTTACTTCAGACTTTCTAGTTCCAGGAACTCATCTGCAGTGTATGTGTAGGTCACAAAGGTTATCATGGCATAGTCCATGGTGCAGTCAGTCAGCTTAAAAGATCTTAGAATGTTTACACACAAAATTTCCTTTATAATTAACATTTTAAATCTTGCTCAAACCTTCAAAACAAAATATATTTTGTTTTAATTTTTTTATATAGGTAGAAATCCACATTCTCACACCTCCTTATAATCCTTTTACCAATAGTATATTTTACTTTCCTTACACACCTTGCACATAAACTTTCTTCAATAGTTTTACATTTAGAAGGCCTAATTACTTTTAAATTTTACAACATTTCTTGTGTATATCTCCTTTTGTAACAGTGTTCACAACTTTCACAGACAGTCTTGAACTTTCTGACTTTAAACATCTTTTTCTTTAAACAGCCAGTAAATTTATTTTAGGACAAGAATTGACCATATATAGGGTTTCCTAACTCTATTTCTGCAAGCATTTCCCTATTAATTACTGAATACTCATTGTGTCTTTTTCTCTTAGTTACCCAAGAGGAACCATTTAAAACTGCTGGGTTAAGGGAATTATTAGTGATTAATGTTAAATTATTGTTATTGCTATTATTTTTCTAACAGAATAGCCTTATATGTTAAGATTTTTGAGTCGGTACGCTACCTTTTTACTTTTTTCTTTTCTTTTCCTTTTTTTTCTTTTTGTCTTAGTTCTGACCAGGTGAGGTATGCTCACAATGAGGTTTCCTGTAAGGTATGTATGTATGTATGTATGTATGTATGTATGTGTGTGTGTGTGTGTATATATATGTATGTATGTATGTATTTATATTAATTAGTGAAGTAATTGAAGACACAGATTGAATGCATTTGGGCCATCTGTTAAGGATTTTCCACAGGAAGGCTATGGGCTGTCAGTGGCCTCTGTCCCTTTGGGCAAGTACTTTTTTTTTCTGTGTTGCTGAGAGTACGGACTTATTCATTGCACTGGGTTGGTCCTGACTTCTCACTCATGAGGCCACCACAGTGAGGGAGCAGGAGCACTTCTTCTCATGAGACAGATCCAGAGACCACTCCCCAAGGGGAATGGGGTCCCTGTATGGGCCACCAAGATTGTTATAAGTAGAATTTTTGGTGCCACAAAAGAAGTAGCACTCAAATATAAATTTCCTCAGCAAAGCAATTTACTTCTATAGAAGGGTGTAGCTTACAGGTGAAACAATGGTGAGCACACACCTGGACAAGGGAGGAGAAGGGGTACTTATGTCTGATGGAGGTCTCCCCTAGTGCTGTGTCATTCCCCTATTGGATGGGTTAGACTGCACAGACTAGTCTAATTCCAATTGGCTGTTTTAAAGGCAGAAGGGCTACGAGCTGGAGTGGCAGGATGGGTAGTTTGGTGGGAAGGACGGGTACGGGCAGGTCAGAGCAGGTAGCCAGGGGTCAAAGCAAGTGATGGGAGCAGATGACCAGAGCAGGTGACTGGCATGAGTAAGGATGGAGCAGGGGACTGGGGGAAGAGATGTGAACTACTGATTAGAACTGGTGGAAAAGGTTGTTTGCTAAAACTACAAGGAAGTTAAACTTTAAAATAGAGAATTAATAAGAAAGCTGAACATACTGACATACTGTTTGAAGAGAAACTTTGAGTTTGCTACATCTAACATTGACTTTCTGTCTTCATGACTTGTCCATTGCTGTCAGTGGAGTATTGAAGTCCCCCACTATTATTATGTTGCTGTCTATCTCATTTCTTAGGTCTATTAGTAATTGTTTTATCAATTTGGGAGCTCCAATGTTCGTTGCATATATGTTTAGGTTTGTGATAATTTCCTGTTGGACAAGGCGTTTAACCATTATATAATGTCCCAGTGATCTCTTTTAACTGATGTTGCTTTAAAGTTTGTTTTGTCTGAAAGAAGAATAGCTACCCCTGCTCGCTTTTGATGTCCATTTGCATGAAATGGTTTTTCATACCCCTTACTTTGAGTCTTTATGTGTTAGTGAGTCTCCTGAAGGCAGCAGATAGTTCATCAGTGAGTTCTTACCTGTTCTGTGGTTCTGTATCTTTTTTTTTAAATTGTACTTTAGGTTCTGGGGTATATGTGCAGATCATGCAATATTGTTGCATAGGTACACACATGGCAAGGTGGTTTGCTGCCTTTATCCCCCCATCACCCACATCTGGTATTTCTCCCCTTGTTATCCCTCCCTGCCCTTCCCACCCTGTTGTCCCTCCCCTAGCCGCACCCAACTGTCCACAGTGTGTGATGCTCCCCTCCCTGTGTCCACATGTTCTAATTGTTCAACAGCCGCCTATGAGTGATAACATGCAGTGTTTGGTTTTCTGTTCTTTTGTTTGCTGAGAATGATGGTTCTGTGTCTTTTAAGTGGAACATTTAGGCCATTTACATGAACTTGCAAATACATCTCAATGGTAGTATTGAGATGTCAGCTATAGTTGCATTCATCATGCTATTTGTTTCCTGTGTATTTTTTATTTATTTTTGCTTTTTAACTTCTATTTTTGTTTCTTAGGTCCTGTATGATTTATGATTTAAAGAATTTCTGATGTGTTTCCAGGATTTGTTTAAAGATTTAATCCTCATTTTAGTATTTCTTATAGTGGTAGCTTGGTAATGGTATATTTTCTCAGCACTTGTTTGTCTGAAAAAGACTATCTTTTCTTCATATATGATGCTTAGTTTCACTGGATACAAAATTCTTGGCTGATAGTTGTTTTGTTTGTGGAAGCTGAAGATAGGGCTTCAATCCCTTCTAGCTTGTAGGTTTTCTGCTGATAAATCTGCTGTTAATATGGTAGGTTTTCCTTTATAGTTTACATGGTGCTTCTGTCTCACAGCTCTTAAGATTCTTTCCTTTGTCTGAACTTTGGATAACCTGATAACAATGTGGTTAGGTGATTACTTTTTTTGTGATGAATTTCCCGGGTATTCTTTGTACTTCTTCTATTTGGATATATAGGTCTCTAGCAAGGCTGAGGAAGCTTTCTGGATTATTTCCCAAATATATTTTTTTAACTGTTAGATTTCTCTTCTTCCTAAACAACACTGATTATTCTTAGGTTTGGTTGTTTAACATAATCCCAGACTTCTTGTAGTCTTTGTTCACATTTTCTTAATCTTTTTTCTTTCTCTTTGTTAGATTGCTTTAATTCTAAGACCTTGTCTTTGAGCTCTGAATTTCTTTCTTCTACTTAATTCAGTTGCTGAGACTTTCCAGATCACTTTGCATTTCTGTAAGTATGCTCAATGTTTCCTGACATTTTGACTGTTTTTTCTTTAAGCTATCTATATCCTTGAATATTTCTCCCTTTGCTTATTGCATTGTTTTTTGGATTTCCTTTCATTGGGTTTCACCTTTCTCTGGTGCCTCTCTGATTAGCTTAGTCACTAACCTCCTTAATTTCAGGTAAATCAGGGGTTTCTTCTTGGTTTCAGTCCATTGCTGGTGGACTGCTGTTATTTTGGGGGGCTGCTAGAGAGCCTTATTTTTTAATGTTACCAGAGTTGGTTTTCCAGTTTCTTATCATTTGGGTTGCTCTGTCAGGGGGAAGGTCTAAGGCTAAAGGCTGTTGTTCAGATTCTTTTGTCCCACAGGGTGTTTCCTTTATGTAGTACTCCCTCTCTTTTCCTATGGATGTGACTTTCTATGAGCTGAACTGCAGTGATTGCATCTCTCTTCTTGATCAAGCTACCCAGCAAGTCTACTCAGCACTGAGTTGGTACTGGGGGTTGTCTGCACAGAGTCCAGTGATATGAACCACTTGTGGGTCTCTCAGCCATGCATACTAGTGCCTTTTTTGTGGAGGTGACGGGGGGTGCACTGGACTCCATGTGGGTTCTTAGCCTTGGTAGTTTAATGCTTTATTTTTGTGCTGGTTGGCATTCTGCTGTGACGTGCTTTCCGGAGAGCATCAGCTGCGGTAGTATGGAAAGAAACTGGTGGTGGGTGGGGCCCTAGAGCTCCCAAGATTATATGCCCTTTGTTTTCAGCTACGAGTGTAGGAGAGAAGGACCATATGTAGGGGCAGGGCTCAGCATGTCTGATTTCAGGCTCTCCTTGGTCATTGCTTCCTGTGGCTGCTGTGGGGAGTGGAGGTGAGGTTCCCAGGTCATTGGAATTGTGTACCTAGGAGAATTATGGCTGCCTCTGCTAAGTCATGCAGATCATCAGGAAAGTGAGAGAAATCTAGCAGTTGCAGGCCTCACCTAGCTCCCATGCAAACTGTAGGGCTGGTCTTATTCCCACTGTACCCTGCTTAACAGCCCTGAGTCTGTTTCCAGGCAGTGGGCTAACTGGGCTTAATAACTTGCTTCAGGCTCCCTGCCTCTAAGCTGGGAAAGAAAAGGGCTTGTTTCTTCTCCTGCCTGTGAGGTTTGCACACCAGATTTGTGCCCTCTCCTGAGTTCTGGCCAGGAGGCTTCTCACACCATTCAAAATGTTGCAAAGTTTAGCTGGAGATTTCCTTCTTTCTGTGGTGTCTTCTCCCCCACTCTTCTGGCCACCCTCCTGATGGATCCCTGTGGTGCCAGGCAGGAATGGCCTGCTAGGGGACCCAGTGAGCTCCCAGGACCTTTCTGTTGCTTCCGCTACCCTTTTATTTTGCTTGATTCTCTAAATCGAGTCAGCTCCAGTTAAGGTCAGAAATTTTCCTGCAAACAAAACTTCAGTCTCTCCAGTTGGGTTTTGTGTTCAGAAGCAGAGGAACTTCCTTTCCCACTTCCACTGTTGGGGCACTCAGTATTTGGGGTGTCTCCTAGGTCCTGCAGGAGCAGTCTATTTCCTTCAAAGAGTCTGTGGGTCCTCTGAGGAATTCTGGTGTTAAATGACTTTTAAATATTTATTGGCATTTTGTGACTTGTATGTTAATGCCTTTTAACCTTTTTCTATTGGGAGGTAAGGGGAAGATGGGGCAATATCAATTTTTCTTAAAAAATTATATGGGTTTTAGAGATATCACCACTTGGACATATTTAATATAAACACTTATATATTGTTTTTTGATTACCTTTCAAGTAAATTTATCTACCCTACAGACATTTGGATCACAAATGCTCAAATCTTCAAAACAATAGTCTGGACTTTTAAAAAAATTACCATAATAGAACACATCATAAAAGCCTCTTATATTTGTATTGAATTTAAAAGTGCAATTGTTTAGGTTTAGTAGTTTACTTGGAGGCAGACTACTGTAAATCCTGACCAAAGGAAAGACCAAACACATAAGGGAAAACTTTATAAGGATAGAAGTAAATCTGTCTTATAAATTCTTAGTCTCTCTTTTCTACGAATTCACTTAAAATTTCTTCCTGTACAACTACTCCTAAATAGCTTATCATATTTGAAATTATGTGTCCTGTGTGTCTTTCCAAACAGATGTAAACTTCTTATTTACTTCAAAATCATCTGTGAACTAAATATCTGTCACAAATGTGCCACTGAGTAAAGGTCTAAGAAATTAATTAATACAATAGTCCTCTCTTATTTACTGTTTTACCTTCTGCGGTTTCAGTTACCTGTGGTCGACCATAGTCCAAGTACATTAAATGAAAAATTATAGAAATAACAATTTGTAAGTTGTAAATTATACACCATTCTGAGTAACATGATGAAATCTCACCCTGTGCCACTGCATTCCTTCTTTATCACAAGAGTAAGTATAGTACAATAAGGTATTTTGAGAGAGAATGAGAGACCATGTTCACAGAACTCTTATTACAGTATATTGTTGTAATTGTTCTACTTATTATTACTAGTTATTTTAAATATTTTGCTGTGCCTAATTTATAAGTTAAACTTTGTCATAAGTATGTATATTTAAGAAAAAACATAGTGTATGTAGGGTTTGGTACTATCTGTGGTTTCAAATATTCATGGTGGGGTCTCAGAACATAACTTTTGTTGATAAGGAGGAACTGCTATAAATGAATATATGACTAAGTAACCATAAAACATAAATACAGATTTTAATATTCTTCTTTTGTTAAATCTGCCAGCATTTTAAATTTTTTTGGATTTCTTTTATACCTAGAATGTCTTCCCTACTTAAAAAGCAGACAAATACTCAACTACATTTCTTTCTGCTTTCTATGGTTTCATTTTAACATCTAACTTCTTAACCCATCTTAAATTTATCTGGATAAAATGACATGACAACTGAATAGATTATTTTTCAAATAGCTAAAAAATTGTCTTAACAATGTTTATTGAGTGCATCTGCCTTTTATCCCTGATTTGTGATTATAGTTTCTGTGTCCTGGTTATATACATTATTTTATTGATTTTTCCATTGATTTTCATGTTCATTTTATACTGATTATACTGTTTTAACATCTAGTGAGGTTATTACTCTTCTTTTTTTATTTTCTTGAGCTATTCCAGATGATCTTTGGAAACAGTTATCAAAATATTTAAAAACACAGTTGGGAATTTGATTGGAACACATTAAATCTGATAATTAACTTGGAAAGAATTGACATTCCTTAGTCGTCTTTTTATTCAGCAACCTGCCTTGTCTAATTATTTAAGCTTCTTGTATATCTGTCAGTAGTTTGGTAGATTTCCCCCCACATGAATTTAACCCTGACTTTACCTAGTATCTCCCTTTTCCTTGGAAGTCTAAATATATTGTCTCTCAGATGCCAGTTCTACAATTAATGAAATGTTGATGCCGTCTCTAAAATACTATTATTTGGTACCACATGTGTTTTTATAGTCATCTCTGGCTCTGAATGCATGACAAAGCCCACTGAAAAGGATTAGTCTATGGATCATTTTACCATCTTACTCTGTCTTCTCCTATTCTATTTCACATTGACCTGGATATGGGCTTTGGTCCTATTTCCTATTTGCACATACATATACATACACACACAAATTCATACGCTTATTCACACAAAGCTGCTCTCAAAAGCCCACACAAATCTGTAAATTCAAGAGACTTGGCTAAAAAATTGAAGGAACATGAAATTGAATCTTAAATATCTAGGTTATTAAAAAACAAAACAAAACACTTTGGCTATCCTGCATGGTTTGTCAGATATTTTTATCCCCAAGTATCTATTTATTATGCAGAACTATCAAGGCAACTTACCTTACCCTCATGGTTTTTCCTTTTTCTGATGTCACTCATGAAGATATTTTCTTGAATAAAGACATTTTGTCCCTAATCTGAGGCCAGATATAGAAATGACATCCCCAGCAATATAGGTTTTCACATTTTTTGTTGGGCTTATTTTCATATATTTTACTTCTTTATTTGTTGTTACAAATGGACATTTTTTTTTCTTTTACCAAATTACTGGTGATATACGTGAAACTGTTAAAATTGTATGTTTAGTTTATATCCTGACATTTATAATTAATATACTTTCCTGTTTCATAATAATTGGATACCTCCTATTTTTGTTTTGTGTCATATTGTGAAATATGGGATTTGTGTGTGTCTGTGTGTTACCATGCTTCTCTTGTATCAAAGATTGTCTAACATTTGTCCTATGGAGGGAAAAGTTGGTGGTTATAGGGTATAGGAAATGGCTATAAAATTAAGTCCTATGAGTGCTCTCCTACAGTCTCAAGATATTACTTAAAATGTTTGTTTTTAAAGCCTTTTTCTGGTGAAAATAATTCACTAATAGGTGTTTCGTAGTAACAGTAATAAGCTTTTGTCCTTTATTTTTTCTGTTGCATTTCAAGCAACTGTAAACTGAAAAGCAGTCTTCCAAATAAACACCTTAAGCATTTATCCCTTCTTGTTCAGAGCACTGTTTCTCTAGAGACAACATCATCATTTCTCACCATACATTCCTGGCATGGGAATTCCAACATATGCCTCTTACATGTCCCCTGACCTTGTGATAATTCTTTGTCTTAACAATGGTTAAATTTTATGGATAGTAATTATAAGTGTTAAGTTGTATTTTCTCTTTCCTCGCTACAATCTAACATTAATAGTTAAAATATAAACCTTAAAAACTAGTTTAGGAGCCCCTTTCTTATGCAATCAGCATTTTGAACTAAATATCCTACTGAAGATAAATAGAAAGGCTGAGAAAAAAATATTTCTTAAAGTCTACCTAAACTAAGGAGTAAACTAACAAGGTAGTGGGGAATTACTGTGCCAGGAACTGGAAAATGTCAAATCTATTTGAAGCTATTTTTTTCCCCTGGAGGCATCTACTAATTCCTGAGGTGCTTGCTAATGGGCTGAAAAGCTGGTCATAATATTTGGAAGCCTTGTGAGGCTGAAGGCTCAGACATTGGAGTGCACAGACTGCCACCATAGAAGGGCCTAGTGAACACCTCTTGTTTGGCATTAAACTTGGAAAGGCTAAAATCTATTTATAAAGGTAAATAGACTAACTAGAAGTGAATAGCTTTTCAGAGACCGCTGCTCAGATTTTAATCATCTCAATGCATGAAACTGCTAGAAACAAATAAAAATCTTCTTTGAGAAAAGAAGATATCCTAGACCTTATTTCTACTTTTTTAAAAAAGACGTGATTTGCAGTACATAACTAAAAATAACTAGGAGCATGAGGTAAAGCAAGGTGAACAAAACTGGGGAGAAACCATAAGCAAAAGAAACCATACAGGGACTCCAGATGTTTGAGTTTACATATAGTCAAACATTAAGATAAACATGCTTACTATATTCCAAGAAATAGAAGACAAAACTAAAAATCCTAGCAAATATATAGAAAGTATAAAAAGAAATAACAGATTTGAATAAGAAAGCCAAGTAGAAAATCTAGAGCTGAAATATACATAGCTGAAATTAAGAATTCAATGGATGGGTTTAACAGTCTATTGGATACATCTGAAAAAGATAATAGTATGTAAGATATATCATTATGAATATCCAGAATGGCTCATTGAGAGACAAAAGCATGGAAAACACAGAAGAGAAGGCAAGCAACAGTGGATACAGCTAGATATTCTGAAATTCCAATTATGTATTAGAAAGACAGGAGAGGTAAATGGAGAAGAAGCAATATTTTAAAAGATACTATTTTTTTTTCAAAACTGATAAACAGCATCAACTCACAAATGCATGACACACCATAAAATCAAGAGAAAACATTAAAGAATGTTCATCTAGCAGAAATGAGATTAGTGAACATCACACAAAGACAAAAATTTAATGACATTTAGTGAAAAATGAGCCATTTCCTTCACTTGAGTAACAGATTGAGAGCTGGCATCCAGGAACAAAAAGGCAACCAGAAGACAATTGAAATATATTTTCAGCATTCTGAAAAATAGTTACTGACAATCAAGATATCTCTACTAACAAAAAAATCTATACTCAACAAAATTTTCCTTCAAGAGTGAAGGTAAAAAAAAAAAAAAAATTCAAGGCAAAGTAAAACCATGTGAATTCATTACTTCCAATCTCTCATTAAAGGAAATAATAAAGTAATTCTTTATAATTTTAGATTGAAGAGGTGCAAGCAGTATTGAAGATAACAAAAAGGGTGAGAGTGAGATAAATAAAAATGAAAAATGTTTAGTACAGTAATAACAGTATCATGTAATTTACAATGAGTAAAGTACTAAAAACTGTAGTATGTAAGTTGAAAGGATGTGAACATTTTTCTAAGGTCACTGCATTGTCCAGGAAGAAGGTAAAAATGCTAGTTAATATTAAATATGAAGCACTGATAAATTGACATCATAATATTTAAAACAATTACTAAAATAGAGAATATAACTACTAAGAAAATAAATGATTAGTTAAATAACTCAATAGCTGGAAACCCCAATAAGTAAAAAACTCCATGTAAAGAAATTAAAAAAAAAAAACCAGTAACTAAATGCAAAAGAAGTAGAAATAATAATAATGCCAGTAAAAATCCTAGTAGAATTTTGGGCAATAATTAATAAGCTGATTCTAAGACTTATATAAAATTGTAAAGGTCTAAGGATAAGCACAGTGTTTTGAAGAGTCAGGTGAGATAATGTCCTTTACCAGAAGTATAAGTGGCACCATCACCTCTAGTGACCCACTAACAAATTTGTTGCTTTCTGTTCCTGTGACATTATGACATGACATTATGTTCTGGTGGCCTAGAGGTCTTAGTTTCAGAGGGAGAAATGCTGCCACAAGGAGACACAACACAGATTACATTACACTGGAAGTTAAGATTACCACCTGGCTATTTTGGGTTCTTCCTACCTCTAAGTCACATACGATTTATTGACTTTATATCAACATTTAATTGTTGTTTACTTTATGTAATAGCATTTAGGTTGAAGATTAGTGCACTTCTGGTTATATGAAAGATAGCTGTATTATGTTGGGTGTAATTATGACCTTATTATTTGCTTTATTTGAAGATTATGCATAATTTCAGGAGATGTGTATGGGTTCAAGTTGACAAAGGGTGGACTTGTGATGATTAATATCGAGTGTGAACCTGATTGATTTAAGGATTCAAAGTATTGTTCTAGGGTGTGTCTGTAAGGGTGTTGCCAAAGAAGATTAATGTTTGAGTTAGTGGACTGGTTGAGCATCATTTAATAAGTTATCATCAGGGCTAGCATAAAGCAGGCAGAAGAAGTTGGAAGGACTAAACTTGCTGAGTCTTCTGGTCTTCATCTTTCTCCTGTGCTGGATGGTTCCTGCTCACAAAGATTAGACACTAAGTTCTTCAGCTTTTGGCCTCTTAAACTTACACCAGTGATTTGCAAGGAGCTCTCAGGCCACGGCCACTGTGAGGATGGCCAGTGCATCTGCCATGAGGGCTTCACAGGCCTGGATTGTGGCCAGCGCTCCAGCCCCAGTGACTGCAGCAACTTGGGGTAGTGCGTCTCAGGCTGCTGCATCTGCACTGAGGGCTACACCGGAGAAGACTGATCAGAGGGTGAGTCCCAGGGCACGGACCAGCATGATGATGGCTATGATGGAGTGGACATCTAGTGTGGGGTGGAAAAATATGTTTAGATATATAAACATACATACACACTGATTCTTTGTACATATCAATATATCCATTAAAACACACACCCATAATGACTCTTTAAGGGGGCCCTGTCATTCATTTGTTACAAGGTGACCTGTTTAGGGGCTTGAAGGGCTCAGAGAGGTAATATAATTGTCTCAGGGACACAGCTGACACATCACAGAGCTGGTATTCGAGTCTGTCTAACTCATCTACAGGAATTTAACATCTATTATCCAAGATGAGGTAGATAAAGAAATAACCTCTCTTTTGCTAAACATTAGCTTTCCTTCCTACTCTCCACTGACATCAAACCAACAGTAAACAAAATCTCTTTATTTGAATGTCTTAAAAAATCAGCTAAATTGAATATGTAGTGTCATTACATAAAAACAACTATTTCAAATGCATACTCAGCTAAAGACAAAATGCCTATTATCCACAAGATTGCCTGCCTTTTAATTGTCTTTTGTTACTGGTTTTGTTTTCGTTTTTTGTTGGTTTTTTAAAATCCTTAAGTCTGTAAGCTCCTTATCCTTAAAAGGGCACTATTTCTAGCAGTTAGTGTATGGTCTAGTACATAGTAAATGCTCAGTAAACCCTGGTAAAATGAAAACACAGGAGAGAAAAATAATGCCAATGTTTAATGAGTGTCTTCTTTGTACTTCTGTCTTCCACCCATATTATAATTGTCATAATGGAAAAATTTTGCCTTTACTAAAGTTATTGATATCTAGACATAAAAAAAAAAGTCTGAAGGCTACACTGTCAGTTTCCCTACTTTTGAGGTTTTGGAACTTAGACTGGTTTCCTTGCTTCTCAGCTTGCAGAAACCCTATCATGGGACTTCACCTTATGATTGCATGTGTCAGTTCTCCATAATAAACTCCCTTTCGTATATACCTATATCCTATTAGATATCTCCCTCTAGAAAACACTGACTAATACACTCTGAATGATGGTTAGGACAATTAAGAAGGAAATAAAAAAATATTGAAACCAATGAAAATGGAAATACAACATACTAAAACCTCGGGGATACAACACAAACAGTGCTAAGAGGGAATTTTATAGCAATAAACACCTACATCAAAAATATAAATATTCCAGTGAACTAATCATGAATTCAAGGAACTAGAAAAAGAACAAAACAAACTTCAAATGGGTAGAAGGAAAGAAATTATAAAGATCAGAGCAGAACTAAACAAAACAGAAATGTAAAAAAAAAATGCAAATGAACAATGAAATGATTTTGAAAAGACAAAAAACTCTGATAAACCCCTAGCTAGACTAATTAAGGAAAGAAGAGAAAAGATCAAAATAAGTGAAATTAGAAGCCAAAAAGGAGACATTACAACTGATGTCTTAGGAATACAAAATATTATCAGACACTATTATGAACAACTATATGCTAACAAACTGGAAAATCTAGAGGAAATAGACAAGTTCCTGGATACATACTAAATATCACAATTAAATCAGGAAAAAAAAACCTAAACAGACCAATAATGTGTATAAAGATTAAATTAATAGCAAAAATCTCCCCCAAAAGAGTCAAGGACTGGATGGCTTTACTGCTGAATTCTACCAAGCTTATAAAGAACTGACAGTAAGTTTCCTCAAACTCTTCTGAAAAATAAAGGAAAGAATTCTTTTTAACTCATTCTATGAGGCCACATTACCTTGATTTCAAAAGTAGACAAGACCACAACAACAACAAAACTACTGGTCAGTATCACTGATGCATATTATTTTAGTCCATTCTCATACTGCTATAAAGAACTTCCTGAGACTGTAATTTATAAATAACAGAGGTTTAATTGACTCACAGTTCCATATGATTGGCGAGGCCTCAGGAAACTTAAAATCATGACAGAAGGTGAAGGGAAAGCAAGGCACATCTTCACATGGCCAGAGAAGGAGAAAAAGAGCAAACAGTGAATTGCTACACAATTTTAAACAACTAGATCTTGTGGATACTCTATCATGAGAACAGCAAGGGGAAAGTCTTCCCCCATGATTCAGTTGCTTCCTGTCAGGCTTCTTATTCAACATGTGGGAGTTACATTTTAACATGAGATTTGGTTGGGGACACAGTCAAACCATATTATTGTATCTCTGGCCCCTCACAAGTGTCATGTTTTTCTCACATTTCAAAACCATTCTTGCCTTCCCAGCAATCCTTCAAAGTCTTAACTCATTCCAGCATTAATGCAAAAGTCCAAGTCCAAAGACTCATTTGAGACAATGCAAGTCCTTTTTTCCTATGAGCCTGTAAAATGAAAAGGTAGTTATTTCCAAGATTCAATGTGGGTACAGGCATTGGGTAAATGATTCAGTTCCAAAAGGAGGAAATCAGCCAACACAAAGGGGCTATAGGCCCCGTGCAAGTCAGAAACCCAGCAGGGCAGTCATTAAAGCTTCAAGCTCCAAAATAATTTCCTTTGACTTCATGTCTCATATCCAGGGCATGTTGATGCCAGAGGTGAGCTTCTGTAAATTTGGGCAGCTCCACCCCTGTGGCTCTGCAGGGTACAGCCTCTGCGACTGCTTTCACAAGCTGGCATTGAGTGCCTGTGGCCTTTATAGGTGCATGATGTGAGCTGTTGGTGGATCTACCATTCTGGGATCTGAAGAACGGTGGTGGTCTTCTCACAGCTCCACTAGGCAGTGTTTCAGTGTGGGCTTTTGGGGGGGGTTGGGGCTGCAATATCACATTTCCCCTCTGCACTGCCCTATTAAAGGCTCTCCACAAGGGCTCTACCTGTGCAGCAGACTTCTGCCTGGACAACTAGACATTGTCATACATCCTTTCAAGAAGTTTTCAAGACCAAACTCTTTCCTTCTGCATACCTGAAAGCCCAGTGCCATATGGAAGCTATCAAGGCTTGGGGCTAGCATCCTCTGAAGCAACAGCCTGAGCTGACCTTTGGCCCCTTTTAGCCACAGCTGGGGCTGGAGTGGCTAGAATGCAGGCTACCAGGTCCCAAGGCTGTGCAGAGCAGTGGAGCCCTGGTCCTGGCCCAGGAAACAATTTTCCCCCTTAGGCCTCCAGGCCTGTGATGGGAGGGGCTGCCTTGAAGTTCTCTGAAATGTCCTGGAGACATTTTCTCCATTGTCTTGGCTATTAACATTCAGCTCCTCTTTACTTATGCAAATTTTTGCAGCAGGCTTGAATTTCTCCCCAGAAAAATGGAGTTTTCTACCACATGGTCAGGCTGCAAATTTTCCAGAGTTTTGTGCTTTGCTTCCCTTTTAAATATAAGTTCTCTTTGCTTATGCAAATAAGTATAGACTTTTAGAAGCAGCCAGATCACATCTTTAACGTTATACTTCCTAGAAATTTCGTCTATCTGATGCCCTAAATAATCTTTCTGAAGTTCAAAGTTCCATAGATTTCTAGAGCAGGGACATAATGCTGCTAGTATCTTTCCAAATCATAGCAAGAATGACCTTTGTTTCAGTTTCCAATGTGTTTCTCATTTCCCTCTGAGACCACCACAACTTGGACTTAATTGTCCATATCACTATCAGCATTTAAGTCAAAATCATTCAACAAGTCTGTAGGAATTTCCAAACTTTCCCTTATCTTTCTGTCCTCTTTTGAGCCATTCACACTGTTCAAACCTCTGCCTGTTACCCAGTTCCAATGTTGCTTCTACATTTTCTAGCATCTTTATTGCAATGCCCCACTTTTCTGGTACCAATTTACTGTATTAGTCCATTCTCACACTGCTATAAATAAATGTCCTGTATTAGTTCATTCTCACACTGCTATAAATTACCTGGCACTGGGTAGTTTGTAAAGAACAGAGGTTTAATTGACTCACAGTCCCACATGACACAGAGGGCCTCAGGAAACTTACAATGATGATGGAAGTTAAAGGGGAAGCAAGGCATGTGTTCACATGGCCAGAGCAGGAGAAAGAGAGCAAATGGTGAAGTGCTATACACTTTTAAAGACCCAGATCTCATGAGAACTCTATCATAGAACAGAAAGGGTGAAGTTTGACCCTATAATCCAGTCACCCTTCCACCAGATTCCTCCTTCCACACATGGGGGTTACAATTTTACATGAGATTTGGATGGGTACACAAAGCCAAAGCACATCAAACATAGATGCAAAAATCCTCAACAAAGTACCAGCAATCTGAAACTAACAATACATCATAATTGATATGGTTTGGCTATGTACCCATCCAAATCTCATCTTGAATTATAGTTCTCATAATCCTTACCTGTCATGGAAGGGACCCAGTGGGAGATAATTGAATCATGGGGACAGTTACTCTCATGCTGTCCTCATGATAGTAAGTTCTCATGAGATCTGATGGTTTTATAAGGGGCTTTCCCCACCCTTCGCTAGCACTTCTCCTTCCTGCCACCATGAAGAAGGACGTATTTGCTTCCCCTTCTAAGTTTTCTTAGACATTCCCAGGCATGCTGAACTGTGATTATATTATGCTTCTTTCCTTTATAAATTACCCAGTCTCAAGCATGTCTTTGTGAATAGCATGAGAATGGACTAATACAATAATGCTAATATACGATGATCAAGTGGGATTTAGTTCAGGGGTACAAGGATAATTCAACATACACAAATTAATAAATGTGATACACTGACTGAAATTAGGCCTACGGAATGAGCTGCAGGGAAGGAGCAAACCAGGGGTGCAAATCAAGACTGGGGGTGGGGCATGTCCCTACCTGAAACCTACAGCCAGTTCTGACGGTCAGGGGACTTAACCCCCTGAGTGCTCTGTTTCAGATCCTGTGCTTACCTCATTCCTTCTGCAGCCCACAGTGCACAAAAGCCCTGCCAGATGGTGGGGTGCCGTGGGTAGTCGATGCAAATGTGAGTAGCAACTACCACCAGATGCGGCAAGCTGTTGTAAGGACCTGGGTGGGAGTTTGGACTAATGCCAGTGGGACAGACCATCCCAAAGAGGGGGGCAGAATTGAAAGCAGGGAAACAGACCATAAGGCCTGGCAGGCTCCACCTCCACAGAATTCAAACTGAAATCCTCGCTAGAGAGCTTGGCAGCAAATACACAAGCTTGACACCAACCAGGAAGATCCAGCTGAGGAAGGAGAGACGCCATTGGGAAGGCAGGGCCAATCTCACCTGCAAACAAACTCCAGGAAAGGACCACCCACCCAACAACCTGGCGGAACCCGAGAGAGCCCAGCAACACCATCTGCAGGCCAAAAAAGATACAGCTCCAACCTCAACAGAAAAAAATGTCACTCAGAGACTCCTGAAATCACCAACTTCAAAGATTAAAGGGAGATAAATCCACAAGGATGGGGGGAAAAAGCACAAAAAGAATGAAATCATCAAAGATCAGAGCACCTCTTCTCCTCCCAGGGATCACAATTCCTCACCATCAAGGGAACAAAAAAAGAGAATGAATCTGATGAATTGACAGAAGCAGGCTTCAGAAGGTAGGTAATAACAAACTTCTTTGTGTTAAAAGGCCATAATCTAATGCAATACAAAGAAACTAAGAGCCTTGAAAAAAGGTTAGATGAAATGCTAACTAGAATAACCAGCTTAGGGTAGAACATAAACAACTTGATGGAGCCAAAAAACACAGTACGAGAACTTCATGAGGTGTACACAAATTTCAACAGCCAAATCGATCAAGCAGAAGAGAGGATATCAGAGATAGAAGATCAAATCAATGAAATAAAATGAAAAGGCAAGATTTGAGAAAAAAGAGTGAAAAAAAAATGTACAGAGCCTCCAAGAACAATGGGATTATGTGAAAAAACCTAACCTATGCTTGATCAGCGTACCTGAATGTGACGGGCAGAATGAATCCAAGTTGGAAAACACTGTTCAAGATGCTATCTAGGAGAATTTTCCCAACCTATCAAAGCAGACCAACATTCAAATCCAGGAAATACACCACAAAGATATTCCTCAAGAAGAGCAACCCCAAGGCACATAGTTGTCAGAGTCACCAGGGTTGAAATGAAAAAATCCGAAATCAATAAATCCAGGAGCCGGTTTTTTGAAAAGATCAACAAAATAGACCACTAGCTAGACTAATGAAAAAGAAAAAAAAGACAAATCAAATAGATGCAATAAAAAACGATAAAGGGGAGATCACCATCGATTCCTCAGAAATACAAACTATCATCAGAGATTACTACAAACAACTCTATGCACATAAACCAGTAAATCTGGAAGAAATGGTTAAGTTCCTGGACACTTGCACACTCCCAAGACTAGGCCAAGAAGAAGTTGAAACCCTGAATAGACCAATAACAAGGTCTGAATTCGAGGGGGCAATTAATAGCCTACCAACCAAAAAAGTCAGGTCCAGACAAGTTCACAGCTGAATTCTTCCAGACATATAATGAGGAGCTGGTACCATTCCTGTTGAAATTATTCCAAACAATACAAAAAAAGGGAATCCTCCCTAACTCTTTCTATGAGACCAACATCATCCTGATACCAAAATATGGCAGAGACACAACTAAAAAAGAAAACTACAGGCCAATATCCATGATGAACATTGATGCAAAAATCTTCAATAAAATATTGGCAAACCGAATCCAACAGCACATCAAAAAGCTTATCTACCACGATCAAGTAGGCTTCATCCCAGGGATGCAAGGCTGGTTCAACATATTCAAATCTATAAACATAATTCTCCATACAAACAGAACCAGAGACAAAAACCACATCATTATCTCAATAGATGAAGAGAAGGCCTTCAACAAAATTCAATAGCCCTTTATGCTAAAAACTCTCAATAAACTAGGTATTGATGGAACATATCTCAAAATAGTAAAAGCTATTTATGACAAACCCACAGCCAATATCATACTGAATGGGCAAAAATTAGAAGCATTCCCTTTAAAAACTGCCAGTAGACAAGGATGCCCTCTCTCACCATTCCTATTCAATATAGTACTGGAAGTTCTAGCCAGCACAATTAAGCAAGAAAAAGAAATAAAGGGCACTCAATTAGAAAAAGAAACCAAATCATCCCTATTTACAGATGGCATGATTGTACATTTAGAAGACCCCATAGTCTTAGCCCAAAACCTCCTTAAGCTGATAAGCAACTTCAGCAAAGTCTCAGGATACAAAATCAATGTGCAGAAATCGCAAGCATTCCTACATACAAAAAACAGACAAACAGCCAAATCATGAGTGAACTTCCATTTACAATTGCTACAAAGAGAATAAAATACCTAGGAATACAACTAACATAGGAGGTAAAGGATCTCTTCAAGGAGAACTCAAACCACTGATCAAGGAAACAAAAGAGGAAACAAACAGATAGAAAAACATTCCATGCTCATGGCTAGGAAGAATCAATCTTGTGAAAATAACCATACTGTCCAAAGTAATTTATAGATTCAATGCTAACCCCATCAAGCTACCATTGACCTTCTTCCCAGAACTGGGAAAAGCCATTTTAAATTTCATATAGAACCAAAAGAGAGCCCACATAGCCAAGACAATCCTAAGCAAGAAGAATAAAGCTGGAGGGGTCATGCTACCTGACTTCAAACTATACTACAGGGCTACAGTAATTAAAACAGCATGGTACTGATACCAAAACAGAGATGTAGACCAATGGAACAGAATAGAGGCCTCAGAAGCAAGGCCACACATACATCTACAACCATCTGATCGTTGACAAATTGGATAAAAACAAGCAATGGGAAAAGTATTCCCTGTTTAATAAATGGTGTTGGTAAAACTGGACCCCTTCCTTACACTTTATACAAAAATTAACTCCAGATGGATTAAAGATTTAAACATAAGAACTAACACCATAAAAACCCTAGAAGAAACCTAGGCAAAACCATTCAGGACATAGGCATAGGCAAGGACTTCATGACTAAAACACCAAAAGCAATGGCAAGAAAAGCCAAAATAGAAAAATGGGACCTAATTAAGAGCTTCTGCACAGCAAAAGAAACAATCATTAGAGTAAAGTGGCAACCAACAGAATGGGAAAAATTTTTCACAATGTGCCCATCAGACAAAGGGCTAATATCCAGAATCTACAAAGAACTAAAGCAGATTTACAAGAAAAAAAACAAACTTGTTCAAAAATGGGCAAAGGATATGAACAGACACTTTTCAAAAGAAGACATATATGTAGCCAACAAACATATGAAAAAATGCTCATCATCATTGGTCATTAGAGAAATGCAAAACAAAGTCACATTGAGATACCATCTCACACCTGTTAGAATGGTGATCATTAAAAAATCTGGAGACAACAGATGCTAGAGAGGATGTGGAGAAAAGGGAACACTTTTACAGTGTTTGTGAGAATGTAAATTAGTTCAACCATTGTGGAAGACAGTGTGGCGATTCCTCAAGGATCTAGAAATAGAAATTCCATTTGACCCAGCAATCCCATTACTGTATATTCCCAAAGAATTATAAATCATTCTATCATGGAGACACATGCACATGTATGTTCATTGTAGTGTTGTTTATGATAGCAAATACCTGGAACCAACCCAAATGCCCATCAATGATGGACTGCACAAAAAAAAGTGGCAGATATACACCGTGGAATACTATGTAGCCATAAAAAATGATGAGTTCGTGTCCTTTGTAGGGACATGGTTGAACCTAGAAACTATCATTCAGCAAACTGACACAAGAACAGAAAACCAAACACCACGTTTTCACTCATAGGCAGGTGATGAACAATGAGAACACTTGGGCACAGGGAAGTGAACAACACTCACAGGGTTAGGTGGTGGGAGGCTTGTGGGGAGGGGAGGAGGGGAGAGTGGAGGGGGTGGGGAGTATGGGGAGGGATAACACCGGGAGAAATGCCTGATGTAGGCAGGGTGGGGAGGGGGATGGAAAAAAATAAGAAAATAAAAAATAAATGTGATACGTCACATAGAATGAAAGACAAAAACTATATGAAAAAGCATTTGATAAAATCCAACATCCTTTTATGACAAAATTCTAAACAAACTTGGCATTGGAGAGATATCTCAACACAATAAAGGCTATATATGACAAACCCACAGCTAGCATTATACTGAATGTGAAAATATGTAAGGCTTTTCTCTAAGAACTGCAAGTAGACAAGGATACACACTTTCACCAATGCAATTCAACATAGTACTGAAAGTCCTAGCCAGAACAATCAGACACCGGAATATTTAAATAGAAGGCCACCAAATAGGAAAAGAGAAGTCAAAATGTCCTCCTTTGCAGATGACATAATCTTATGTTTGGTGAAAACCTGAAGAGTCAACCAAAACTCTTAAATCTGATAAACAGATTCAGTAAGTTTGCATGATGCAACATCAGCATACAAAGTTCAGTAGCGTTTTATACACTAATAATGAACTAGCTTAAAAAGAAATCAGGAAAAAAATTCCATTTATTATAGCCCCAAAATAAAACCCGTAGAATTAAATTTTACTTGAGATACATAATTTCTACAAAAAAAAAAAAAACAAAAAACATTGTTGAAATAAGTAGAAGAATCAAATGAAAATGTATTCTATATTCATTAATTGGAAGCATTAACAATATAGGTAAAGGGGAGGAAGGCAGCAAATCACACAGCCATGTGTGTACCTGTGCAACAATCTTGCATGTTCTTCACTTGTACCCCAAATCTAAAATGCAATAAAAAAATAAAAATTAAAAAATATTAAAATTAAAATATTTAAAAAGTGGGCAAAATATCTTAAATTTTTTATCCACTTGTTTTTCATATACCTTTTGTCCATTCGTATCATTTTTTGATATTTCTCAGCATGCTCAACATCACTAAATGTCAGGGTAATTCAAATCAAAACCACAATGAAGTGCCATCCTACGTCAGTAAGAATGACTAGTGTCAAAAAGGTATCTACCTATTTAATACAATGCTTATGAAAATACCAACATTTTTCACAGATTTAGAAGAGTCAATTCTAAAATGTGTGTGGAACCAAAAATGTGTCCAAACAATCAAAGCAATACTGAGCAAAACAAACAAAGCTACAGGCATCATACTCTGACTTCAAAATGTGTTATAATGTTGAAATATGTTATAAAGCTCTAGCCAAAATGGCATGGTATTGATACAAAAACAGAATAGAATGGAACAGAATAGAGGACACAGAAATAAATCCATGTATACATATATACAGCCAACTGATTTTTGACAAAGGTACCAAGAACATACACTGGTGAAAGGACAGCTTCTTCAATAAATGGTGTTGGGAAAACTGGATATTTCATATGCAGGGAAAAATCCATATGTAGGAGAATGACTAGACCCCTACTTCTCACCATATACAAAAATAAAATGAATTGAGACTTAAATGTAAGACCTGAACCTATAAGGCTACTGGAAGAAAATATAGGGGAAACACTTCTGGACATTGGTGTAGGCAACAATTTTATGGTGAACTCTTCAAAAGTACAGACAACAAAAACCAAAGCAGACAAATGGGATTATTTTACACTAAAAAGTATCTGCAAAGCAAAGGAAAACAACAAAGTGAAGGAAAGTCTGTAGAACGGGAGGAAAATATTTGTAAACTATTCATCTGATGAGGGACTAATATCTAAATATACAAGGAACTCAAACACCCAACAGCAAAAAACAAATCCCATTAAAAAAGTTGGCAAAATATCTGAAAATTTTTATATACCTGTTTTTCTTATACCTGTTGTGCATTTGTCATCTTTTGATTTTTCTCAGCATGCTCAATATCACTAAATGTCAGGGTAATTCAAATCAAAACCACAATGAAATGTCATCCTACATCGGTTAGAATGACTAGTATCAAGAAGATTTTGAAAAATAACATGGTAGTGAGGATGTGGAAAAAAAATCAAACTCAAATACACTGTTGGTGGGAATGTAAATTAGTATAGCCATTATGGAAAACTGCTTGGAGATCTCCCAAAAAACTAAAGAAATAGAACTACTATACAATCCAGCAATCACACTATTGGGTTTTTATCCAAATAAGAGGAAAATCAGTATATCAAAGGCGTATGTCCATGTGTATTTCAGCACCATTCACATTAGCAAAGATACGGAATCAAGCTAAGTGTCCATTAGCAGAAGAATAGATAAGGAAAGTGTGGTAAATATGTACAAGTGAATACTATTCAGCCATACAGAAACTAAAATAATGTCATTTGCAGCACGTGGATGGAATTGGAAGTCATTACATTAGGTGATATAAGCCAGACAAGGAAAGAACAAATACTGCATTTTCTTACTCATATGTGGGAGCTAAAAAACATTAATTTCAAGGAGGTAGGGAGTAGATTGGTAGTTACTAGAGGCTGGGAACGGTGTGGGTATGTGTGGGAGGGGGGATGAAGAAAGGTGGATTAATACATACCAGCATACAGTTAGATAAAGGGAATAGGTTCTAATGTTCTGTAGCAGAGCAGGGTGACTATAGTTAACAATAATATCTTGTGTTTTTCAAAATAGCTGGAAGAGAGGACTTTGAAATGTACCCCATACATAGACATGATAAATGCTCAAGAAGTTGGATATACTAAATCCCCTGATGTGATCATTACACATTCTATGCATGTAACAAAATATCACATGTACCCCATAAATATGCACAGATATTACATATCAATTAAAAATAAAAGGTAAGCCTAAAAAAGAACGTTCATATTAGCATTGTTCAGACAACCACATGTCTATCACCAGTAGAACATTTAATAAATTGTGGCATATTCATAAAATGGAATGTATATAGCCATGAAAATGAATAAATTGAATCTACATAAAACAACATGAAGCTTGTAAATGTAATGTTGAGTAAAATAAGCCTGACACAAAAATACATACTCTATAGTTCCATGTGTATATTATACAAAAATCAAACAAAGCTAAACCATAGTGTGGTAGCAATTGGGACAGGTTACCTTCCGGGGTCAAGAAAGTGACTGAGGTAATGATTAAGAGGGGCCATAGGGAAGGTGGGGAACTTCTAGGCTTTCAATGTTATTCTGTTTTAACCTGCTCAGTAGTAATTGCATGGGAATTTGCTTTATATGATGTATTTTTATCCACTTTACACACGTATGTTTCTCCCCCTCAAAAAATGTAAAAACAACATATTTATAAGAGATGTTTTTGTTTTCATATCTGCACATACCTATATTTTTAGAAGAGGGAGGTAGCATATTATTGCTCTGGAGCCAGTGTACCTTCATTTGTATCCTGGCTTCTTTGTTTTTGAACTTTGTGATCTTAGAGGGCTAATTATCTTTTTTTGTGGCTCAGTTTCCTTATTTCTATAATGGAAGCAATAATAGTAACTGCCTCATAGTGTTGTGAGTATCAAATGAGTTAGTACACAGGCATACCTCAGAGATATTGTGGGTTCAGGCCAGACCACTGCAATAAAGTGAATATTGCAGTAAAATGACTCACACAAATTTTTTGCTTTCCCACTGCATAGAAAAATTATGTTTGCCCTATACCGTAGTCTACTAAGTGTACAATAACATATTTCTAAAAATGCACCTGTCACAATTAAAAAAAATTTTTATTGCTAAAAATGTTAACAGTCATCTGAGCTTTCAGTGAGTCATAATCTTTGGCTGATGTAGGGTCTTGCCTCAATGTTGATGGCTGTTGGCTGATCAGGATAGTGGTTGCTGAAGGTTGGAGTGATTGTAGTAATTTCTTAAGATAACTGTGAAGTTTGCCACATTAGTTAATTCTTCTTTTCATGAAAAATTTCTCTGTAGCTTGAGATGCTGTTAACCATTTTATGAATAGTGGAACATTTTTTAAAATTGTAATCAATCTTCTTAAACCCTACTGCTGTTCAGTCAACTAAGTTTATGTAATATTCTAAATCCTTTGTTGCAATTTCGACAATGTTCACAGAACCTTTGCTAGGGGCAGATTTTATCTCAAGAAACAATTTTCTTTCCTCATTTATAAAAAGCATTTTTTTCTGTTCAAGTATGATGATATTGCAACAGTTCAGTGATATCTTCAGGCTTCACTTCTAACTCTAGTTATCTTGCTATTTCTACCCAATCTAGAGTTAATTCTTCCATGGAAGTCTTAAAACTCTCCTAGTCATCCATAAGGCTTGGAATCAACTTCTTCCAAACTCCCGATAATGTATTTTGACCTCCCTTATGAATCATGAGTGTTCTTAGTGGTATCTAGAATGGTAAATTCTTTCCAGAAGGTTTTCAATTTGCTTAACCCAGATTTGTCTGAGGAATCACCATCTATAACAGCTATAGCCTTAGAAAATGTATTTCTGAACTAAGACTTAAAAGTCAAAATTACTATTTGACCCATAGGCTGCAAAATGGGTGCTGTGTTAGCAGACATGAAATAACCATCTCCTTAGGCATGTCCATCAAAACTTGTGGATGAT